>NW_005356635.1:2370122-2372272 GCF_000412655.1 Myotis brandtii
ATTTCTGGGCCTCATCCTCCGGAAATTCTGTTTCTTTGTTACTAATGTTGTGGCCCCACCCCATAACAAACAAAAGAATTTCCAGAGGATGTGGCCCCAGAAATCAGGATTTTAAAAAGATTCCCAGGTGATTCTAATGTGCAGCCAAGGTTGAGAACCACTGTTTTAAAGGCTGGGAGTCTAGGGGAGGTCTTAGGGGCAGATCAGTAAAATATTCATCAGCTTTATGTTGATGTACCAAAATAAAATTTATTCTCTTAATTTGTCTTTTCTTGGGTGTGGTTGGCAAATGTCACTTACTGTATTTCTGTTATCTGTCTCCCAGAGTAGAATGATTTAAGGCACTACTCTCTGGTTGGGGAGAAGTGCAAACCATTTGCTGTTAAGTGTCCTTGGTTTAGGGAAGATAGGCTTAACTATCTGCTTGTCCTGGAATTTTCCTAGCTTCTTACTATTCTGTAACATCTATACACTTTATTTTTAATTTTGAGATATTTTAAATCGTATTCTCTCTTTTACTTTCTCAACAGATCACCCTGCAATTTAAGATGAATGCAAAAGAAGGAATTAGGCAGCATCCAGATATAATCAAATTTTGGTAAACAATTATGTAAAGGTAAATTGAAAATATAATCCACCAGATAACCACATTTCTCCTAGGTACAAAAACTTATTCCTTCTGTTGTACCATGGCCATAACATTTCTAAATGTGTGGAAAAACCTGGAAGTAACAAAATTCAGATGTGAAATAACATATATTTGAAAGTTTCTTTAAATTTTTCCACAGAGATGAATTTTTTTTACTATCAATTGTTACTCAATTTTTGTTAACATATGTGCTTTTTTCATACATATTTGAAATATATTAAGTTTAAATTTCTGATTACTTATGATAAAATAGCACCATTTTTAATTCAAAGACTCAAATGTCTCTTATGATTTGGATGCATCTTAAAATCTATATGAACATGTAATGTAAAAGTTGTCTTTAAATTGATAGTGTGTTGTTCAAATGGAATATCAGAGTGGAGGGGATGTAAAATAAGATTCTGTTTAGTTCTCCAAAAACATATCTTAGAGATGGGTGCTTTTAATGGATATTCTACAGCTTCTGAGTTCTCCATCCACTTGTATCTTTTTCTCCTTCCATGTGAACTAATTTGTTAAGGGAACAAGTAAGCAGGTATTCTGAGAATGGGGTAGAAATGAGATATATTTGGCTCTTTGATTCTGTAAGAGATATCCATGCATTATCAGTGAATCAGTGACAGGAAATGTCCATTTATCACTGGTTTGTAAATCATTTTTAGGAAACTACCTTCATACCTGGCAATGTTTCCGTATGGAGTGAGACTAAAGCATTCAAACAAAACTTTTGAACAATATCAAATCCAAAAAGCTTCCTGTCCACACTTTTTTCCTAAATATAAATCTGTTTGTGTTAGAATCAGTGAAAGGATTTGTCTCATTAAACTGTATTCAACTAAAAGTATTTTATCAGTGACGAAAAGTAAAAGGTTATGTCAAAGTTATTTAAAAGGTTATGGGGGGACTGAAAGTCATTTCATGAAACAATGTGAAGAATGAAAAAGCTCTCTTTGATCATAGTTCATTATTGAAGGTTATTTCCATTTCCAAGGTAGTTATTTTGGCAATTAAATCTACTCAAAAGATTTATCTCTAAAAATATTAATTGTATGTTGAAAAAGTGAGTTGGAATAATGTACTCTATAAAGGCTAAAAGAGGTTATTCCAAATGTTATTTCAGCAGCATTAGATTTGTTATCATATGTAGAAAGTTTAAGATATTAAAAAAGCATAAGATGCTAAAAATATTCTCTGTCAGGAAAAAATATAATTCAGCTTTATTAGTAAGAACTGCCATGGGTGCATGTATTTATTATCCAAAACCCATGATTTTTCAACCTTTTTCATCTCATGGAACACATAAACTAATTATTAAAATTCTGCAGCACGTCAAAAATATATTACATTTTTTGATGATCTCACACATACACACACACACAAAGGAGTATGATTTTGGTTCATTCACACCAGATGGCTATTGTTGTGTTGGCTGTTGTCATTTTTTTATTTGGCAATCTAAGCCTTAGATTCTAAGCAGTGGTTCTCAACCTTCCTAATGCCA
>NW_005356635.1:2372508-2384040 GCF_000412655.1 Myotis brandtii
TTTCATTGTTACAAGTTGAACATAATTAAAGCATAGTGATTAATCACAAAAACAATATGTAATTATATATGTGTTTTCCGATGGTCTTAGGCGACTCCTGTGAAAGGATCGCGACCCACAGGTTGAGAACTGCTGAAGGAGAAAGAAGTCAGTGTCCCCCGACTAGTCAGGTATTGAATTTTTAAAAGTTCTTGCAGCATACCGGCATAGAAAATTGCTACCTTAAACTGCTAATTTAAATTGGTTTTTGTAAGGGTTATACCAGTCTATACTGCTATGTATCATGTTGTTTACAAATCTACCTTGATTTAATGACTAGATTATAAATTCTTGAGGGTACTGTTCATATTTCATATTTTTATTAGGTAATTTTAGATTGCAAAGGGCCACACCATTCATATGCAAAAGCCTCTGCGCACAGCTTGGATGGGGCAGGGACTCAGGGAATCAACAGGGCGGAGCAAACTGCTATGGCTGATCCTCAGTCCTACCCTAAGAGGCCCCGGGTCTCAATGTCCCTCGGTAATCTCTGCAAGCACCTCTGAGAGAAAGCTGCCCTTGAGTTCCACCCGCTGCCAGACAGTCCAGTTTCTCCCCGTATGAATCTGGGTCCCCAGAGACTCGCCCGGAACTGGAGTTCAGAGCAGTCGGGAGCTTGTGTCTCCCTCCTGATTGAAAAAGACAACCGCGTCCTCAGTTGCCAGCCCTTTCCTCTTTACTTCCGCACCTCCTCTGAGTCTCAGTGTGCTTTTCTCTTTCCTTCTAGTTGTAGAATTTCCACTCAGCCAGCCTTCTTTTGGTTCTCGATGATGTCTGTTTTATCTTTTAGTTGTATTTTTGAAGTGGTTGTGCAAGGCAGCAATTTGGTTTCTCCCCATATTTAATATTTTTAAATAGCTTCATTGAAGTATAACTGACATACAATAAACTGTATATATTTAAAATATATAGTTTGATAAGTTGTCCCACAATTCACTGATGTTCTGTTCATTTTTCAGTCTTTTTTCTGTTTTATTTAATTTTTTTATTGATTGATTGATTGATTTTAGAGAGAAAAAAGGAGGAAGAGAGAGAGAGCGGAATTGAGAGACTTGTTTCACTTATCTATGCATTCTTTGGTTGATTATTGTATATGTGTGCCCAGATCAAAACTGCAACCTTGGCATATTAAGATGATGCTCTCACCAACTAAGCTACCCAGTCTGAGCTCTCTATTTTGAATAGTTTCTATTGCCATGTCTTTCTTCTGCAGTATCTAATCTGCAGTAAATCCCACCCATTGTAGTTTTCATCTCACACATGTTTTCAAGAGAATATGTCTAAGACACTTAATTTGGGTCTTTTTATATCTTTTATCTCCCCATTTAACATTTTAAACATATGAATTATATTGTAGTCTTCAATTATTTGTGAGGGATATATTCCAAGTCCCCCAGTGGATGGCTGAAAACTTGGAATAGTACTAAAACTTACATATATTATGTTTTTTCCTATACATATATGCCTCTAATAATATTTATAAATTAGGCACAGTAAGAGATTAACAACAATAACTAACAATAAAAGGGAACAATTATAACAATACACCATAACGAAAATTTTATGTCTGTGGTCTCTCTCTCTTTCTCTAATAATGATCCAGTAACTAAGATGGCTATTAGTGGGGAACAGGCAGGTAGCAGGTACAGCATGACTACTGATTCACACCCCAAGCGGGACAGAGTAGAGCAGAGTGGAATGGCACAAGAATTCATCATGCTACTCAGAACTGTGAGCAATTTAAAACTTGTGAATTGTTTATTTCTGGAATTTTCTATTTGATATTTGGAACATGGCTGACTACAGTTAACTGAAACCAAGGAACATGAAGCTATGGATAAGAGGAGACTACTGTTATCATAATTGTTTTAATACTCATTTATACTTTAATACTTTAGTAATATCTGCACTAGTTCTGGGTCAGTTTCAGTTGATTGATGGAACTTCATTATGGGTGTATGTTCCTGCTTCTATGCATGTTGGTCATCTCCAATTGCTTGACAAACATTGTAGATTATACCTTATATGATTTTCAATATTGTTGTATTCCTATAAATATTCTTGTGTTTTGTTCTGGGGCATAGTTAAGTTACTTGGAAATAGTTTGACTTTTTAAGGTCTTGCTTTTAAGAATTGTTACCTGGGAAAAGAGATTAAAAATTGTGGCAGAGAAAGTGGATGTTGGACAGACATGCTCCTAGGACCAAACTGTAATTACAACTAAAATACAGAAGAGCTTCCTGAATAATCAAATGGACGACTCGCTGGAGAAAACCCTGATACCTGAGGATTGAAAGTGGAGACCGCATAGAGACTGGTAGGAAGGGAGGAGGGCTGGCTGAGTGCCCACAGACAGCAACTGAAGTTCCAGAGAGATATCATAGCTGTGGGGGGTGCCAATGAGAATGCTGGGACCTAATCCCCAAGCTTGCCCCCCAGCAGAGAGCACCAGAACTGAGAAGGGTACCCACATAACATCTGGGTGTGAAAAGCAGTGGGGTTGCTGTCTGCCAGGGTGAGACAGCTGGGAATTCTGCACCCTCTTAAAGGGTCAAGCACAAAATTCTGTGTGGAGCCACACACCTTGTGCTCCAGCAGAGGGAGGGCAGAGTGGATTGGAGCTGTGTGAGCAAAGGCCAGGACTGGGGACTCAAGGGTTAGAGCTAAAAAAGCAGACACCTCCATTTTCCTGTGCTGAGTATTTCCCTCATGCAGTGGAAGACATCTTTCCCACACAGACATTTGCCTTGCCTAGAGGGAAGACAGTTGACTCACACTATAGGAAAACATCTTGCCCTGAGGCCACTTAAGAGACTAAAAATAACAATTAGCCTCCAGGCAGAAGCAACTGCCCCACATTATTGAAAAAAACTCTCACCACACCTAAGAACGATTGCCTCAGGGAAATTCAAGTCAGAATCCAATCAGTCTGTAGTTGGAGGCAGTCTCTGGATGTGGGGAGCCAATATAGGGTTAAGCCTCCGACTGACCTGTTAGAAAAATCACAAACAAGTCTTCTTCCAAGTCTTAAACAACCCAATCCGAGAGGTGGCCGCTGATTTACACGTGCTGTCATTTAAAAAATAAAAATGGGGGAATTTGCCCAAAGCCGGTCCACCCTTGCTGCTTGACACAGTCACTGCAGGGAAGGAACATCTGCACAGCTTATGTTTCAAGGGACCTGGCGTATATGGCATATGTGTGCTCCCCCTCTTAGCGCTATGTGTTTTAAACAGGACCACCTCCCCGAGAAAGGTTGTTTCCCCAGGTGAGAATTTTTCCCTGGAGTTAGGGATTAACAGGACTAAGACTGTTGGCAATAAATTTGGGACTTGTTGGGCCCACATCCCCAGGGGTCTGCCCACCAGGGAAAGCACCAAAACCTATACCCCTGGAGACCCACCAACACAGGGCAGTCCCAGGGAAGGCAAGCAGCAAGGCTCGGAGAACATAACCTTTACTGGGTAGGATAATCTCCTTTAGTCACTTCCTTGTAGCTTATCAGTAGAGCAGTGACCTTGGAATAACCCTTATAATGGAACACAGAGATTAACCTAGACAGGATTAAACTCAACAGAACTAGATTAACAAATGCCCTAACCTTTGGAATAGAATTGATAGGATTAAAATCAACTGGTATAAATACAGATGTAACAGGACATTAAATACAGAACCTGGCTAGAGAACCTCACTATGCTGATCAACTGAACGCTGTCTCTGTGTCCTTCATTCTTCACCAACTCGGTCCACACCTTTGGGAACCCCTGGACCTGCTGGGGTTGGACCCCAATATCTGGAGGCTTTGAGTCTTTGCCTGATCTAATTAGTCAGAAAGAGCATTTCATGCTATTCTGCACTGGAGATTGAAGGCGTAGAGGCTCTACCTAATACATAGTCACAAACCCAAACAGAAAATCAAAATGAGGAGACAAAGAAACAAGCCCCTAATGAAAGAACAAGAGAATTCTCCAGAAGAAGAGATAAATGAAGAAGAGATAAAAAATTTATCTTTAACAGAGTTCAGAGTAATGATGGTAAAGATGCTCAATAGCATGAGAAAAATATAAAGTAACTATAAAAAAACAACAGTCAGAAATAAAGAATGACATAGCACAAACAAAGAACACATTGGAAGGTATACAGAGCAGATTAGGGGAAGCCAAGGATTGAAACAGTGAATTAGAAGACAGGGTTGAGCCCTAGCCAGTTTGGCTCAGTGGATAGAGCATCCGCCTGCAGATTGAAGGATCTTGGGTTTGATTCCGGTCAAAGGCACAACCTGGGTTGTGGGCTCAATCCCCAGTGGGGGGCATGCAGGAGGCAGCCAATCAGTGATTCTCTCTCATAATTGATGTTTCTCTCTCTCCCTCTCCCTTCCTCTCTGAAATCAATAAAAATATAATAATAATAATAAATAAGATAGGGTTGAAAAAATCACTCAATCAGAGAACAACAACAACAAAAAAAAAACAATTAAAAAACTGGGCAGCTTAAGGGACAACATGAAACGTAACAATATTAGAATAGAAGGTGTGCCAGAAGAGGCAGAAAGAGAAAAATGTATAGAGAATATGTTTGGAGAAATAATGGCAGAAAAATTCTCTAACCTGGTAAAGGAAAAAGTCATACAAGTTCAGGAGGCACAGAGAACCGCAAGCAAGAGGAACCCAAACAGGCCCACGTCCAGACACATCATAATTAAAATGCTAAAAATTAAAAACAAAGAGAGAATCTTAAGGGCAGTAAGAGAAAAGCAAATTATTACCTACAAAGGAGCTTCCATAAAGGTGACATCTGATTTCTCATCAGAAGCTCTAAAGGCCAGAAGGGAGTGGCATGAAGTACTCAAGGAAATGGAAAACAAGGATCTGAAATCAAGATTACTATATCCAACAATGTTATCATTCAAAATAGACAGTGAAATAGCTTCCCAGACCAAAAAAAAAAAAAAAAAAAAAAAAAGAAAAAGAAAAAGAAAAAGAAAAAAAGGCTAAATGAGTACACCACCACCAACCCAGGATTACAAGAAATGCTAAAGGGACTGAAAAGTAGAAAAAGAGAGAGAAACCTAAGCATACAGAATTAAAATGGCAATAAATATGTAGCTATCAATAATAACCCTAAATGTAAATGGATTAAATGTTCCTATCAAAAGATATAGGGTAGCTAAATGGATACAAAAATATGACCCAACTATATGCTGTCTACAAGAGACCCACCTCAGAACAAAAAATACAGAGGATGAGAGTGAAGGGCTGTGAGACAAATTTTTATGCAAAAGGAAAAGAAAAAAAAGCTGGAGTAACAATACTCATAACCAACAAAATAGACTTCAAAATGAAGAACATCACAAGAGACAATGAAGGTCACTACATAATACTAAAGGGATCAATCCATGTACCAGTATGTTTACCAGGATAGAATCCTGGTAAACATAAATGCACCCAATATAGGAGCACCTAAATATATATATATAAAAATAATTTTTTAGAGGACTTTAATAGAGTGACCAACAAAAATACCATCATAGTAGGGGACTTTAACACCCCCCTGACTTCACTTGATAGATCTTCCAGATAAAAACTTAACAAGGAAACGGTGACTCTAAAGCACGCACTGGATCAGATGGATTCAATGAAAATTTATAGATCATTTCAACCCAAGCAGCAGAATATACATTCTTCTCAGTTGCACACGGATAATTCACAATGATAGACCATATGTTAGGACACAGAACAAGTCTCTACAAGTTCAAGAAGATTGAAATCATATCAAGCATCTTCTCAGATCACAGTGGAATGGAATTAGAAATCAACTACAATAAAAACACCCAAAAGCATTCAAAGACATGGGGGCTAAATAGCATGTTATTAAACAATGAATGGGTTACCAATGTCATCAAGAAAGAAATAAAAAACTTCCTGGAAACAAATTAAAATGAACACACAACAACCCCAAATCTTTGGGACACAGCAAAAACAGTCCTGAGAGGGAAGTTCATAGCATTACGGGCATATCTTAAAAAAACAAGAAAAATCAGCAATAAACTATTTAACCCTACAACTTAAAGAATAAGAAATAGAACAATAAGAACAGCCCAGAATAAGTAGAAGGAAGGAAATAAAGATTAGAGCAGAACCAAATAACATAGAGACAAAATAATACAAAAGTCAGTGAAACCAAGAGCTGGTTCTTTGAAAGGATAAAAAAAAATTAATGAACTGCTAGCTTGACTCATCAAGAAACAAAGAGAAAGGACTCAAATAAACAAAGTCAGAAACAAAAGTGGAGTAACCATTGAAACCACAGAAATATAAAAAGGATTGTAAGAAAATACTATGAACAATTATATGCCAGAAAGCTGGACAAGGTGTAAAAAATGGACAAATTCCTAGAAAAATACAATCTCCCAAAACTGAATCAGAAGGAATCAGAAAACCTGAATAGGCCAATAACAACTGATGAAATAGAAGAAATAGTTTTTAAAAAATCCCAGCAAACGAAAGCACAGGTTTGGATGGCTTCACAGGGGAATTTTACAAAACATTCAAAGAACACCTATACTCCTCAAACTATCTCAAAAAATCCAAGAGGAAGGAACACTTCCAAACTCCTTTTATGATGCCAGCATTATTCTAATTCCAAAACCAGATAAAAACACTACAAAGAAAGAGAATTATAGGCCAATATCCCTGATGAACATAGATGCTAAATTCCTCAACAAAATATTAGCAAATCGGATCCAGCAATATATTAAAAAGATCATACACCATGACCAAGGGGGATTTATTCCAGGGATGCAAGGATGGTACAATATTAGCAAATCAATAAATGTGATACATCACATAAACAAATTGAAAGACAAAAATCACATGATCATATAAATAGACACAGAAAAAGCATTTGACAAAATCCAACACCCATTTTTGATAAAAACCCTCAGCAAAGTGGGAATATAGGGAGCATATTTTAACATGATAAAGGCCATATATGACAAACCTACAGCTAACATCATACTCAATGGGCAAAAACTGAAACCATTTTCCCTAAGAACAGGAACAGGACAGGAATTCCCACTTTCATCACTCCTGTTCAACATAGATAGCACTGGAAGTTTTAGCCACAGTGATCAGACAAGAACAAGAAATAAAAGACATCCAAATTGGAAAAGAAGTAAAATTGTCATTATTCACAGATTACATGATACTGTACATAGAAAACCCTCCCCTGCTGGCCTGGTCACCCCCAGATGCCCTCCCCTGACAGCCTGGTCGCCCCTAACTGCCCACCCCTGCTGGCCCGATTGCCCACAACTGCCCTTGCCTGCCAGCCTGATTGCCCACAACTTCCCTCCCCTGCTGGCCATCTTGTGGCACCCATCTTGTGGTGGCCATCTTGTGGTGGCCATCTTGTGATGACATAGCATGTGATGCCACCTAGGTTTTTATTTTATAGGATAATTAATTCTCATACAAACAAAATAAACAATCCCATTTACCATCGCAACAAAAAAAATTAAGATATTTAGGAATAAATTTAACCAAGGAGGCAAAAGACCTGAACTAGGAAAACTAAAGGATGATAAAAAAAAGAGTTAGAAGCTATCAACAAGTGGAAGAATATAATGTGTTTGTGGATTGGTAGAATTAACATCATTAAAATGTCCATACTACCCAGGGCAATGCACAGATTCAATTCAATCCCTATTAAAATACCAATGGCATATTTCACAGATCTAGAAAAAATAATCCAAAAATTTATATGGAACAAAAAAGACCCCAAATCCCTGCAGCAATTTTGAGAAAGAAAAAAAAATGGAGGAATCAAAATACCAGATTTCAAGTTATACTACAAAGCTATCATAATCAAAAGAGCCTGGTAATAGCCCAAGAACAGGCACATAGATCAATGGAACAGAGAACCCAGAATTTGACCCAAGCCATTATGCTCATTTAATATTTGACAAAAGAGGCAAGAGCATATAATGGAGTCAAGAGGGTATCTTCAATAAATGGTGATGGGAAAATTGGATAGCAATATGCAAAAAATAAAACTAGACCACCAACTTACACCATACACAAGAATAAACTCAAAATGGATAAAAGACTTAAATTTTAAGTCATGAAACCATAAAAATCCTAGAAGAAACCATAGGCAGCAAAATCTCAGACAATGTGTTTATAGACACCTCTCCTAAGGCAAAGAAACTAAGGATAAAATAAAGAAATGGGACTACATCAAAATAAAAAGCTTCTGCACAGCAAAAGAAATCATCAACAAAACAACAAGAAAACCCACCGCATGGGAGAACATATGTGGCAATGATACATCTGATAAAAGGGTTAATACCCAAAATAATCAAGGAACTTATGCAACTTAACAAAAGGAAGACAATAATCCAATTAAAAATGGGCAAATGACCTAAATAGACACTTCTCCAAAAAGGACATACAGATGGCCAAGAGACATATGAAAAAATTCTCAAAGATACTCAGCATCAGAGAGATGCAAATTAAAGTGACAATGAGTTATCAACTCACACTGTCAGAATTGTTACCATCAACAAATCAACAATTGACAAGTCCTAGTCAGGATGTAGAGGAAGGGAACCTTAGTACATTGCTGGTGGGAATGCAGACTGTGCAACCATTATGGAAAATAGTATGGAGTTTCCTAAAAAAAGTAAATATGAAACTGCCATTTGACCCAGTGATCCCACTCCTGGGAATATATCCTAAGAAACCTGAAACACCAACCAGAAAGAATGTAAGCGCCCCTATGTTCAAAGCAGTACAATTTACAGTAGCTAAGAGCTGGAAACAGCCCAAGTGCCCATTAGTAGATGAGTGGATAAAAAAGCCGTGGTACATTTATACCATGGAATACTATGCAGCAGTAAAAAAGAATCTCCTACCCTTTGAGAGAGCATGGAGGGACCTAGAAAGTATAATGCTAAAGGAACTATCTCATTCAGAGAAGAAGTGTCATATGATCATACTCATATGTGAAATCTAAGTAACAAAATAAACTGATGAATAGAGTGGATCCAGAGACATGGACGCATGAAACAGAGTGCAGAATCTCAGAGGGAAGGAGGAGGAGGGTGGTGGGTGGGAGGTGATCAACCAAAGACCTTGTATGCATATGTATATATATAACCCATGGACACAGACAATAGGGTGTTGAAGGTCTGGAGGGGCAGGCTTGAGGAGAGTCAATGGGGGAATAAAGGGGATATATGTAATCTTTTCAACAATAAAGTATTTAAAAATAAATAAATAATTTTAAAAAATAATTGTTAAGTGGGACGTGAGTAATGTTTAGTAGGACTACTACTGAGGGAAAATTCTTCTGAGCTTTCCACCCAATGCCCAGTAATTATTAGGTTCTCCAGCTTGGCTGATGGAAACATGTGTCATTACAAGCCCTGCGTAAGTACCAGGCATTTTCCTCATCTTTGCAGATTATTCTTTTCCTAGCCTCAGAGGTAGCTTCCTTACATGCATGTGCTGATGAATGTCACTTCAGAAGAACCCTCTGTAGATAGCTGGAGTTTTTCTTTCTTTTTTGTAGGTCTCTCTTCTCCTGTACTCTCTCCAGTCAACTCTGATGCTTTTGGTCTCCCAAGACATTCAACTGAAATCAATTCATCTCAGGGAATTTGCCAGGTTCCTCCAGGGTCCCCATTTCCTATACTGTAGTCTGGAAAGTCTGTCAAGCATAAGCTGGGTGCATTATGGGACTCACTTCTCTAGAATCACTTCCTTTGTTGTCTGATGTTCAGGGTCTTAAAAGCCATTGTTTCACATATTTTGTCTTTTTTTTTTTTAGGGAGGGCAGTGAATTCAGTATTCTTTACTCCATCTTAGCCAGAGATGGAAATCTACACGTCCATAACATGTGTAATATTATTTCTATTTATGAGTAATGTTATGTTTTAATCTAGGTAAATCTCAACTATCTGGAAGTTGTTGTGAAATTATTACAGGCTTTCTAATCCCATAAGAAATATACATGCATTATCTTGTCTTGACATTGTACAAAACTTATGCTTGAATGTTGTTGTTGGTTTTTTTTTGTGTGGGATTTTTATATAGTCACCTTTATTATAATTCATAAATACATTAGAAATTTATCTTAAAAATGACATCTAGGTTCTTATGGGCTTCTGCTTTCTGTTCATTTAGCTATGCAATTAGAAAACCAACTTTGAGGATGAAAAAGGCCAAGTATCATTTTAGTTTCTTTCTTTTTTTTTTTTTGCCTCACACATTCTGAAAAGTTCTCTGGGTCTTCTAGGTCCAAGGACAATACTGTCTTAATAGACCTGCCCATGCTCAGTGCCTTCTATAATTACTTATAAATTTCAATGGGCCACCTGGCCAATGGAATATTCTATTAGTCTACCAGTTAATACAGACCTGGGGCTATGACTGAGAATTTGCATTTTTCTCCTGTTCCCTTTTTACTCCAAAGGGCAGTTACTTATCTTCCAAAAATAGCTATCATTTTAGAGCAAGCATGTCAAACTCAGTGGCTAACACGGGTCAAATAAACAAGGTTTAAGTTGATGTGGGCTGCAAAAAAACAAAAGCTTCAATTGCATAGAAACGTAGGCTTACTTCAATAGAGACATGCTGAATACAAAGGGCTGAAATAAATGAGTAATCATTAACATAAAATAATAGAACACTTTAATAAAAATTAATATTTTTTCTTGAACATTAACTTATCAGACACTGAATAACTGCACAAATTAATAATTGTAATGTAAATAAACCTATTTTTCTTGTTCTCCAAAAGCAAAATATTTCCTGTTGCGCACACCAAACAGGTCAGTCCAAGACTAATGATGTGGCAATCAGCTCCTAAAATATTCACTGCTAGTTTTAGTGGAGAGAAATGGTGCACCTGCACGAAAGGCACATAAGGGAAATGAATGCAACATGATTATAGTGATCAGTCATTAGCGAACATTGTAGTAATCAGTAATTAGCGAACATTGTAGTCCATTATTAATAATTATGTATAACAGGATATTTTAAAAATTAAGTTATGAAACTTTCATTAAAACATTTCTTACATACCGTTATTTTGGCTGGACCGCAAAAATATTCATTGTGGGCCACATGTGGCCTGCGGGCCAAGAGTTTGATATGTTTGCTTTAGAACCCAAAAAGCATGTCACTGCCAAAAAGGTGAGACAGCTCCTCTTCTTTCCCCAAATCCAGTTATTTGGAATCTTAACTGAAGACAAATACCAGGTACACTGAGCAAAGGTTTTCCCCTAAAAACCTTGAATGTTTTAGTATGGCACCATATGGCAACATTGCAAGATAGAAAGATGGTTATCTACACTAATAAAAGAGAAACATGGTAATTAGCGTACGACCGCTACCCTTCCCATTGGCTAATCAGCATATCCTTATGCAAATTAACTGTCAGCCAAGATGGCGGCCGGCAGCCAGGCAGCTGGAAGCGAACATGAGGCTT
>NW_005356635.1:2385074-2389475 GCF_000412655.1 Myotis brandtii
GCGGTGCCCCAACTCCCCAATCAGCCCTGGTCTGAGCCCGACCAGGGGCTGCACCTAGGGATTGAGCCTGCCCTCTGCCACCCAGGAGCAGGCCTAAGCCAGCAGGTCGTTATCTCCCGAGGGGTCCCAGACTGCGAGAGGGCACAGGCCGGGCTGAGGGACCCCCTCTCTCCCCCCCGAGTGCACAAATTTTTGTGCACCGGGCCTCTAGTCTATACTAATAAAAGGGTAATATGCTAATTAGAGTGGATAGACCGGACATCTTCTGGATGTCCTTCTGGACAAAGCCACAGTGGCGGGGCAGAGGCAGACATGGGTGGGGGTGGTCAGGCCAGCAAGGGAGAGTGGTTAGGGGCGATCAGGCTGGCAGGCAGAGGCAGTTAGGGGTGATCAGGCAGGCAGAGGGGTTAAGGGTGATCAGGCAGGCAGGCAGAGGGGTTAGGGGTGATCAGGCAAGCAGGCAGAGGAGTTAGGAGCAATCAGGCAGGCAAGCAGGTGAGCAGTTAGGAGCCAGTGGTCCCGGATTGCGAGATGGATGTCCGACTTCCATGCTGGAGGGACCCCTACCTCTCCCCCGTGCCTGAATTTCATGCACCGGGCCTCTAGTAATATATATAATCAATACTTTCTTTCTATGCTAAGTCGTACCCCAGTGTAGTCTGTGAGGGTATAGAAACTGATGTATTCTTTTGATCAGAAGAATTTTAGTAGTTTTGACTTTATTCAGTTTCTTTCCTATACTTTCAATCTGAATCCCTTTTATAGTAATAGCAGAAACATTTATTAAACCTTGGCCGTTTTAGGACATGGTTTCATGAGTCATCAATAGACTTTTTATAAGAACATGAGGACTGCTGGAAGGGAAAAAAACAACATTATTGAAAATAAATTGGAAAACATTTCAATCATTTGACAAGTGGACTCTTTATGCAAACCATTTCCCTGTGCCACATATAAAAGATATCTTTAATAAGGCTCTTATTCTTGAGGATTACTGTTAAAGGAAACAAAAAGTATTCTTTCTCAAGAGTGGTTAAGTGTGGCTTCCAGTGTTTGATAATAAAAGCAGGATTATTCATGCATAATAGAATCAGACGTTTTTATTATTATTTTTTTGACTATGCCTCCCTTTGCTATTCTGTACAGGTGTTCCCATAGTGCAATTTAAACTAAAAAAATGGCTCATAATTGCCAACACCTAATTTAACATTCTGAAGCTAATCATAAAACAACCCCCTCTTTCATGGGAGAGACAAAGTCTCAGCTGGGCTTTAAATCCTGATTATATGACAAGGTTCCAATTGAAATTTTAGCTATCAACCAAGTGACCTTCAATGACCACAAGCTGAGGAGTTCAGTAACTAATCTAAACAGTTCTCTAGGCAAAATTCCCATCCCAGCATTGGTTTCCAGACTCTCACATTATTCACCTCATGAAAAAAGACAAGCAGAATATGAAAAGCAAATGATTGTAGCAACCTTCAACCCTCAATTCTTGAAAGGCCATCGGCAAGCTGTGAAAATATTTCCTTAACCCTACTTCCTGTGTGGGAGCTTAAGACACTAATAAACTGTTTGTATTGTCAGCCCACAGATTGCAGTCAATAATTCTTTCTGCCTTTAAGGAGTGCTATTTCAAAGAAATATTGCTCATATGAAAATGAAAGATATCCTACATTCATAGCTACTTGCAGATCATAATAAAGTTATGTCTAATTTTTTTTTTACTTTTCATAATCCTTTTCATCAAACTGGTTTCAGAAAAACTTAACTATTTATCATTTTGTGTAGTTTTCCTTCTCTTCATAGCAAGATTCTTCCATAACAAAATTTTATTTTTACAAGACTTCTTTTTTAATGTTATTAAAAAACATATCCTGGCATAGTGGTATTCAATGCTGCTGGACATGAGATATCTTATTCCTATCTTAAGGTAAGATTGGTAAACATACCGGCTCTTAATCGCAAATTTCTTGAAGGTGATAATTTTTTAGACCAAGTTGTACTCTGCAGTAATCAGCATGTTACCTTGTTCAATGCTGGCATTGTTAAACATTTGTTGAATGAACACTGGACTTTACTAATATAATATTGAACAAATTGATTTTCTCTATGGTTTTTATGATTATCCCAAGGTGTTTTTTTCTGGTTTATAACTTTATGTCTATAAGAAATTTGCCAAAGGCACATGATTAAACTATACTTGAGTATACATTTAACAGAGTGTCTGTCCTATATTGAAATCAGTAGCATTTTATAAAACAGAACAGAAAACACTTCAAAATAACTGTATCAGGTACAGAGATATACTTGTAAGTTTTCTTTGGGTATGCTCAATCTTTTTCTAATGCAGATTTTAGCTGACTTACGTAAAAGATATATATGATAATATTTTTAGAGTAAAGCAGAAGAAAGGAAGTTAAGAAAGAAGGAACAAGCAAACATGCCAACCACTAAGACCAATCCCATGGGTATGATTGTACATAAAACTGACTGTATAGTTTTTGGCAACCAAGACCAAAAATAAGGAAACAAAATGTGTTACATAACTCACTAATAGAAAAAATGAAATTTACTACTTTGTCAAGAAAGGTACATTTGTTTCCTGCATTTAGCCAATCTAAACTCAGAGCAAGTTCTCATGTGGGTCTTAGGTAGGGAACATTGAGTAATTTAATGGACAATGTCATTATACCAATTTCACAGCAAATGCAGAAATGGGCCTTCAGTGAAAGTCAAAGGCATGATATTAAAACACCAGGGAAGCCATAGCTGGTTAAGCTCAGTAGATAGAGCATTGACCCAGGGACTGAAGGGTCCCCGTTCAATTTTGGTCAAGGGCATGTACCGTGGTTGCAGGCTTGATCCCATGTGTTCAACCTGATCCAAAGGTAGAATTTAGGAAGTTGGGAGGAGTGACATACTGATACTCGTTCTTGGTTGATAATTCCTATTTGTTAGAAGCTGGATAACAACAAATCCTTTAAGGCAGTGGTTCTCAACCTTGGCTGCACATTAGAATCACCTGGGAATCTTTTTAAAATCCTGATTTCTGGGCCTCATCCTCCAGAAATTCTGTTTCTTTGTTATGGGGTGGGGCCACAACATTAGTAACAAAGAAACAGAATTTCCGGAGAATGAGACCCAGAAATCAGGATTTTAAAAAGATTCCCAGGTGATTCTAATGTGCAACAAAGAAACAGAATTTCCGGAGGATGAGGCCCAGAAATCAGGATTTTAAAAAGATTCCCAGGTGATTCTAATGTGCAGCCAAGGTTGAGAACCACTGCTTTAAGGTAACCCTCAGGTGAGAGCCTTTCTTGAGGTTTTCATGTTTGTGGTTAAGAATAAACTAGTAAGATTTAGAGTCCATAAGAACGTATTAATGGCCAATCTATACTGTAAAAATTCAGAACTTAACCGGTTTTGTGGTCTGAATCTCCTTACTCCACAGGACATGGAATGTGAGGGTGCTACCTAATATTGGCTGACTTAGCAACCTTTTCCATCAAGGTACTTCTAATGGCAGGGTCAATTTAAACTGTTACCATTATGATTTGGAATATGTTTCCAAAGGTTTGTGCCATAAATCAGCAATCTCTTTAAAATCTCCACCTGAGATTTCCAAGTATATGCACATTATTATTACATATAATACTCATATTTTTTAACATAAACATAATGACATCATCAAATGCCAATGAGAATGTGAAGCAACAGGATTCTCTTTCATTGCTAGTGGGAAGGCAAAATGGTACAGCCACTTTGGAAAAAAGTTTGGAATCTAGTTACAAAACAAAACATATTCTTACAAGATCCAGCAATCACACTCCTTGGTATTTACCCCATTAAAGTTGGAAATTCACAACCACATAAAAACTGTCACATAGATGTTTAGAGCAGCTTTATTTATAACTAGTGGCCCAGTGCTTGAAATTCGTGCACATTGAAAGGGAATTAATTAGAGGAAATATTTTAATATTGCTATTTGCCCTTTCTCTATAATAAAAGTGTGAGAGATAAAAGTAAATGAGTACAATTTATATGAAAATAATACACAATTTTATTAATAAATAAACAATAATAAAATGATATAACAACAACAAACTCATGATATAAAAACAACACTGATGCAAATAATGACTGATAAAGTGATTAAACTTATTCTAATATCTCCCTGTATACCACATTAAGAGTAAAAACACTTTCAGAGTGCTTGACTAATTTCCCTTGGGATAAAGTATTTACAACTTTAACTTTAACATCACACGCTCTTTGAACTCGAGAGAAAGCAACATATAACTGACCATGTGTGAAAACGGGTTCAGGTAGGAATATTCCTACTCTGTCTAGAGTTTGTCCTTGTGATTTATTAATAGTCATTGCAAATGCTGGCATCAC
>NW_005356635.1:2390275-2391326 GCF_000412655.1 Myotis brandtii
CAGTACTTTAAACTCGTTTGTACTATGGCCGATTGCATAGCATGCGGTACAATGCTGAGACATTGTCAAAAATCCCCTCCAAGAAGGAGAACTTTCCCACCAAATGCAACATTCAAATTTATAATTTCTCTTAGTTATCTATCTATGGTGTTTATAGCATGACTGGATGCCATGGTGCATTCATCAATAATAAGAATTTGGGCCTTTTTTAATGATTTTAGAAACTTTGCTCTTTATATCGAGTCTATAAATTGAAGTATCATTTAATGGAATTGGTAATTTATATTGGGAATGAAAGGTTCTTCCACCAATAAGTAAATTTGCAGCAATTCCTGTAGACGCTGTGGGTAAAACAGTACCACCACGACCTCTAATATAATGTGTTAAAACTTTATACAGATATGTTTTTCCACTACCACCTGGACCATCCAAGAAAAAGCATTTGGGGTTGAAATGTATCATAAACTACACCTCCTACAGTTCGCAGATCAGCAAAACTTACCGCACCTTTTACATGCAGAAGCAAAAGTCTAAGGTAATATTGTTCTGGTTCTCTAAAGCTCACAGTGAACAGTCTACCTAATACTTTATTCCCACCCTTTCGGCGTTTGGTCCACAAAGAATCATTAAACATATAATGCTGTGGAATCTCCCAATAATAATAATTACGTGCATCAGAGTCTTCTCTATTCAATAAGAACCAAGCCATCAAAGTCGAGTTATGCCTTTTAGCCCTATGTAAAACTTCAGCAAAATCATCTGCATGAAAATATAAATTCTGATCATTTGGCAAATGAATAGCTAATCTTGTGATTGCATGAGATTGGTCATACATTCACATTCTAAAAAGTCTCCAAACAGCCTCAGGAGTGCTCACATACCTGTAGTCAATGAAGTCCTGTACTTCGTCATGATTGATAATATTTTTCTCAGAAATTTGGATATTTGCACAGTCATGCCCTTTATAGATGTATTTAAATAGATACTTGACACTTCTAATTGATGCACAGACTTCAACATTTATATGACAGTTATACTTGAGGCACAAATA
>NW_005356635.1:2398051-2402007 GCF_000412655.1 Myotis brandtii
TTGATGACTGTTCTCTAGACATATTCTGTTGTTGCCACCGCCTTCTTTCAACTTCAAAGGCACGTTGCTCTTTAGACATTTTCTGTCGATAACGCCAGTGTTTTTCGGCATCAGAGCGACGTTTTTCCAGTAGCTGGTCTTCAGATACATCCTGTCACAGGCACCGTCTTCTTTCAAGATCAGACACACGTTGCTCTGCAGACATTTTCTGTCCGTAACGCTGGCATCTTTCGGCTGCAGAGCTACGTTATATCAACCATTTTTCTTTGGACATAGTCCCACCTCTCTACTGTCACGGTCTGAGATGCAGGTGAATGAGAGTCCTGCCTGTCAGGCTGCTGAGAGCTGTGTGACCAATGGCTGATTCTGGATGATTCTGTGGGGGTGGGACTTCCTCCTCCCTGCTGTCAGTTTCCACAGCTGTGATGAGGAAGCTGGGGTGACAGAGGAGCCACGCTATTCCACCCCGCCGCCCCAGGTCGCACAGGTGAGGCCCGGATGGCGGCCAGGAGGGCGGCCAATCACTGCTGTCCCACTTTGCCGCCTCGGGTTGCACACAGGATGCCCAGATGGCGCTGTCCCGCCCTGCCTGCAGTATGCAAATTTAATGGCCATCTTTGTTGGGTTAATTTGCATAATCTTATGATTGGCTGATGGGTGTAGCGAAGTTATGGTCAATTAGCATCTTTGTCTTTTATTAGTATAGATTGTCAAAACTTTGAAGTACCAAGATGTCCTACAATAGATGAATAGATAAATAAATTGTGGTGCATCAGATAATGTAATATTATTTAGCACTAAAATAAATGAGCTATCAAGTCATGAAAAGACACAGAGGAAATTTAAATGCATATTACTAAGTGAAAGAAGCCAATCTGAAAAGGCTACACACTGTCTGACTCTAACTATATGATACTCTGGAAAAGACAGAACTAAGGAGACAGAAATAAGATCAGCAGTTTCCAGGGGTTGTGGGATGATAAAGGGATGAACAGGAAGAATACAGAGGATTTCGTAGTGAAACTACTCAGTATGATACTGTAATTGAGGATACTTGTCATTTTTAAAAATATATTTTTATTGATTTCAGAAAGGAAGGGAGAGGGAGAGAGAAGTAGAAATATCAATGATGAAAGAGAATCATTGATCAGCTGTCTCTTGCATGCCCCCCACTGGGGATCAAGACCACAACCCCAGGCATGTCCCTTGACCAGAATTGAACCTGGGACCCTTCAGTCTACAGGTTGATGCTCTATCCACTGAGCCAAACCAGCTAGGTGAGGATACATGTCATTTTACATTTGTGCAAACCCATAGAATATACACCAAGAGAAAACCCTAATATAAACTATGGACTTTGGCTAATAAGAATGTTTCAATGTAGAGTCATTAGTGGTAACAAATGTACTACTCTGGTTGGGGATATTGATAGTAGGGGAGGCTATGCATGTCTGGAGGAAGGGAGTATATAGCAAATCTCTACCTTCTGCTCAAATTTTCTGTCAACCTAAAACTGCTTTAAACAATAAAGTCTATTAAAATGTTTTCAGTAAACTCTAAGAAGTGAGCCTTGTATATAGACTAGCTTCAAGTGCTGCCTGCCACCTCCCTCCCCCAACACCAAAAGCAATTCTAATCCACTCTGAGTGACACAGGCAGGGTGGTTGTAACCTGGAAAATTGTCAACCTGTGCTACCACCTATCCATTACAGCCCTAAGTAAACCCAATTAATGTTGTGCAAAGCTGAATTCTGAGTAACATGTACTCCTACAGTGTTTGCTGGAAATATCAGCACAGTATAACTTAATGATTGACCTGCTGTCATGATTCCCACAGCTTAAGAGCCCATCAAGAAAAAATAGTTTCACTTTTTTCAGACAACATACTGAGTCCCTCTTCCTGATAATAGGTGAGTGGCTGCACACAAAATTTTGTGCACTGGCCCTTTAAGAGGGTACCTGTATTTCCAGCTATCTGTCGCTGGAAGATGGCAACCCTGATGTTTTCTGCAGCCAGATGTTATGTGGGCACCTTTCTCAGTTCTGGTGCTCTGAGCTGGGGAGACCAGCTTGGGGTTTAGACCCCAGAGTTCTCAGTGGGAGCCCCCCACAACTGAGATATCCCTCTGGAACTTCAGCTGCTATTTGTGGGTGCCCAGCCAGGCCTTTCATGTCTCTGCACTTCCTACTAGTCTCCACTTTCCATCCTTGGTTATCAGGGTTCTCTCCAGCTAGTTTTCAGTTGATTTTTCAGGGTAGTTCTTCTCTATTTTAGTCGTAGTTCCAGTTTGATCCTGGAAGTGTCAGTGTAACTTCCACTTACTCCACCGTCATTTTGGAATCCAAGATTATTCTTTTAAAAATCTTTTGGGGCTGGCTGGTGTTGCTCAGTGGTTGAGCTTTGACCCATGAACCAGGAGGTCACAGTTCAATTCCTGGTCATGAAACATGCCAGGTTTCAGACTCAATCCTCAGTAGGGGGTGTGCTGGAGGCAGCCAGTCGATGAATCTGTTTTATCATTGATATTTCTATATCTCTGTCCCTCTCCCTTCCTTTCTGTGAAATAAATAAAAACATTTTTTAAAAAAAAAAAAACATCTCTTGGTTCTATAAAGTTGAGTTACTTCAAGTCTAAATGTGGCCTAGAACTATCATGGGAAATGCATCTGGGTCAAAGCAGTCTCAGGCACAGACTACGGAGAAGTAGCCATTCTCATTCTCTCTCAGCATTCTCCTTGCTCTCTCTATTTTAATGGCTTTCTCTGGAGTTCTTGGGTTCCCTCTTCACAAGTTCCCCTCAGATATATTCCAGCACGTCCTCTGAAACATGTCCAATGTCTCCATTATACCTTGTCCGCGTTAACTCCCACTTTTAACCTGCTCAATCTCTCAATGCTTCTCAGTACATATTTGGTGAGGAAATACTCCACAAGCTCCTTTTCCACGTGAGGTCATACCATAATTTCCAACCAGCCTTATATTTGGAGCCCTGATATGGTCTGGTATGGTGAGAACTGGGTTCCAGCATTTGGAGAACAGGATTATTCAAGGAGCAGTGATGGGTAAGGAGTTTCCTTATAAAGTGTGTGTGTGCATGACAAGCTTTCTCAGACTTGGCCTGTCCACTGCAAATGAAAGTAGATATTGTATTGTTCCTTTGTACTTCCTTAACTAATTTAGCTCATTCAATAATCACTTATCCTTTCTCTATCAAATATATTTTAACAAGTCACTACTAATTCATTTGTATTGTGAAGAGAGGTGTTTCAATGGGTATCCGTGGCTTGTCCAGGCCCTTGCAGTTCTTAATCAGTATAAAAATGACCTCTGGGTTTCAGGAAATGAAAACATTTTTAAATATTTGAAATGTCAATGTGAATTTTCATGCTGGTTTACTCCTTGTATACTCATTTTTAATTTACTAAACAAACAAACAACAATACTCTTTGATGGGTGAACTTTTCCCATTTTCTGAGAGCTACAATTTTGCATTTTCCTCTTTGGTTATATTCTGAGTTCACCAGGTCTATCCCTAGACCATTAGCTTAGATTGCCTTTGCTTATGTTCTGTGTCACACTATCACCAATACCCAATTCTTCTCCCTCTCCTCCACCATCACTACTGGTTCCAATAGCCCATGCCCTGATGGGATTTTGCTATTCTGTGTTTCCGATCCACTTAGGTATCTGCTAATTTTATATAAATGACATTTTACTAGTAGATAGGCAAATCATTCACAAGAATTAGATGAATGGCTTTGTCTAATACATATTAGAAAAATCTTTTGTGCTTTAAAGCAACGACTTTTTCACAGTTGCTTTGCTTTTGTTTATGCTGATGGAATTTTACTTTCAAACAATGAAAAAATTTAAAAAATGTCTATTTCAATTTGAAACTGTGTTTTTCAGAAGATGATATGTAAAACCTCTTTACCAAAACCTCATATTAAGATTA
>NW_005356635.1:2404269-2408218 GCF_000412655.1 Myotis brandtii
TGCCCCCTGGTGGTCAGAGGGAGCACTGCTCAGCTGACCAATGGACCCCAGACGCTGGGCTCAGGGCTGGAGAGTGCAGCTGTGGTGGCTCAAGGCTCCCCCACCTCTGCCGCAGTGCTACCTAGCAGCAGAGGCAGGTGCTGCCGGGCCGGGATGAGCAGGAGCAGCGTGGCGCCCAGCCTGGGCTCCTCTCTGGCCTCCTGCCATTTCACACATCCCCTGAGGGGTCCCGGATTGCCTGGGACTGGACCTCTTTGATGAAGAAGCCATGAGAAGTTGTGGGTATATAAGAGAGTCTTTATTGTAGCCCAAGTAGCCATTGCTATGACAGGAGCTATTAGACAAAGTAGTTCTTCAAAGTAAAGTTCCATACAGTAGTCATACACCAGCTAGATAGCAATACATCTTTCCTACAATGCAGCCCCACATAACAGCAGCCTCACACTAGCTGGTCAGCAACATACTTTAATACTAACTTAGACAAAAGAAGCTTCTTTCCAAATAGTGAACTCACTATTTTGGCTTATAGAAGGGCACACTTGCTCAGTGTACATATAGTAACATAGCTGTGTCCTTGCTTCTTGCACCTGCATATAGAAACTTAGTTTTGGACACTTTGATTAGGATTCCTATGTTCAGAGTGGCCTTGAACATCCAGCACATTCTAGACAGGGCCCTCACACACATATTAGCAAAATCATATGGTATTTGTCTTTCTCTGAGTCAAATGCTGCTTCTTTAATGGAAAGAACAACATGTACACTGATGTTAGATTTCCAGCAAAAGCAATGTTTATTTTTTACCTCACTATAGTATTAGATATATACTCTATTTGGATATGGATGTACTATATTTCTTTAGAAACAATATATTTTCCTTGTGAAGTTTCTTTAAAGCATCCTTTATCTTTTTGAGACAACTTTTTATTTTCTTAAACATTTTATTATATTTTACTAGAGGCTGGGTGCACAAAATTCATGCATGGGGGTCCCTTAGCCCAGCCTGCACCCTCTCTAATCCAGGATCCCTCAGGGACTGTCTGACTGCCTCTCACCATCTGGGATCACTGGCTCTTAATCAGGTGCCTGCCTGCCTGCCTGATCGCCCCTAACTCCTCTGCCTGCCTTCCTGATCGCCCCTAATCCCCTCTGCCTGCCTGATCACCCCTAACCACTTCTGCCTGCCTGCCTGATCACCCCTAACTGCTCCCCTACCGGCCTGATTGCCCCTAACTGGTCCCCTGCTTGCCTGATCATCCCTACCTGCCTCTACCTTGCCCCATACCTGGCACCCAGGATTCCCTCCTCCAGCTGATCGCAGGCACCCAGGACACGGGCTTCCCTCCCTCTGGCTGGCCGCAGGCACCCACTACCCGAGCCAGCTTCGCCCGGGCCGGCCACAGCTGCAGGGTACCGTGGGCAGGCAGCTTCGCCTGGGACACAGTTACAAGTGCCCAGGACCATGGGGTGGGTGGCTTGTCCCTCTCCTGGGCCACAGGTTCAGGTTCAGCTGCTGGCACCCAGGACCATGGGGTGGGCGGCTTGTCCCTCTCCCGGGCCTCAGCCCCAGCCACTGGCACCTGGGACCACAGAGTGGGTGGCTTGTCCCTCTCCCGGGCCACAGCCCCAGCTGCTGGTGCTCAGGACTGCGGGGCAGGCAGCTTGTCCCTCTCCTGGGCTGCAGGCACAGGAACAGCTGCTGGTGCCCGGGACCATGGGACAGGTGACTTGTCCCTCTCCCGGGCTGCAGCCTGGCTGGTCCCCCATTCCTCTCTCATGAGCTCATTGTGCCTGACTGATCCCCATTTCTCTCTCCCCAGTGTTGAGTATCTGAGCCATTACAGCATGATGGCATGAGGGCATGATAACCATTTGCATATTAGCTCTTTATATAAGATAACTGTGCCATTTTTTCTAGTTTTATTGAGATATAATTGACATATAGCACTATATATGTTTAAGGTGTATAGCATAATAATTTGACTCACATATATTGAGATGATTATGACAATAAGTTTAGTAATCCTTATCTCATATAGACACAACAAAAAAAGGGAATGAAAAAAATTTCCTGTGGTGAGAACTCAGGATTTACTCTCTTCACAACTTTTAAATATAACATAGAGTAGTGTTAACTATAGTCATTGCATTGTACATTATATCCCTGGTAATTATTTATCTTATAACAGAAAGTTTGTACTATTTGACCAATTTCCCCTCCCACTCCTGCTCTTCCCTGACTGTGGTACTTGCCAATATCATCTCTTTTCACTTTTTTAAATTAGGTTTCTTTCTTTCTTTTTTTCTTTAATACAGATTCCTCATATGGTATCATGCAGTATGTGTCTTTCTCTGTCACTTAGCAAAATGCCCTCAAGGCCCATCCATGTTGTCACAAACACAGGGTTTCTTTCTTTTTTATGGCCGAATACTATTCTATTGCACATATATACCATAATTTCTTTATCCATTCATCTATTGATAGAAACATAGGTTGTTACCATATATTGGCTACTTTAAATAATGCTGCAATGAGCATGGGGGTGCATATATCCTTTCCAGTTAGTGTTTTGTTTTCTTTGGAAAAAATTCCCACAAGTGGAATTGCTAGATCATATGATAGTTTTATTCTTAACTTGTTGAGGAACCTCCGTACTGTTTCCATTGTGGCTGCACCAATTTACATTCCCACCAACAGTGCACAGGGTTCCCTTTTCTCCATATCCTCATTAACACTTATTATTTCTTATCTTTTTTATAATAACCATTCTGACAGGTATGAGGTGATATCTCATTGTGATTTTTAAAAATTTTTAAATTACAATTGACATACAATATTGTATTAGTTTTGGATGTACAACCCCATGATTATACATTCATAGTACTTACAGTGTGATCATTCATAAATCTAGCACCCATTTGACACCATAAAAAGTTACTACAATATTATCGACTATATTCCCTATATTGTAAAGTACATCTTGTGGCTATTCTACTACCAAGATGTACTTCTAAATTGCTTTACCTTTTTCACCCATACCCTCAACCCCCTTCCAGTAGCTGTCAAAATGTTCTCTGTATCTATGAGTCTGTTTCTGTTCTACTTGTTTGCTTATTTTTTTGTTGTGATTTTGTCATAGCTCAGTGGTAACTCAGAAATTCTTTTAATAATATCATCTTTATTTTTCATATTGTGAAATAGAGCTGGTGCACATCTTGTGGCTATTCTACTACCAAGATGTACTTCTAAATTGCTTTACTTTTTTCACCCATACATATAAGTGAAATCATCTGACATTTGTCTTTCTTTGGTTTACCTATTTCACCCAGCATAATACTCTCTAGTCCATCTGTGTTGTTGCATATGACAAGACTTAATTCTCTTTTATGGCTAGTCATATTCCATTGTATATATGCACTACTTCTTTATCTATTCATCTATTGATGGTTACTTAGGTTGCTTCCATATCTAGCCTATATAATAAAAGGCTAATATGCAAATTGTCCCCTCAGGAGTTTGACCAACTGCGAGTTTGACCGCTAGCTATGATGTGCACTGACCACCAGGGGGCGGCTCAGAATGAAGGGGGAAGGGAGGCGTCAGCAGCTGGCAGCCAGGGGAAGGAAGGCCCCGATTGGCCCTGATCACTGGCCAGGCCTAGGGATCCTGCCTGTGCACTAATTTCATGCACTGGACCTCTAGTTGTAAATAATGCTGCAGTAAACATATGGATACACATGTCTTTTGATTTAGTGTTTTGGGTTTATCTACACTAATAAAAGACAAAGATGCTAATTGACCATACCTTCCCTACACTCATCAGCCAATCAGAAGCGTATGCAAATTAACCCAACAAAGATGGCCGTTAAGTTTGCATACTGCAGGCAGATCCTGCTGTGCCGCCCTGCGTGGGCGGCAGCATGATCCCGAGCCCCTGCCCGCCCCAGCG
>NW_005356635.1:2408378-2411871 GCF_000412655.1 Myotis brandtii
GGCAGGAAGATCCCCAGCTGCCGCCTGCCCCAGCGTGGGATTCAGGCCAGGTGACGGGGCAGGCACCATGGGATCGGGCGTGCCATCTGCCACCAGGGGAGTGGGCCTAAGCCAGCAGGTGGTTATCTCCCGAGGGGTCCCAGACTGTGAGAGGGCACAGGTTGGGCTGAGAGACCCCCACCCCTGCCAGTGCACAAATTTTTGTGCACCGAGCCTCTAGTTTTTCATATCATTACTCAGAAGTGGCATTGCTGGGTCCTTCTTTGTCTCTTGTTATAGCCTTTTTTTTTAAAGTCTATTTTGTCTGGTATAAGTATCGCTACCCAGCTGTTTTTAAATTTCTATTTTCATGAAATTTCCTTTCCATCCCTTTATGCTCAGTCCTTGTGTGTCTTTCAATAAGAAGCGAGTCTCTTGTAGTCAACATATTTAAGGTTCTTATTTTGTTATTGTATATCTTTTGATTGGAACATTTAATCCATTTGCATTTAAAGTAATTATTGATAGTTATGTATTTATTGCTATTTTATTATTCATATTTTTTAATCTTTTTTTTCTTCTTCTTCTTAAAGAAGACCATTTAACATTTTATATAATACTGGTTTGGTGGTGATGAACTCCTTTAGCTTTTTCTTATCTGTGAAGCTCTTTATTTTTTGATTCTAAATAACTTTGCTGGGTAGAGTTATCGTGGTTGTAGGTCCTTGCTTTTCATCACTTTGAATGTTTCTTGCCAATCCCTCCTGGCCTACAAAGTTTCTGTTGAAAAATCAGCTGACAGTCTTATGGGAGCTCCCTTGTACATAACTAATTGCTTTTCTCTTGCTGCTTTTAAATTCTCTCTTTGTCTTTAAAATTATGATGTGTCTTGGTGTGGGCCTCTTTGGGTTCATCTTGTTTGAAAGTCTCTGTACTTCTTAGACTTGTATGTCTATTTCCTTCACCAGATTAGGGAAGTTTTCAGTCATTATTTTTTCAAATATTATTTTTCCATTCTTGCTCTCTTTGATGCAAATGTTGGTGGACTTTAAGTTGTCCCAGAGACTCCTTTTTGCTGTTCCTATTTGGGAGTTTCTACTATCTTTTTCTTTAAAAAATATTTTTATTGATTTCAGAGAAGTAGGGGGAGAGAGAGATAGAAACATCAATGATGAGAGAGAATCATTGATCAGCTGCCTCCTGCACACTCCCACTGGGAATCCAGCCCACAACCCTGGGGATCGTGCCCTGACAGGGAATCGAACCATGACCTCCTGGTTGGTTCATAGGTCGATGCTCAACCACTGAGCCATGCCGGGCAGACTGTTTTTGCTTTCTTATATTCCAAATTTCTGATTTGATTCTTGGCTTCATCTATTCTACTGTTGATTCCCTGTAATTTATTCCTCATTTCATATAGTGTATCCTTTTCTGACTGGTTCTTTTTTAATGGATTCCATGTCCTTTCTTATGCTGTTGAAGTTGTCACTAACTTCTTTGGGAATTCTTATAACCATTGTTTTGAACTTTGTATCTGGTACTTTGCTTGCCTCTGCTTTATTTAGTTCTTTTTATGGAGATTACTCCTGTTCTTTTATTTGGGACCTGTTTCTTTGCCTTCTTATTTTGGCTGCTTCCTTGTGTTTGTTCCTATGTATTAGGTAGAGCTGCTATGTCTACCAGTCTTGGTATAGTGGCCTTTTGTTGCAGGTTTCCTGTAGGGCCCAGTGGCACAACCTCTCCAATCACTGAGATGGGCACTCTAAGTATATCTCCATGCTGGCTGTGTGAACTGTCCTGTTGTAGTTGATCCTTGATTTCTGTTGGCACTTCACTGGGAGGGACTGACCCCCCAGGTCAATTGGCTGTGAGGACTGCCTTCATCTGTTATGGGTGGGGTGACCTCTGCATCCCGCCCTGTTACTGATGGAAGTGGAGCTCTTAGGGTGCCATGGAACAAGAATTTCCTGAGTCCCCATGGAGGATTAGGTCTCATGGAAAGCTACGATAAATTAAGGGAGTTTCCCTCCAAGGCCCCATCTCCCTCCATCCCACCATGGCAAAAATCCAATCTTGTCTTCAGTAAGGCTAAGATCAAAGCCATTGCCCCACCCTAGCTGGTTTGGCTCAGTGGATAGAACATTGGCCTGCAGACTGAAGGGTCCTGGGTTCGATTGCAATCAAGGGCATGTAACTTGGTTGCAGGCTCAATCCATGACCCTGGTTGGGGCAAGTGAGGGAGGCAACCAATTGATGTGTCTCTCTGACATAAATATTTCTCCCACTCTGTTTCTCCCCCTCTCATCCACTTTCTCTAGAAAAAAGAAAAAAAAAGATATTGCCCAGAGTTTTTACTCTATATTAAAGCACTATCCAGTCTAGTTTAGTTTGTGTTGCCAGCTGTAGTCCATTGTGTGGGATCTGTAGGATCATGGGTCATGTGGCTCCTAAGGCCACATAACTATGGAGGTGCAAGGGCATGTGTGGGTCACAGAGCAAGGGATAAATAGGAGCACAAGAGAAAGCAAACAAGCAAGAGCAAACAAGAGAGGGAAAACTCTGTTTTGGGGTTATAACTAGGAGATTAACCAATTAAACCTTCAGAATTTTTCAGGCTTTCAGTGGCTCTTCCCCCCTAGCTAATGTTCTTTGTTCCCCAGGTTAGACTTACAGGCAAACACTTTCCCTACATCACTCCAACTTCATTGTGCATGCACCCATCTTCACCTTTGTTGGACTGCTTCCCCCAGTGATTTGCAGGGAATGTACTGTTGGTTCCCTGGGGAATGTAAAGTTGCAGCTTCCTGGTAAGATTGTCCAGATGACATGCTTATAATGTCTGGCCTCCTCTTTGCTTTCTCCCTATTATTAATATCAACTAGCCCAGTGATGGCGAACCTATGACACGCGTGTCAGAGGTGACAAGCGAACTCATTTTGGGTGACACGCATTGACAGAAACAAAAAATTGCATAATTCAAATATTTGTCTCTCGCAACGGCCAGAGTTGGGCATCACTCGAGTAATATTATTACTCACGTTACTCATGATCAATAATGCAATTCTAAAACCGGATGTAAACATGTACATCGGTGTTGCGTAGCAAAGATACATAGTGAAAACATCCAAGATACATTGTTCCAATATTGACATTAATATAAAAAGGTTAAGAATTGCACTATAAAGAGATTAATCTTTACTCATGACATTTTATTTTTACTCGAGTGACAAAATGCCCAATTCTGGAAACGGCCTCGTTATTGTCAACATGTGCCTCGGGTAAGCTTCCCGTGCATTCGGGTGTATTCCGCAAACGGACGCACTTGATCGCCATGTTCGTTAGGAGACAGGAGTGGGAGGGTTAGAAGAAAAAGATATACAGTGCAACAGTGCTCGACGAGACATTCTGCGTGTCGGATAATTGATTACAGCACCATATATTTGTTGGTTATACATACTATCTTTGAATTGTTTTGCACCAGGAGTCAGTGCAACAACACTGCAAAAAGTTAATA
>NW_005356635.1:2412739-2428775 GCF_000412655.1 Myotis brandtii
GGGGCTAGCAGTTATGGCTGCTCTCAGTCTTGCCCTCAGAGGCTCTGCTTCTCAGTGTCCGGGTAATCGCTGCAAGCCCCTTGGAGAGAAAGCTGCCCTCAGGTTCTGACCAATGCCAGACAGTCCCGCTTCTCCCTATGAGTCTGGGTCCCTAGAGACTCGCCCGGAACTGGAGCTCAGAGCCTGAGACTCCCTCCCTCAGCCGCCAGCCCGCTCCACATGCACTTCGCACCTTAGTATTTTACTTCAGCACTGCGCCTCCTCTGAGTCTCGGTATGCTTTTCTCTTTCCTTCTAGTTGTAGAATTTCCATTCAGCCAGCCTTCCTGTGGTTCTGGATGATGTCCGTTCCATCTTTTAGTTGTATTTTTGAAGTGGTTGTGCGAGGCAGCAATCTCCGGTGTTTACCTATGCTGCCATCTTGGTTTCTCCAAGATTCTCTCTTTGTCTTTAACTCTTGGCATTTGAATTATGATGTGTCTTGGTGTGGGTCTTTTTGGGTTCCTCTTGTTTGGGACTCTTTGTACTTCCTGGACTTGTAAATCTATTTCTTTCACCAGGTAGGGGGAGTTTTCTGTCATGATTTCTTCAAATAGGTTTTCAATATCTTGTTCTCTTTCTTCTTTTCTGGTACCCTCATAATGTGAATATTGGTATGCTTGAAGTTGTCCCAGAGGCTCCTTACACTATCTTCATATTTTTTTAATTCATTTTTCTTTTTGCTATTCTGATTGGGTGTTTTTTGCTTCCCCATATTCCAAGTTGTTGATTTGATTCTCAGAATCCTATACTCTACTGTTGAATCCCAGTAAATTATTCTGTATTTCAGTTAGTGTAGGCTTAATTTCTGATTGGTCCTTTTTCATGTCTTTGAAATTCTCACTAAGGTTCTTGTCTCACTAAGTCCCTTGAAACTCTCATTAACTCCCTTGAAGCTCATTAAGATCCTTGAGCAACTTTATAACCATTGTTTTGAACTCTGTATCCAGTAGTTTGCTTGCTTCCATTTCTTTAATTTGTGACATGTTTCTTTCTTTGTCTCCCCATTTTGGCTGCTTCCCTGTGTTTGTTTCTATGTATTAGGTAGAACTGCTATGTCTTCCGGACTTAGTAGAGTGGCCTTGTGTAATAGGTGTCTGGTAGGACCCAGTGGCTCAGCCTTCCCAGTCACCTGAGCTGGGCCTTCTAGGTGCACCCATGTGTGGGCTGTGTGTACAGTCTTGTTATAGTTGAGCCTTCATTGCTATTGGTGTCACTGGGAGGAATTGACCTCCAGACCAATTAGCTGAGAGGACCAGCTGTAACTACAGTGGAAGAGCTGCTTTGCAGGACACACCCCTATGGAGTAGGACTTGCTTTAGTGAGGCTTTGGTGCCTGCCAAGTCTGCCCCTTGAATGTGTTGCTAGTCAAGGTGGTTGGCTGTAATTCAACATGGTCTGAAGCTGTCCACTGGGTGCACTGGCTCTGTGGCATCCTGGCTGATACAAGGTTAGCCACCTCCTGTGCCCTGCCCAGGGCCACCTAGCACAAACTACATAGTGATCTGCAGATCACTGCTGCTTGTGTTGGGGTTGAGGGTGCCCAGGAGAGGCCAGGCTGCTAAACAAGACTGGCTGCCACTAGGTCAGGCCTGGGGCCACTAAGATATAGGACACTGGGAGGCCAGATGCTGCTTGTTAGAGAGATTTTAGGAAAGTCTGAAGCATGAGCCAAGAGAGGCCATTTGTATAGAAAAGCCCCTAGAAATGGCTTAGATGGACCTTCAAGTTGAGCTGGGATCTCAGGGAATCACCATGGCAAAGAGTGATAGCCGGTTGATGGAAACTCAGTTATGACATCACCCAGCCAGCACTGTGGGAGGAGGGCTCAGCAAAGGAACAATGGCCTCTGCCAGCACTTTTGTCTGGGATAAACCTGCCCCACCAGCTTTTGTCCAATGCCAGTTCCTCCTTGTGTGACCCAGCTGCTCCAGCACTGAAACTCAGAGCATGTGAGTCTGAATAAGTTTATATGTGGGCCCTTTCAGGGGAATTACTGGGACTCCAGTAGTTCTCCACCTCATTCAACTACAATCCTTGCTGGTTTTCACAGCCAGAAGTTATAGGGACTTTTCTTCCTGACACTGGAACCTTGGGCTAGAGAGGCCAATGTGGGTCTGAGAACTCTTGCTCCTCAGAAGGCATCTCCTCAGCTGAAATATCCCACCAGATTTTTATCCATCACTCTTGGGTGTGGGACCAGCGAATTAGCATCTTCGCCCCTCCTCTCAGTCTTGATGTTGCTTCTTCTGTATATCCTTAGTTATAGTACTTCTGTTCAGCTAGATTTTAAGCAGGTCTCAATGATGGTTGTTGTTCAGTTTAGTTGTAATTTTGATGTGGTTTGGGGAAGTTCTGAGTTCGAATTTACCTTTGCCACCACCTTGACTGAAATCCTTATTAAACATTTTAAGTTACCCATTTTGAAACAGCAAACTGTAAGAACAATAACCAGAATAATGTCATATGGTATTCACTGGATTAGTTGATCACCTTTTTTGCTGCCTTGCTGAGACATTTATAAACTACTCTTATAATCTCAATACTTCAACTGCTATAGAGTTTTATAATGAATCCTTGACATGTATTTCCAAATACATTACATCTTATAGATATATATTTATAACTCATTAAATAACTATATGTAAGTATATATCTAACTATATTATAACTAAAATATACATGTTCCCTTTCTTGTGGTATTAAGTATTTTTGTTATTTTATTTTCATGTTTCTATTTTAATATTTACTAGCTTGTATTACCTAATTATTATTTACCACAATATTAAAACTTCAAGGGCATTACTGATATTTTATGCAGTCAAAGAACAATATTTAAAATTAAAACCATTTTGGTAATTCTGGCATGTATAATACATTTTAATGGTGAATTAAAACTTAAGACTTTAAAAAATACATTAATTTTGAAATAGGATACTATAAGTGAATTCACACATATCACAGCTCTAGCTTATAATAGGGTGACCTCATTTTAATTATTTTCAGAATATTAATTAAGCCATTATAGGTGATCTTTTTAAGAGTGAGTCTAGGAAAGATGGAAAACATTTTTATAGCTTTGGAGTAAAGGGATGTGGTCATTTGGAAATGCATCATTAAAGACTTAATCCTAGTTACAATATGGGAAAGGCAATTCCACAGATCTTTACAGAAGAAATACAAAAGATGTGAGGTCAGGAAGAAGGGAAAGGTTTAAAGCAAAGCACATCTGGGATCGTTAAGAACAATCAGAAGCCATAACATAAAGAAGACAAAAGGTGAATGTGCCTTAGTCTGCTCCACAGCCATCTGGCTCAACCGACTTTAAATATCCAGCTAGTGTTGTTTCAAAGACTTCTTTTCTCTCTCTCTGACCTCAGCTACTAGAAAACTATAGCTTATACAAAGTCAACCTTTTTGTGGAATCCCCATCCATTCAGGAGTTGCATATATTTTTAAAAAATGTAACTTACAATAGCTTTAACTTCCTACTTATGAATTTTCAATGCTGAAGACAACTTATGGCTTACGAATATTACAAATAGATTGTCATCCTATTATTTATTTAACTAACAAAATTTAGTGATTTTCTATAAACAAGCAGTAGTCCTTTGAACTCTGAGTAATGGTTAAAAAAATATACACGTAACAGGTTTTATTTTTAACATTCAAGATTAAAACTGAAAAAAAAAATTTTTTTAAATCTCTAAAGAAAAAAGTTTCATTTTTCTTGGGAGGAAAGACCCAAATTCTTATTTTAGTAAAAATTGTGTGAACTAAACATATGAGAATACCTTTTAAAAAATAATTAATAGACTTATTTTTAGTACAGTTTTAGATTTACAAAATAATTGAGCAGACAATACAAAGAATTCCATATATTAATCTTACCCCTCATAGTTTTCCCTATTATTAACATCTTACATTAGTGTAGTATATTTGTGACAATTAATGAATTAATATTGATACATTATTATTAACTATAGTCAATTATTTATATTCACACTTTGAGTTGCACAGTTCTATGGTTTTGACAAATGCATAATGACATGTATCCACCATTATGATTTCACACAGAATAATTTTACACCCTAAAAATTTATGTGTTCCACCTATTCATCCCTTTCCTCCCCTTTCAAACCTCTGGCCAAATAATACTGTCTCTATCATTTACTCTTATCTAAAATGTCCTATAGTTGGAATCACACAGTATGTATGTAGCCTTTTCAGATTGGCTTCTTTCTTCTAGTAATAGGCTTATAAAACTTCCCCATATCTTTTCATGGCTTAATAATTCATTTTTTTTTATCACTGAAGAATTTTTTAAATATGCAACATTTCCACAAGCAAATACAGCACTGAAAAGTAAGGTTACTTAAAAATGTATCTTTGGTCCTAGCCAGTTTTGCTCAGTGGGTAGAGCATCGTCCTGCAGACTGAGGGAACCTGATTCAATTTTGGTCATGGGCAGGTACTTTTGTTGCAGGCTCCACCCTACCCAGGCCCTGGTAGGGGTGCATTTAGGAAGCAACCAATTGATGTGTTTCTCTCACATCAATACTTCTCTCTGTCTTTCCCTTTCTTCCACTTTCTCTAAAAATCAATAGAAAAATATCCTTCGGTGAGGATTAAAAAAAAAAAAGTTTCTTTGCCCAGATGGTGTGGTTCAGTGGTTGAGGGTTGACCCATGAACCAGGAGGTCACTGTTCGATTCCTGGCAGGGCACATGCTGGGTTGTGAGCTCAATCACCAGGAGGGGGCATGCAGGAGGCAGCTGATTCATGATTCTCTCTCATCATTGATGTTTCTATCTCTCTCTCCTACCTTCCTCTCTAAAATCAATAAAAATATATATATTTTTAAAAGTACCTTTAAATAACATTGAATATCAAAAAGTTGTTTATTTCAGATGCATAAATAGCTTTCTAAGATGTCTAGGCTCAAGAAAATTCCTTTTATTCTTCCAAATGTGTTAACCTCGTTTACATTTTTTAAAAACCACTAACATGTCTAAGTCATTCTCATTTCCTTTTTTACATATCTGTAATACTTGGATTATGTGCTAATATCTAATAGGCCAGTATTCTCCATTAACCAGAAAAGTTGGCTGATAATCAATATTCCACGCACCCTCAAAGCCATGAGAATTGTTCCTCTTCCCTGTCCTTCAAATTTGCTTCTGCCTCTTCACTGCACACCCCTGACTTAGATATTAATAATTTAATTTATCAGACTTTTTTTTTATGGCAGGGGCTGAATAACCATGAAATCCTGGAACATTTTTCTATGGTTGTTTCTCTGCATCTCATTTTATCTACAGTCAGTGATTTGTTGTAGAGTCCTCCACAAATTTAAATTTCCACTGAAATGAAAAACACATGAAACTCAACAAACAAAGGAATTAGGAAAACTGCATTTTTCAGTTTTGGATCCAATGCCTTCCTATTTATATCCTTTTTAATATGTACTCAAGCATGACTACTTACTTGAGCATTTTTAAGGCAAGTATACTTGTAAAAAATTACTCTGACCTGGAATAAAAACAGATTTTAAAAATAATCTGTTTTTTGTGTGTTTGTGATCTAAAACACATATAGTAGTAGTTTTTATTTTTATTAAAAGAAACCAGGTCATTATGCAAGCATTTCTTGAACATATGTTTGAGAAAACCATTTAAATGATCTAGGCAAGACTGCTTTATAATTACAAGAGACCAGAATAAATATAGGATACTAGAAAATATAATCGAATAGTGAATTAAAAGTTCATTTTCCTTCTAACTAATTTGCTTAAACAGAAAGACATCTTGTAAAATGGCTTAGATCCAATATTTTTTGGTCTGCTTTCTTTTTCTAGGAACCATATTGATTGAAGTTTTAGAAATAAAGCTATTTAAACAAAATCAATTAAAATGTTAAGAAGGTCATGTGCATATTTGTAAAAATAAAATGATTTGTTAATTAAAATGTGCAACCCATTAGTAACATTGAAGCTTGAAGTTTCCATGGCAACAGTTAAAAAAATTAATAGCACATATTTTATTTACTTGGCAAAAGAGGTAGATCCAGTAAAACAGGCTGATGGCCTAATATGGGATGAACTTTAGTTGTATGTTTGAGCTAATAAATTGAGACATGTCAGCAGAATTGTCAGGGAAATAGAGACTTGAAGTCAAGCATATTCATTTAACAGTCATGGCTATTACATTGAAAAATATGTGTAATACTAAATAATCTACTTATATGTGCTTTTACAAATTTGTAAATTTCCACATTGTTACATATACAAACATCTATTATTTCTACAAATATAGAATTTCCTCCACAGTATTACACATTTTTTTTTTAATTTTTTAGGTTGATTGTTGGAATAGTGCATTCTCTTTCTCATCTTTGGCATTATTTTTAACAACATAATTATTTTGGCCACCCCCAAGACATTTTCAAGTCCTCTCCTCTCTCCCTTAAGTCCTTTATATGCATTGTAAGTAGTGAAATAATAGTTTCATCTACTTAATCTTTTTTTTTTCTTATTTTCAATTATGCTGGACATAAATTATCCTCCTACCCCAAACAACTGCAAACTCTGCTTGTATTCAGATTTCATCTGACTATAATTCATGACAGTTAAGTGTAGCAATAACTCAATGCATGTATGTTTATAACATATTTTCTAAATATTGTTCATTTAATAGTAATAAGAATGAATATCAACAAATCAATGATGTTTTTATTGTGGAAAAATCATAAACGTAAAGATGGGAAAGATGTTATGAATATAAATGAAGTTATAGAAAACAACACAAAGCTACGAAGAATCTATGTTTAGAAAGTGCTGCAGCCCAAAGAGGCAGAGGAGAGAAAAGAGGGAGAGGCCATTCAGCACTGGATGATCCAGGTAAATCCTGACAAAGCAGGAGGGGTTTGGCCAGGGTCTTGAAGAATGGATGAGATTTAAATAGTGAGAAAGAAGGAGGAAAAGAAATTTCCACCAATGAGAACATGGTGAACTAAAGCCAAGAGAGGTGTGAACATTGAACATGTACTGGTGACAGGGAACAGATAGGGCAGAACATCCATGTAAGGCCCTAGGCAGAGATACGGTTGCAAAAACAAACTAAGACCAGATTTTGGTGGGCTCTATATTTCAAGCTAAATAGTCCTAATTACGGCACCAGATGATCAGTCTGTGGGTTCTCAAGGGGAATGGGTGCTCTTTGGACAGGTTCATCTGACAGCAGTGGGCAGGCTGTTTGCCAGGGGAAGGCTGAGGCGGGAGACCTGCTAGTGGAACTATGAAGTCCAAAAGAGGAATTGTTGGATAAAAGGTGGGGAGGAGGTGATCTACTGATGATTAGTTTTAGTAATGTTGGCTTTGAGGTGAGTGTCAAAGCAATCATTTGAATGCAAATATCCATTTTAAAATTATCTTAGGAGAGAGAATTTAGGTTTAGAAAAGTTTGAGTGAATTTCTCTATTTCCTCAGAGGTCTAGAATTCAACCATTAGAGGTAATGATCAACTAAACAGATAACAGCTTTAAAGGTGAAAAAGTATAAAGAAATAAAGAATTGGAGAGAGGGATGAGGATTGAATTTTGGGTACCACTATGTTCTCTTGGGAAGAGGAATCATAAAAGGAAAAAAGAAGCTGCTAGAGAAGCAGTGGACCACAAGGTTATAGCATTGCAGAAGTCAAGGGAAAGAGAATTGATCAACCCAGTTAATGCCAATGTCTACTCTCAGAGACCAATGTAGAACATTTGTTTAGTAATTATTTTTCACTACATAGTTCACACATTGCTAGGAAATGCTTCATGTAACTGAATATACTCCTACTCTGCCAACAAGTATCAACATACCCTGTGAACTATTGCAGAGTGATTTATAACATGAATAAGACCCAGAAAACTTGTTTTCCTTATGCCTGTGGATACATGTCAGTTAAGCCATTCAAAAGCATAACCACAATGACATGAAAACTCTAGAGCCAAATTTTCTTTTCTCTCCTATTTTGTTAATTCCAGAAATCAGCTATTAGCCACAGAGAACACAATAAAACATGATCAGATATTCTTTAATCCCTAAACTCAAGTGACTAAAAATTTGCCGAGGCAGCTTTCTGTCAGTGTATGCCCAGATGTAGATGTTGCTCATAAAAAGACAAGAAATCCTAAAGGGGGGCGAAGGGGATAGGAGGTATCTGTAATACTATCAATAATCTATAATAATAAAAGTGTAATATGCTAATTAGACTAGACATCCTTCTGGATGACCTTACAGATGAAGCCAGGGCTACGAGGGAAGCCCGGGGCCCAGGTGCCTGCAGGCAGCCGGAGGGAAACCCGGATCCCGTGTGTCAGAGGGAAGCCGGTGCCAGCAGCTGGGGGAAGGAAGGCCTACTCTTGCATGAATTTCGTGCATTGGGCCTCCAGTAAAAAAATATATTTAAAAAAAGGAGCAAGAAATTAATTCAGCTCTGCATAGAGATTGCTCTTGGCACACTACATTCATGCACCTGTGCCTGCTAGCACAGAAGGAAAAACTAGGAAAAGAAAGTCGATTGGGATTCGGCTGCACTGGAGATTGTGCAATATGGTTCATTGGGTTGGCCCCAGAATAGTAACCACTGTAATAAACGTTCAGCCTTTATAGGGTAATGTACAATATTGGCTAAGGGGCCTCTGCTTCTTGAATTAATGTGTTTGTGCCTCGGGTGAAAGGTAAGAGGAAAAAAAATTGCTGAGGTTAAATTCCTGTCACCTTGCCCTCATGACTTAGACTACTATAAAAGGGTTGTTACTGGGCATCTCTCCTAGTAAAGTTGCTGAATCCAGATGAGAACTTGGCAAACTTGTTATGTAATGGAGGCTGGCAATGCAGCCTAGCTGGGAGACTCCTGGGCTAGTTCCAGTCCTCTTTCCGTCGCTGGTTTAGCGACGTGATCCTGAGCAAATCAATGAACCTGTTTTGCCTTTGACTTTCTCAGGAAAGAAAGAGGTATTTCTACTCCACAGTAAAAGACAGGAATATCCATTTAAAAAGTGGAGAGCACTGAGGGAATGGGCAGTTTTAAAAAAAAGTTCCCAGATCTAGAAAATCCATACTTAATTTGTTCTAGGTTTATTTCAAATTTATAATTAAGAATATTATTAACAAATTTGAAAGACCTCTTCAAACAGAAATTTACCATTTCTGGAAGATGAAAGTGTTTGCAAACTTGGAATCACATCTTTAGATACTGCAACCTCACTTCTCACCAAATTTCCACAGCTTCCTACATGGCCTTTTCATATCCTTCCTCTCTCTCTTTTTTTCTCTCTCTCTTCCCCCTTCTCTCTCTCTGCTTTAGAATGGTTTCTGTTTTCAAACCAAAGAGGATTTTTTGTTTTATCTGAATGATATTTTGAAAAATAGTCTTTTGTATAAATTCTCAAGAGCAGAAATCACTGTGTAATTTTATGAAAGGCAGGTTCAGTGAAGACTGGCCCGCAGTGGTTCTCAACCTTCTGGCCCTTTAAATACAGTTCCTCATGTTGTGACCCAACCATAAAATTATTTTTGTTGCTACTTCATAACTGTAATGTTGCTACTGTTATGAATCTTAATGTAAATATCTGATATGCAGGATGGTCTTAGGTGAGCCCTGTGAAAGGGTCGTTTGACCGCCAAAGGGGTCATGACCCACAGGTTGAGAACCGCTGGGTCAAATGAATACCATACTGGAATTGCCTGAGATGTAGTTTGGGGGCTGAAAACTGGTAGAAGAGGAATAGCAATGTCTTGTGGCACATCTAGATTTGGAAAGGACCCTTTTCATTAACTGACAGTTACTAATAATGCTGCTACTGGAAGATGGACATGTTAGTTTACAATGTAATAAATTATAGAGAATATCAAAGCTTCAGAAATATCTGTATAAATCTGCTAACTACAGAGTGCTCATCAGAACTAAGAGGAATTTGGAAACTTGGAAAAAAGTTTCATTTCTGAATAATAGAAGCAACATTCATGTAGAAGAGTTAAAATTGTGTGATGTGTTGAATATTAAGCAAACTTGAATCTAAGGTGATTCCCCATTTTCCAAAGAGAGGATCCTAAAAGGAGTTTTTCGTTTCTTTGTTTTGTTCTGATTTTTTTTTTGCCATCCTGAATATACATACATTTAGAGATGTAGTTTAAAGAACAATTTACTTATTTAATTTATTTATAAACTTTAATTATTTTATTTGTCTGCCCTCAATTTTAAATCACATTATTTTAAATTCTCTAATAATGAACAAAAATTGCTATTTTTCATACTTTTATTCCATGAAACAATTCTACTAAAACTCTTCACTTGCATGAATGCTTTATAATGCCTGAATTACAAAAACAATATTTTATGAAGAGTATACTTTAGCAATCAGTGTCCTTGTTAAAAACAGAACCACTTTTTGAGTCATCTAAACTGAAGAACTTATCTTCCCTTCCATCTAAAGTACTGGAGATATAGTTCTTTCACAATTTGTGAATAAGGTGGTCATGGAAATTTTACCCAAAGCCACAAATATCTATTGGGTAATTATCATTTTAACAACATAGGCATTACTACTTTACTTGTTAAAGTGATATATAAAAGAAGTGTTTATACACAAGACTTGTGATTATCAGACCACACTTTAGTAACAATTATTAAGTATGTCTAAATGTATTGGCCACTTTAAAAAAACTTAATTCTATCATTAATTGAATTATTTTGGGTTAGTGGATCTTTCCCAAGTAGATGTTTGTTGTTATTTAATATGAGAGATTCTATAAGATGATTTTCTTGTATCTGAAGAATAATTTTGAGAAAACAACTCACCTTATAATCAAACGTATATAGTACTTGTGTTTTTTAATGGTTTGATCTATGAAGACTAATGTAATAAGGACAATACTTTTTCAATACGTTCTAAAGTATCTATCATCTTCCTGGTAGCATTTCATTCCATATGGCCCTTCAGCTAACACTGCCAGGAATACGGGGAGGGTGAATACACAGGACTGAGGAAGGAGCATAAAGTAGCTCCTACCAGTTGGAAGAGGAAGTGGAAAGACTTTCTGATTCCAGAAGAAGGTAAATAAGAAGGTGGGAGTTGGAGGAAGATAAGGTCAGGAGTAAGACATGACTCTCTTCCTCTGACCATTTAGTTAAAACCCAAAGACAGAGGACATAGAATGTTCATGTAGGTTTTGGGATTCCTAGAGATATCCTTGGAAGATAGTAGGTCTCTCAGAGAAGCTGTCTCATTGGAGCCACATTTAATATGGCACCAGACAGTAGAACAGAAAAGCCACGGGAGGTAATGTGGAGTAAGGCTTCACAGAGCTCCGTGAACTTCAGGTGAGAGTGAGATTGGAGTTGCGTGCCGTGTGGGGTCAGGATGAGACTGCCGCTCATAGGAACTTCATGACTGGAAGCTCTGGTTCCAGACTTCAGCAGCGAGTATCATGCCATGCTCAGAAATCTAATCAGCACCAACCACAACCTAGTCTTGTCATTGCCAGGTGCACAGGAGAAAGACCAGACAACACACTGTACCAGAATGAAGTAAAAACACTTGGGGAGGAGCACATATAACTATAGCCCCATGCCCTCCACTGGAAATTTTAGGAATCACCTTGTATTTAGGTGCCAGCTTGGCAAAGAAGGAAGGAAGATACCTCTCTTGAGAATAAAGAAATAGTCTTGATAGAATTTAAATTTTTAATGGGCTGAATATTTACTTACCCAACAGAAATTCAGTTAACCTAAAGAGACTTTTATACAAAAAAAGTTACAAGTTTCAATATTTTTCCCAAGTATCTGTGGAAACATCTTCTGATAAAAATATGATCTATTTTAAAAATAGAGAAAGCACATTTGTATTTTGCATGTCTGAATTACAGAGTTTAAATACTGCAATCCAATTTATATATTGAGGCATCAGTCAGGATAGTTTAGATTATTAACAAGCAACCCCCAAATATCGGTACCTTAGAACAACAAAGTTAGTTTCTCACTCATGCTACATGCATGAGACTTGGCAGGGACAGCTGTTCACTGCAGTTAAGCAGAGAGAAATCCAGGCTGATGGAGCATGGACCATCTCAACTAAGTGACGGAAAAGCAACATGGTAGTTTGTGCACTGGCTGTTCAGTTTCTGCTTTGAGTGATATGGATTCCTTCTGCTCAAATTTTCTTAGCCAAAGCCAGTCAGGTGATCACCCCTGACCTCAAGGGTGCATAGAAGTTTAATTTTACCATATGCCCTAGAGGAGAAAGAGAAAGAATTGGGGGAACAGTGCTAATGGCCACCACCATTTGTAACTTTCTGGATTATGGTTTCAACACGGAAAATCATTTGACCAGAAAAAGATGTGAGAAATAGAAAAGATACCAGTGGCTAAAATTTTAACAAGATTTATGTACTGTTCACAACTTTGCCATCGATTTCTTACATTCCTTAATATAATACCATCAATATTGGTCAGAGTACAATCGAGCCAAGAGAGTTTGCTGTAGATCAGGGGTTGGCAAACTTTTTGTGTAAAGGGCCAGATGATAAATATTTTAAACTTTGTGAGCCATCTGATTCTGCTGTTGTAATAAAATAGCAGCCATTGTTAATACACAAATGTTTGAGAGTGGTATTTTCCAATATCATTTTATTTAAGCACACTGAAATCTGAATCTCATAACTTTCACATGCCACAGCATATTATTCTTCTCTTAATTTTTTCCCAACCAGTTACAAATGTAAAACACCCTTTTAGCTTACAGGCTGTAGAAAAACAGACAGTGTGCTGGATTAGAGTATTGAGGAATTTTATATGAAGAATTGAGAACATACAAAATTATTGGAAGTAATGGAGGAGCAGTTCTAGCCCTAACAACCAGGAACAACCAGTGGCTCCAGAAATTACTCTGCCTCTGCCTTGAGCAGGTAAATCCTTCCCAGCGATACAGGAAGCTGAAAAATTATGAACCTGCTGCTAATAGTGCTGACATCCCAGGCTGCAGTCCCAGGCTACTCTGCCTGGTCCAGAAATATGCCACTGCTGCTCCAGGAAGCTGCTGAATCAGGAATCCACCCACCACATTGAGAAGTCTCTGATGTAGCTGCCACCCTGGCCTTGATTCTTGCCAGTAAAAATGCCTCAAACTGGGCTTTTCCTACATTTTATTTAGGTCCTAAACATTCTCACAATAGAAACTAAGTCATGTTCTAGCCTCCATAGAATCTGAGACATGGTTTTTAATTTTCCAGCTGCCGCATGTTAGCAGTGGGTTAGAATGGATGTTGGACAAAGCAATTAAAGATATTGAACACAGACTAACACAAGGGACACAGACTCGATTAAGATGATTTCTTTGGCATTTCCCAAGCCTTCTGTGAGCTCTCTTTGTATAATGCTCACAAAATTGTATAAAAGTAACAATTATTGTACCCGTCTCTCCCACCAGTGCTACAACCCCAAACAATGATTTATTTCATCCCACTCACCTGTGAACTGCCCACAATAGCAGAGATTTGTGTAATCACGTTCATGGCAACACTGTTTGAATAGCAATAAAAAGTGCTTGTCAGTATAGAAAAGGGTAAGAATTTTGGTATAAACACGCTATAAAGCAATTAAAATAAGAGAAACGGTTATAGGTAGCATCACGGAAAGAGCTCTGAGAAACACTAAATGAGTTAAAGGACAGTTTGTAAAGTATGATCCTACTTTTCAAAGGATAATTTTTAAAATGCATTATTATATTCAGTGCATTGTTTTTATTTTAAATATAATTAAAATGTAAATATTTCACATAAGCATATAATATAGAAAGTAAAAATGCTCTGTAACCCTAATTTCCTCAGATAACTGCTTTATTTTCATGTATATTATTTTTCTCTGTACACATATAAAGTATAGATTACATTTTTAAATAAATTTAGTTTTAAGATGCATATTTTAATTTTTAGGAATATTTGTTGTGTCAGGGCTATAGTACCCCAGGACCTATGTGGTATTCTAAATTTCTTTACTTTTCTACCAAAAAATTCATAGGGGACATTGATACATTCACAGATATAATTTCTATGTGCTAACTTGTTTCATAAAGTTGGTTTCAATGTTATTTTATTTCATTTATTTATTCTTTGCCTGAGGATGTTTTTACTGATTTTTAGAAAGAGGGGGAGGGAGAAAGAGAGAAAGATTGATTGGTTGCCTCCCATATGCTCCCCTACTGGAGACTGAACCCACAACCCAGGTATGTGCCCCACTCAGGAATTGAACCCACAACTTTCTGTGTATACAATGGTTTTCCAACCAAATGTGCCACACTGGCCAAGGCTCAGTTCAATTGTACATAATTTTAACTTGTAACACATTTCAGAGATTATTATTTTCCATAAGTACTACAACATGCTATTATTAATCAATCCAATATAGGTAAATTACATGCAGACAATAAACTATAATTGATTATAAATCTCTGAGAAGCACTATATTCCATTATGCCAGTGGTTCTCAACCTTCTGGCCCTTTAAATACAGTTCCTCATGTTGTGACCCAACCATAAAATTATTTTCGTTGCTACTTCATAACTGTAATGTTGCTACTGTTATGAATCATAATGTAAATATCTGATATGCAGGATGGTCTTAGGCGACCCCTGTGAAAGGGTTGTTTGACCGCCAAAGGGGTCGCGACCCACAGGTTGAGAACTGCTGCATTATGCCCTCCTTTAACACATATGTAAGTCTCAAATTGTAAGGCTTTTAGCAGAATAAGAATACTTCATTTTCCTATTGTACTAAAAAAAGAATCTACATAAAATAAGTATAGGAGTTATTTCAATTCTTACTAATATTTTAATTAGAACATCCCCATCATGATTTCTCCCCATGCATGGGTTATATCACTGTTATCATGAAATAATTTATAAAAATTATGACAAGTTTATTGGTTCTGCTACTACAACACATTTATTTTCTACTTGAGCAAAATATACATAGATGAATAAGCTATGTCTAGAAATGGCTATAAAAACAAATTGTTCAATAGCAATTAAGTCTAGAGGTAATAAGGCACTTAAAGTAATTAGTTATAGTTAAACTGCACTAAATCTGAGTAAGTGGAAAAAGGAAATAAAATGGAAAAAGAATGAAGTGCAGAAAGCTTTTAAGCAGTATTTTTCAAAACTATTGGTCTTAGGACATCTTTACATTCTTAAAAATTATTGAAAATACCAAAGTAAGCCTGCCAGATAAAATATAGGATGTTTAGTTAAATTTGAATGTCATATTTTTTTTAAAGAAATTAATTGAATTTATTGGGGTGACACTGGTTAACAAAATTATACAGGTTCAGGCGCACAATTCTACAACACATTATCTGTACATTGTATTGTGTGTTTACCACCCCTTTACCTTCTTCCACCTCTCCACCCACTCACCCTAAATTTGAATTTCAGGTAAACAATGAATAATTTGCCCAGCATGTGTAGCTCAGTGGTTGAGCATCAAGCCATGAACCAGGAGGTCACAGTTCAATTCCCTGTCAGGGTACATGCCCATGTTGCAGGCTTGATCCCCAGTAGGGAGCATGTAGGAGGCAGCAGATCAATGATTCTCACTCTTCATTGATGTTTCCATCTCTCTTCCTCTCCCTCCCTCTCTCTGAAATTAATAAAAACATATTTTTTAAAAATGAATAATTTACTAGTGTAATTATGCCCCGAATATCACATGGGACATATGTATAATAACAATTATTCAGTTTATCTAAAAGTCAAATTTACTGCGTGTCCTGTAGTTTTATTTGCAACCCTATTTATTTAACTGGCAACCCTAACCCACTTTGTTTATGCGGGTAATATCTGTCTATATTTTCTGTATTATAAATGAAAACTAAGAAATTTTAAAAATGTCTGCATTCATTATTTTATTTTATTTTACTTTGTTTTTATTGTTAACACTATTACTAATGTCTCCATTTTCTC
>NW_005356635.1:2428821-2445957 GCF_000412655.1 Myotis brandtii
CTACATTGTTGTTTGTATCTATGGGTTATACATATATGTTCTTTGGCTAATCCCTTCACTCTCTTTTATTCAGTCATTAATTTATTTTAAAATAACAATAGGCCTAAAATTGTTATTTTTATAAAAAATAGATATATTTTTCTTAAAAAACAATGATAGGGTTGGAATTGTTTTAGATTTTTGCCAATCTCTTTAATATCTGGCTTAATAGAAGACAGCTAGATTCTCATACCTGCTTCTGCGTTGAATCTGCTGGAGTACATTGCAGTATCTTGTTCTGGTTAAAGTATATGAAGAAAATATGGCCTCACTCAGATATATAGTTTATAAAAAAGAAAAATATTTTAATTCCCTTTCAGACAATTGTGGATATTCTTTTTTGATCTACACCTCAAATCCACAAGTGATAGTTACTTAAAAAATATTGTATTTCAATTATATTTTAATTAAAAAGAGCATTACATTCTAGAATGAAATAATATAAGTATTGATAAATATATATTTATTGCCATTTTATTTTTCATATCTTTGATCTTTTTTTTCTTCTTAAAGACCATTAAACATTTCTTGTAATACTGGTCTGATGGTGATGAACTCCTTTAGCTTTTTCGTATCCTGGAAGCTCTTTATCTGTCCTTTGATTCTAAATGGTAGCTGTGCTGGGTAGAGTAATTTTGGTTGTAGGTCCTTGCTTTTCATCACTTGGAATATTTCTTACCAATCCTTTGGCCTGCAAAGTTTCTGTTGAGAAAGCAGATGACAGTTGTATGGAAGCTCTCTTGTAGGTAATTAACTGCTTTTCTCTTGCTGCTTTTAAAATTTTTTTGTCTTTACCTTTGCCATTTTAATTATGATGTGTCTTGGTGTGCTCCTCTTTAGGTTCCTCTTGTTTGGGATTTTCTGTGCTTCCTGAACTTATATGTCTATTTCCTTCACTAGGTCAGGGGGTTTCTGACATTTTTTCAAATACGTTTTCAATTTCTTTCTCTCTCTCTTCTCCTTCCAGTACCCCCATGATGCAAATATTGCTACACTTGAAGTTGTTTCAGAGGCTCCTTAAACTACCCTCTTTTTTTTTTTTTTTTTTTTTGCTATTTTGATTGGGTGTTTTCTGCTTCTTTATCTTATAAATTGCTGAATTGCTGCTCTGCTTCATCTACTTCATTGTTGATTACCTGTAATATATTCTTTGTTTGTCTGTTTGTTTGTTTGTTTGTTTTTGTTAATCCTCACCAGAGGATATTTTTCCATTGATTTTTAGGGAGAATGGAAGAGAGAGGGAAAAAACAGAGAGAAACATCAATGTGAGAGAAACACATCAATTGGTTGCCTCCTGCTGAGTCCTGACCAGGGCCCGCACCGGGGAGGAGCTGTAACCAAGATGCCCTTGATCAGAATTGAACCCAGGATCTTTTGGTCCACAGGCGGATGCTCTATCCACTGAGCAAACTGGCTAGGGCTGTAATATATTCTTTACTTCAGTTTTTATATTCTTCCTTTTGGCTGGTTCTTTTTTATATTTTCTATCTCCATTTTTATATTTCCTATCTCTGTTAAAATTCTTACTAAGTTTCTCTACTCTTTCTTTAAATTCATTTAGCATCTTTATAACCAGTATTTTGAACTTTGCATCTGGTATATTGCTTGTCTCTATTTTGTTTAGTTCTTTTCCTGGAGTTTTGTTTTGTTCTTTTATTGGGGAGGACCTGTTTTTTGTTTCTTAATTTTGGCTGTCTCTCTGTGTTTGTTTCTATGTTTTAGGTAGAGCTGCTACATCTCCCAGTCTTGGTTGAGTGGTGTTATGTAGTAGATACCCTGTAAGGTCCAGTGGCACAGCCTCCCTGGTCACCTGAGGTGGGTGCTTTAGATGTGCCCTCTGCTATTGGTCTCTGTGTACCCTCCTGTTGTAGTTAAGCCATGATTACTGTTGACATGTCAATGGGAGAGATTTAATCCTTCACTGCAACTGTAGCAGAGGAGCTGCTGTGAGAGTCCAACCCCACAGGGCAGGACTTGCTTTAGTAGGGCTCTGGTATCTGCTGAGTTGCCCCTTGAATGTATTGTCCACCAAGTCTACCCTGCCCTGGGCCACCTGGTATGAGCCATAGAGTGAACTGCAGATGGTTGCTCCTTGTGCTGGGCTTGGTGGTGCCCATGAAAGGCCAAGCTAAGAACTGAGGCCAGCTGTCACCAGTGTCTGGCTTTGGGCAACTTAGGAAGATGTAGAGGGCAGATGCTGCTTGTTTGGGGTTTATGAACCTTTTAGTGAGTTTAGGAAATTCTGAAGCATGAGCCAAGACAGATCATTTTGTATGAAAAAGCCACTAGAAATGGCTTGGATGGGCCTGCAATTTTATTGGGGTAGGGTCTCAGGGAATCATCAGGACAGGATTAACAGTGTTAGCCAGGTTGATGGAGACTCAGATATGGCACCCCCCCACCCCTGGCAATGGGGAGAGGGCTCAGAAAAGGAACAATGGCCTCTACCAACACTTATTTTGGGGAGAAATCTGCCCCTTCAACCCTTACTCAAAATTCATACAATTCTATTCGTCCTCAAGTGTCCCTGATGCCTTTTGAGTTAGTTTCTGCCCCTGTGCTAGAGATCAGAATGTGTGGTTCTGATTAAGTCTATGTGTGGGCCCTTTAAGGGAATACTTGACATTCTAGCAGCCCTCCATCTTACTCAGCCACAACCCCCAATCATTTTCACAGACAGAAATTATAGTAACTTTTCTTCCTGACACAGGAACCTTGGGCTGAGGGGGAGTGCTGGTGTGGGACTGGGACACCTCTCTTTTCAGGGCATATCTGCCTCCCAGATATCCCTCCTGATTTTTAACCCCCACACATTGTGAGTGTGGGACTAGTTCTTTCTACGTCTCTGCCCCTCCTAACTGTCTTCATATGGTTTCTTCTTTATATCCATAGTTATGAGATTTTTGTTCAGCTAGATATCAGGTGGTTCTGAATGATGGTTGTTTTGTAGTTTAGTTGTAATTTTTATGTGGTTGTTGGGAGGAGATGAGTACTGTGTTTACTATGCCATCATCCTGACCAGACCACAAGGGATACCTTTTTAAATGTTTCATATTGCCCAATTAAATTCCATTTGTCTGTCTAGCCCTTTGATGGGCCATCTAGCTGTACCTCACTTTATAATATTATGTGTATTGGCCATTTGTGAAATAATTGGTTTACTGATTTATGTAGTTTGTTCAAGTGATATTTATACAATATTGAAAAATCACATTTGTTAATATTACCAGCAATTTCATAAGAAGAGTCTTAAATATTGAGGTGTCAAACTAAAGGTGGTGGATCTACATTTTCCAAAATACTAATTTTTTCTTAAAAACTTGAATTTTATCATTGGCAACAGATTCTAACAGTTGTCTTCCTTGATGTAACAAGTTTATTTTATTTATTTTCAAGGATAAGTCTGCCAAATACCCAAGTCTGTATAATTTTAGTCAGTCATTTACTCAAGTAGACAGTGTTCCATTAACAAAACAGCTCATTTGGATTCCAAAATGGCAGTATAGTAAGTGGATGCTATATTGACATGCTCCCAGAACCAAACTGGAAATACTAAAAAACGATTCTGAATAATAAAGTGAAGACTAGCTGGAGAGAACCCTAATAACCAAGGATGGAAAGTGGAGGTTGCATCAACAGTGGTAGGAAGTGCAGAGTCAAGAAAGGGCTTCCACAGACAGCAGCTGAAGTTCTCAAGGGATATCTCAGCTGTGGGTGTTCCCACTGAGAACTCTGAGGTATAAACCCTAAGATATACTTCCCAGTCCAGAGCATCAGAACTGAGAAAGGTGCCCACATAACATTTGGCTGTGAAAAGCAGCAGGGATTCTGTCTGCCAGAGAGAGATAGTTGAAAATGCAGGCACCCTGTTAAAGGGCCAACACACAAAATTTCATGTGTAGCTACTCACCTTGGGCTCTGGTAGAGGGAGGGCAGAGTGTACTGGAGCTGTGTGAACAAAAGATAGGGTTGGAGGATCTGGGGTTAGAGCTTGAAAGGCAGACACCCCTGTATCCTCTGCTAAGTCATTCCCTCATGCTACAGAGAACATGATAGACTTTTACCATCCATGTGGTTTTTGGTTGGGGGGAAGGCAGTTGCCCAAGCTATTGGAAAATACCTTTCCCAATCTGGTGGCTAAAGCCAATTAAGAGACTGAGAGTAATAACAAGCCTGCAGGCAGAAGCAATTGCCCCATCCTGTTGAAAAACCTCTTGCCCCACCCTGTGGTCAATAGCCTGAGGCTATTCAAGATGGAATACAATCAGACTCCTAGATGAGCTGGGTATCTGGAGGCTTTGAGTCCTTGCCTGATCTAATTTGGGACATGGGTCCAGGAAAGGCAGACCTTGGTGTACATGTTGTTCCTCCCAATGCCATTAATGGAAGTCACAAGCTTTGGATTGCTGATAGATTCAAACAGGGTACTCAGGGTCAGTCAGAAACAGCATCTGGCAATGTCATGCACTAGTGAATGGGAGGCATAGCAGATCTAACTAATACATAGTCACAAACACAAACAAGCAGCCAAAATATGGAGACAAAAAACAAGGACCAAACAAAACAACAAGATAATTCTCCAGAAGAGCCAAATGAAATGGAGATAAGAAATTTATCAGACATAGAGTTCAGAATAATGATGACAAAGATGCTCAACAGCATGAGAAAAAAATAGAGTAACTATGAAGAATAACATATCACTAATTAGGAACATAGTGGAAGAAATACACAGCAGATTAGGGAAAACCAAGAATCATATCGGTGAATTAGAAGTCAAGATAGAAAAAAATAACTTAGAGAACCAGAAAGAAAAATACAAATAAAAAAAGAGGACAGCTTTAGGGAGCTGTGGGACAACATGGAAGTGTGACAATATATGTATAATAGGAGTGCCAGAAGGGCAAGAAAGTAAGCAAGGGATAAAGAATATGCTTGAAGAAATAATGGTAGAAAAGTTCCCTAACCAGGTGAAGGGAAAAGTCACAAATGTTCAGGAGGCACAGAGAGTCCTAATCAAGAAGAACCTAAACAAGCCCATGCCCAGAGACATTATAATTAAAATGCCAAAAATTAAAGACAAAGAGAGAATCTTAAAGGCAGCAAGAGAAAAGCAATTTGTTATCTACAAAGGAGCTCCTATAAGGCTGTCAATGGATCTCTCATCAGAAAATCTACCGGCCAGAGGGAATGACATGAAGTGTTCAAGGTAATGAAAAGCAAGGATCTGAAACCAAAATTAATATATCCAGCAAGGCTATCATTCAAAATTGTGAAATAAGGATCTCCTGAGATAAATAAAGGCTAAATTAGTTTATCACCACCAAACCAGCACTGCAAGAAATGCTAAAGGGACTTCTGTAATGAGAAGAAGAAGGAAAGAGAGAGAAAAGGAAACATAGGCAAACAGAATTAAAGTGGAAATAAATAAGTACTTATCAATAATAACCATAAATGTAAATGGATTAAAATCTCCAATCAAAAGACATAGGGCAGCTGAATGAATACAAAACATGGCCCAACTATATGCTGTCTACAAGAGACCCACCTCAGAACAAAACACACACACAGGATGAGAGTAAAGGGATAGGAAAAAAATTTCCATGCAAATGGAAACAAAAAAAAAAAAAGCTGAGGAAGCAATACTCACATCTGACAAAATAGACTTCAAAGTAAAGGCCATCATAAGAGACAACAAAGGTCACTACATAATACTAACATGATTGATCCAATTATAGGATATAACCCTGCTAAACATATATGCACCCATATAGTAGCACCTACACATATACTTTTTTAAAATTCTGGAGGATTTTAAGGGGGACATTGACAGCAATGCTGTTATTATAGGGCACTTTAATACCCCACTGTCATCAATGGGTAGATTTTCCAGACAAACAATTAACAAGGAAACAGTGATTAAATGAAACACTGGATCAGATGGATTTAATGGGCATTATAGGACATTTCACCCCAAAGATGCAAAATATACATTCTTCTCAAGCGCACATGGGTAATTCTCAAAGATAGACCACATGTTAGGACACAAAACAAGCTTCTACAAGTTCAAGAAGATTGAAATCATATCAAGCATCTTCTCAGATCACAATGGAATGAAATTAGAAATCAACTACTGAAAAAACACTCAAAGAGAGTCAAACACATGGAGGCTAAATTGCATATTATCTAAATATATAAAAGCTTAAGCAACTGGACAACCAGACGACTAGACGACTGGACAACGGGCTGGTAGCTATGACACTCACTGACCACCAGGGGACAGACATTCAATGCAGGAGCTTCCCACCCCCCTCCTCCCACCCAGTGGTCAGTGCGCTCCCACAGCAGGAGCGTCACTCAGCTGACAGATGACAGCTGGTGAGGGCAGCTGCGGCAGCACAAGCCTCTCCCGCAGACACTCCCCCTGCGTGCATAAGCTGTGATGAGCTGGTGGGTAAGGCTGAGCTGTGGTGGCATGGAGGTCCACTGATCCCTGCAGGCCAGGCTGAGGGACCCCATTGGTGCACAAATCCATGCACCGAGCCTCTAATTAAACAATAAATAGGTTACTAATGAGATCAAGAAAGAAATAAAAAACTTCCTCAAAACAAATGAAAATGAGTGCACAACAGCCCAAAATCTCTGGGACACAGCAAAAGTAGTCCTGAGAGGGACGTTCATAGTGTTACAGATCTACCTCAAAAAATAAGAAAAATTAATAATAAACTAATCCTACAACTTAAAGAATTAAATAGATAACAACAAGTAAAACCCAAAGTAGAAGAAAGGAAATAATAAAGATTAGAGCAGAAATAAATGACATAGAGACTAAACAAACAAACAAACAAAAAATAATATAGAAGATCAATGAAACCAAGAGCTGGTTCTTTGAAAAGATCAACAAGATTGATGAACCTTTAGCCAGACACATCAAGAAACAAACAAAAAGAACCCAAATAAATAAAACCAGAAATGAAAGTGGTCAAGTAACAACTGACATCACAGAAATACAAAATATTTCAAGAAAATACTATGAACTACAAGCTGAACAATGTGGATGAAATTGATAAATTCCTAGAAAAATAAAATCTTCCAAAACTGAATCAGGAAGAATTAGAAAACCCAAATAGGCCAATAACAAATGAGGAAATTGAAGCAGTAATCATAATAATAATAAAAAAAAATCCCAGCAAACAAAAGCCCTGGGCCTGACAGCTTCACAGGGAAGTTTTATCAAACATTCAAAGAAGAACTAGCATCTATCCTCCTCAAACTATTCCAAAAAATCCAAGAGGAAGGAACACTTTAGGATTTTTATATGAGGCCAGCATTATCCTAATTCCAAACCAGATGAAGACATTGCAAAGAAACAGAATTACAGGGCAATATCCCTGATGAACATAGATGCTAAAATTCTGAACAATATATTAGCAAATCAAATCCAGCAATATATTAAACAGATCATACACCATGACCAAGTGGGATTAACTGAGTAGATGCAAGCCTGGTACAATATTTGCAAATCAATAAACATGATATATCTCATAAAAAAATTGAAAGACAAAAACCATGTGATCATATCAATAGACACTGAAAAAGCATTTGACAAAATCCAACACTTTGCTGAGAGTTTGGTAAAAACTCTCAGCAAAGTGGGAATAGAGGGATCATACCTCAATATGATAATGGCCATATATAACAAACTTACAACCAATATCATACTCAATGGGCAAAAACTAAAACCATTTCCCCTAAGAACAGGAACAAGACAGAGATGTCTGCTTTCACCACTCTTACTCAACATAGTACTGGAAGTCCCAGCCACAGTGATCATACAAGAAGAGATAGGAGGCATCCAAATTGGAAAGGAAGAAGTACACCTCTCATTATTTGCAGAAGACATTATATTGTACATAGAATGCCCTAAAGACTCCACTAAAAAACTACTTAATTTAATAAATGAATTTGGGTATGTAGCAGAATACAAAATTAACACCCAGAAATAGATGACATTTTTATTCACCAATAATGAATTCCCAGAAAGAGAAGCAAAACAAATAATCCCATTTATCATTGAGATATATATATAATACTTAGGAATAAATTTAATCAAGGAGGTAAAAGATTTGTACTCAGAAAACTATAGGTCATTGAAAAAAGAGATAGAGGAAGATATGAATAAGTGGAAGAATATACCGTGTTCATGGATTGGTAGAATTAACATTGTTAAAATGTCTATACTACCCAAAGCAATCTATAAATTCAATGAAATCCTTATTAAATTGCCAACTATATATTCCACAGATCTAGAACAAATACTCCAAAAATGTATATGGAACCAGAAAAGACCCTGAATAAACGCAACAAACTTGAGAAAGAAGAACAAAATTGGAGGGATCACAATACCAGATATCAAGTTATACTACAAAACCACTGTAATCAAAACAGCCTGGTATTGGCCCAAGAACAGTGGAACAGAAGAGAAACCCCAGAAATTGACCCAAGCCATTATGCTCAATTAATATTTGACAAAGAAGGCAAGAGCATACAATGGAGTAAAAATATGTTCACAAAATTGGACAGCAATATGCAAAAAAATGAAACTAGACCACCAACTTACATCATACACAGGAATAAATTCAAAATGGATAAAAGACTTCAATGTAACTTGGGAAACCATAAAAATCCTAGAAAAAACCATAGGCAGCAACATCTCAGACATCTCTTGTAGCAATATGTTTACAGATACATCTCCTAGGACAATGGAAACTAAGGAGAAAATAAACAAATGCAACTACATCAAAATAAAAAGCTTCTGCACAGCAAAAGAAACCATCGACAAGATGAAAAGGGAGTCCATTGCATGGGAGAACATATTTGGCAATGACACATCTGATAAAGGATTAGTATCCAAAATACATAAGGAATTCATACAACTTAATAAAAGGAAGATAAACAATCCAATTAAAAAATGGGCAAAGGATCTTAATAGACACTTCTTCAAAAGGGACACACAGACCGCCAAGAGACATATGAAAAAACTAGAGACCTGGTGCACAGATTCGGGGTCCCTCGGCCCGGCCTAAGGGGATTGGGCCAAAACTGACTCTCTGACATCCCCCAATGGGTCCTGGATTGTGAGAGGGCAGTTCTTGGGCTCCCTCCTCTCTGGTACTGGGTTCGTCACCGGAGAACTGCAGATGCCAAGTCACCACAGCTCTGCAGCTCCTGGGTTGAGCGTCTGCCCCCTGGTGGTCATTGTGCATCATAGCTACTGCTTGGATGGTCAAACGGTCAGACGGTCAAATGGTCAGATGGTCGCTTAGGCTTTTATATATATAGATGCTCAAAGATACTCCACATCAGAGATATGCAAATTAAAATTAAAATGAGGAATCTAATGAACGAAATACACTGTTGAACAAAAATAGACCCAGAGACATAGAAACATAGAACAATAGAACAGACTATGGAATCTCAGAGGGAAGGTGGGAGAGGGTGGGTGGGTGGATGGGAAGAGATCAACCAAAGAACTTGTATGCACATATGCATAACCCATGGACACAGACAATAGGGTGGTGGAGGCCGGGGGTGAGTGGTGGGGGCACACTATAAGAGGTCAATGGGGAAAAAAGAGACATATGTAATACTTTCAACAATAAAGATTTAAACAATAAATAAATAAATAAGCAGCTCATTCAATTCACAGCACAAACATTTTCCTTAAGACCACCTATATAATTTGGCAGAAGTGCTTTTATGTGTACCTACAATTTTCATTACACACAATATTTTAAAAACGTTTATTCAAAGTTAGAGATAAAATTAAATTAATGTTTAATCAAACAAATTAAGTGAAACTGTTTTGTTTTTCTTTTCCCTGTGAATGTGTGTAGTAAAGACTATAATGATTAGTACTACTGTTTGGTGTCATTGCCTTGATCATGCTAAGGTGCCAGAGCCTTTGCTTTCTCACCATCAGTTTGAATGTCAGCACATGGCTTTGTAGTGTTATTAGAAAAATAGTTTTGATGTTGTGGACCCCCTGAAAGAGTCTTGGAAACTTCCAGAGCTCTGTATACCAGACTTTGAAAACTTCTGCTCTAAAAATAAAGTTTTATCTTTTTCAAAAATGTTTTATATATATATATATATGTATATGATCTATGTATATCATACATATACATATACATATGCATTATATGTATATGTATGATAATTAATGGATCCAACATATTTTCTTAAACATTTACCACACAGCTATTTTCTTCTTTTCTTTAATTTCTGTAGCTGCAATTTACCATCTCTTATGTTCATAGTACCTACTTCTCATGCTCCTCTACTCTTGAACATCAATAATTCTGTCCACTGGTATCTATGTGCAAAATTAAATAATATATGAATCCAAGGAAAACTCACAAATACATTGAGAGATCTTGGTTTGCTTAGGGTTCCACAAAATTTAATTCTCCAGGGCCACAGTGACATTGCTTCAACCAACCTTCTAACATCATGTCTTATTCCCTTGCTTAAAAGTTTGTGATGTGGCTTCATTGTTTTGATGAAGCTTAAATTCCTTAGCCCAGTGCTTAGGTTATCCACACTCTAGTCTTAATTCAGCCTTTCCTTTACCTCTTTTGTTAACTCTCATAACACACACACTCTCTCTCTCTCTCTCTCTCTCTCGCACTCGCAATTTTGCTTCACAACTTGCAATTTCTTAAGCATTATGTTAACAAAGCATTATGTTATGCTTTGTACATGCTGTTTTCTCTGTCTCAAATATTTCTTCCAAAACTTCATTTACCTGGATAATTTCTCCCCAAACAAGTTTTTATTCATAACATCTTCTCAAGGAGGCCAGCCATGAATAACTTATCAAAAATGTTACCTCTTCAACATTTCATTTCTATCTTCTATTCTTTGACTTTCATTCTCACTTCTTACATACAATATACTACTTATTTTGATTAATTTCTGTCTAATTCACTAGAATGTACTTATCATGCAGACAGAGGTTTTTTCCTGTATTGCCTATAATTATATCTCCTGTACCTATTTGGTACTATCCAAATGTTTGTGGGTGCTCCATAAACATTTGTTGAATGACTAAATGACATCAAATAATACCTCCTATGTTAGCTTCCTTCACCTTAGTAGGGCAAAATTAATCACATTTTTTCCTCACTATTTTCATGCTATATATAGCAGTATACTATTAATCACTTTTTTTTGTTTTGTTTTGTTTTGAATGTAGCACTTCTACCAGACTGTGAACCCCTTAACATATATAACTTGTTGAATTCATCCTCAGCTGTTGGCAAAGGCTGACACTTAATAGGTGTTTTGTAAACATTTGTTGAATAGAAAACTATGTGATGTTTCATAAGGCAGCTAAAAATATGTAGAATAATTTGAAGTTTGCATAAAATGGGATGCCTGTCACAAACAGCTATTTTAAGTAAAATAGTATTATTGAATGGCTTTTTAAATATGCTTCACTGAAACTATTCTCACTGAAACAAATGGAAGAGTAAATGCCCCTTTCTATGTTAAACATAGTTGATATTAAAAATATGAACCCACAGTTTTCCAGAGATACTGTCTTTGATGCCATTGGCCACCTCTGGTTTAGCCACCTTCCTTTTGGTATTTCTGTTATTCTCCTGCTCTCTCCATGAAAGAAATTCTGATCTAAATCGGTTGTCTTGTTGCTTTGTAGTGCTATTTTTAATCTCTAAGTTATTTAAGGGATAGCTTTTTCTCCTTTAAAGAAAATTCAGACACCAGTCACCTTGTGAAGAAGACTTTGTCAGGATCTCCCTCTTAATGGAATCATAGCCATACGAAGGTGTGTTTCCCCCCCTAAGGTCAAGTTTGATTTATTCAATGTATTAGTCATGACAAAATGCCTATATTTTCAAATGTCTAATCCACATTATAGTTAAGAAATAGAATGCCATATTTCACTTGTATGTGGAATCTGGAAAACAAAATAAATGAACAGGCAGAACCGAAAGAGACTCAAACATACAGAGAACATTTTGAAAATTGCCAGATGGGAGGTATTTTGGAAGGATGGGTAAAAAAGGTGACAGGATTAAGAAGTACCAATTGGTAGTTACAGAATAGTTACAGGGATGTAAAGTACAGCATAGGGAATATAGTCAATAATATTGTAATAACTATATATGGTGTTAGATGGGTACTAGTCTTATCAAGGAGATCACTTATTAAGTTACATAATGTCCAATCACTGGGTTGTATACCTGAAACTAATATAATATTGTATGTCAACTGCAATTAAAAAACTAAAAAAAATATTTAAAGTAAAAAAGTAAATAAATAATAGAGTTGAAAATTTTACCCAAAGGAGCTAAAAGCAGCCTCATGGTCAGATATTTGGTAAACACAAGCTCTCCAGAATGTAGGAAATGCATTGCAAGGGTGAGAGTGGGGGTGGGAAGAGGTTGGGTTGTAGAAGCAGCTGTTAGATGTGCTATTTGAGGACCCAATAAATTCCTGGGGTCTGAGAGGAGGACAGGGAGGTGAAAGGGTAGTGGGAAAAGTTCAGAGACCAGCCACAGCCTGAGGCCAAAGGGCAGACCCCTGACCTTTTATTTTAACATGTGTCTATGGGAAAGGCTCTACAATAAGATTGAACTAAATGGTTTGCTCTCCACCTTGATCCTGATTATACAAATGGGAGAGATAATAGTGAAAAAGAGGCAAGTGAAAATTTAAGGCTTGGCTGTATAAAATTAATAGTTATTTTGTGGACTATGTGTAGTTTGTTGGGCTTTCATATGACAATGACTATGCCTATTATTAACCATTATAAACTTTTATTTGATTAAAATTGCTCATGCTTTCAGATCTACTAATAATATCACAATTTATCTACCACTTTAAAGAATAAGTTAATTGTCACAAAAGGACTCATACCTAATCATCTACACCAGATAAAATTTCAATGTTTTATGAAAAATGTTACCAGTGAAAGAGGACATGTATGTTTCAAATTGAACTTTTGCACGTTGTTTGCATTTTCTGATGCCTGGTAAAGTATTTCTGGCTGACTGTTCTGATTTTGCTGATCAAAGATTTTGGTTTCTGTGATTCAAGTCCTTAACAATACATACCTATGTCTAAAATGATTTCTAAGGCATCCTCTAGAGACAAAATATGACCTACAGTATGGCGTTTGTTATTTCCTGCTGGAATCTGAAATTGATGATGTGAGGCTTCAACTTCCAAACATTTCTAATGCGTCATGGCTACTGTAATATTAACTGTCATAAATGTGCGGTGTAAAATGTAAATTCTTCAGTCACTACTAATCTTGGCATGTTGTGTGATAACACTATTTAAAATCCCTATCAAGGGAGTAAAAGTAGCCTCTTCATAATTCTAGAGAATATTTAAAAAGAAGGTGTTCAGCCCTAACCGGTTTGGCTCAGTGGATAGAACGTCAGCCTGCAGACTGAAAGGTCAAGGGCATGTACCTTGGTTGCGGGCACATCCCCAGTTTGGGGTGTGCAGGAGGCAGCTGATCGATGTTTCTCTCTCATCGATGTTTCTAACTCTCTATCCCTCTCCCTTCCTCTCTGTAAAAAATCAATAACAAAAATATTTAAAAAAAGAAGGTGTTCACATTTTCAGAGATTAATTTTCAACTGAGAACATATTTGGTGGCATAATGTTGATCGAGTCGATTGGTCCATCAAGCTGTATCCTTCTGTCTGAAGCAGCTTTTCATTTGCATATTGACAAAATGGATGACCTCTTCTGATCCTGCAACTCCAACCAAACTAATCCTGCCTTTAATCCAAAAGAAGGCTAGGGGTGATCTTACTACTTCAATTGTTTTCCACATTTAAGAATAGGGCCCTTGTTGTTTTAACAAAAATTAAGATTATTAAGACAATTACTAATTAACAACTTAGGATTTGATAAAATATTTATTCATGATGTTTTGTGCTGTATAAATACTATAAAAATCAATTATCATGAACATCATTCATTTCCCATCATCAATAAAAAATAAAATGAAATGGTTATATATGGACATTGCCTTTTACTAAATTAAACAAGCTTTATTATTCCCCAACAGCCTTGTAAGAATATTGAACCCAAACACAAACTGGTCAGACACCTTTCTTGTAGTTTCAGAATAAAGGGTAAAAATCTATCCCATCTATCCCTGACAATCTAAACTTTGGAGCTGATAATCTGAAATAGGACAAAATACCCTAGAAGAGATATATCTGGGAGTCATTTCAGTTGTAGACTGAGGGTCACTTCCAACAAAGCAATAAAATAGCTAATAAAACCTTAATATCACATTTTTGGCACATAGGCAAACAGAATAAACTAGATAAGGGTGAAAAAGTTTGGAATCCTTCCATCTGCAGTAAGGGAAACATAGTCACTGAATGTTGTCCTTCTCTAAGCATCAATGTGGAGTTTGCAAATGATCATGAAAGCTAAGCTTGCTTAATATAATAACTAGTAACAATTTTATATATTGAGATTGCATCAACTTATAAAGTAGGAAAAGAAAGTTTAATCTGTCACTGAAAAAGTAAATTTTTATAAAAATGTTATAAACTTCTCTCATAACTGAGGAATTTGACTTTTAATTGGCTCTATAAAGTTCATTTCTTCTATAGTTATAGAAAAAACTAGAATCCTGTTATTCAATACATCAATCAGTATTTATCAGAGGACATGCAAATAGACAAAATAAATTTTAATTTATTCAATTCCATACCTTCACATTAAGAACAAATATAAATTGGCTTTAAAAAATGTCCCACATAATTTCTAGATTTGGATATTTGATAAATTCAGATATGTTATTCACATGTGTTGACAATTTAGAAACGTAAGTTGAAATTCTTTGCATAGAAAAAAAATAAAGTTCTGAATTTTAAAAAAAGGTTTAAAATATTTGTTATATATATTACTCATATAAATGTTACTTATTAGGTAACATTTTCTGTTCTCTTTAACAGTTACTAAATTTTTAAATCACTGCCTAAAGTTGTAGTCACACACATCATTATAAAACAAATAAAACATAAATGTTAAGTTAAATTTTACCTTAACTTTTTCATAATACCCTCCTTTCCTCCATCATAAATTCATTCAAAATTAAATTTCTAGAAAGCCCATAATAGCAAATGTTGATTAAGGTCCGCCTCACTGTCCCCATATTTTCACATTTGTTAATATATATTATTTCTAATTTCTTCTTGCCCTTCCTGAAGTAGTCTGTGTCTTCCCTTCTCCTAACTTGTCAACTATTTAGTTTTATCCTTTTATGCATATTCTCATCCATTTTTATACCTCATCCATTTTTCTAACATTTCTCTTTTTCTTGTTACTTTGTAGTAGTTATGCTCATGTACCATTGAACTTAATCTCTGGAAATTGAAACAGTCATTTTTCTATGTGAATATTTTATTTTTTCAAGATACTGGAATTTGGGAAGAGCAAAATTCTGTGAAATATTATAATTTATACTTAAATACATTCATTTTCCTGCTGATAATGGAAGAATAAGAGAGTTTGCTTTTCTTGCTAAAATTTTGACAACTCTAATATACTCTGCTTATGTGCTTGTGGTAACTGAAGAACGTGAGTTTGAAGCAGGGCACTTATAAAGTGAAAAGCAATTGGTATTACATGTGTCCTTTCCTTGATTTTTATATCCTTCACCTAGTAATGGATACAAACAGATCCACAAACAATTCTTGCTCTTCTCTTGTAGACTTAGACTGTTTAGAGTAGGCTTCCAGGAGTGAAATTGTTCGATCATAGTGAATGCATATCTTTAATTTGGTGACTGCTGTCATATGTTCCCCAGAATGTGTCTGTTTACATTTCAAGCAGCAGTGAAAAGGGTTCCAATTTCCCCCACATATTATCTGAATATCATTAAGTCCTCTTTTCTTTTGTATTTAGTTTTCATTTTTGTGAATACTAAAAAAATTGGAGAATTTCTTCAAATACTTAACTATTTAGGTTTATACTTTTGTGCATATTCTATATACCTTGTTCATTTTTCTAACATTTCCCTTTTTCTTGTTACTTTGTAGGAGTTATTTCCATAAATAACAATCCCTTAATAGTTTAGGATTTTAAACATGTTTTCTCCTGTCTAGCATCTCTTTTTTTGCAAAGAATACATTAGTCTTGTTTGTCATGGTTTTTGTGGTTTGTGTTTTTTGGCTCCAGCTTAAGAAACTTTCCTCCACCCAAAGGTCACAATCAAAATTTCTTAATAATTTAGTCCCATTCTGGATGCCCTAGCACATGTAAGTTTTGATCTCTATGAAGTTTGTTTTTCTTTGTAAAGTAAGTTAGTTTTCTGAAAGCCATTAGTAGAAGCTATCTTTTCTCCACGAACTGACAATGCCACCTTTCCTGGGTCCGTGTCTGCCTGCTGTCTATTCTGTTCCATTGATTATTTGTCTACTCTGGGCCAGTACTTCAGTAGTTTTATTGCTAGGCCTTACAATCTGGTGGGGCAATAAATCCAGGTTTGCTCTTTTCCCCTGAATGTTGCATTAAGTCTGAGTTTTATTCAGAATTTATATTAATAAGTTTGTTAAGTTGCTAAAAATATTTTGGTTAAATTTTGATGAGAAATGCATGGGGAGAACTCAAAGCTTTAAAATGTGAAGTCATTCTATCCTTATACATACATGGCCATTCTCTCATTTTATTCATCTCCTTTTTAAAAAAATAGGTTGGTTTTGTTTTTTTAAATTTTTTTAATTTTTATTTTCTTGTTTAAAGTATTACAAACAGTAGTACATATGTCTCCTTTTTTGCCCCATTGACCTTCCCCCGGCCTACCCTAGCCCCCAGCACATGCCCTTACCCCACTCCCCCCCAGTGTCTTGTGTCCATTGACTATGCTTATATGCATGCATATAAGTCTTTCGATTGATCTCTTACCCGCCCCCCACAACACTCCCCAGCCTTCCCGCTGTAATTTGACAGTCTGTTCGATGCTTCTCTGCCTCTGTATCTATCTTTTTGTTCATTAGGTTATAATGTTCTTTATTATCCATAAATGAGTAAGATCAT
>NW_005356635.1:2446535-2446997 GCF_000412655.1 Myotis brandtii
TATAAAATTTGGAGATTAGGCCCTTATTGGAGATAACATTGGCAAATATATTCTCCCATGCAGTGGGCTTTCTTGTTGTTTTGTTGATGGTTTCTTTTGTTGTGCAGAAGCTTTTTATTTTGATGTAGTCCCATTTCTTTATTTTCTCGTTAGTCTCTCTTGCCCTAGGATCGGTGTCTGTAAAGATATTGCTACGACATATGTCTGCAATTTTGCTGCCTATGGAGTCTTCTAGGGTTTTTATGGTCTCCCGTTTTACATTCAAGCCCTTTAGCCATTTTGAGTTTGTGTTTGTGTATGGTGATCTAGTTTCATTTTTTTGCATGTATCTGACCAAATTTCCCAGAACCATTTATTAAAGAGGCTGTTTTGACTCCATTGTATGCTCTTGCCTCCTTTGTCAAATATTAATTGAGTATAATGGCTTGGGTCAATTTCTGGATCCTCTATTCTGTTCCATTG
>NW_005356635.1:2447691-2454124 GCF_000412655.1 Myotis brandtii
TTGCTGAATCCGATTTGCTAGAATTTTGTTGAGGATTTTAGCATCTATGTTCATCAAAGTGAAGGACATAACAAGAGATAAGGAAGGCCACTTCATAGTAATAAAGGGAGCAATCCAACAAGAAGAAATGATTCTGGTAAACATATATGCACCCAATACAGGAGCACCAAAATACATTAAAAAAAAACTTCTGGAGGATATCAAGGGAGAGACATAGCCTGTAGTTCTCTTTTTTTTTGTGGTTTCTTTATCTGGTTTTGGAATTAGGGTAATGCTGGCTTCATAGAAAGAGCTTGGAAGTGTGCCTTCCTCCTGAAATTTTTGGAATAGTAAGTGGAAGGATAGGCTTTCGTTTCTCTTTGGATGCTTGATAGAACTCCCCTATAAAGCCATCCAGACCAGGGCTTTTGTTTGCTGGAAGATTTTTTAACGCTGTTTCAATTTCTTCAGTAGTTAGTGGCCTATTCAGGTTTTTTGATTCTTCTTTGTTGAGTTTTGGGAGCTTGTATTTTTCTAAGAATATGTCCATTTCGTCTAGGTTGTCCTTTTTGTTGGAATAGAGTTGTTCACAGTATTTTTCATAATAATTTGTATTTCTGTAGCATCGGTTGTTATTTCACCTCTTTCATTTCTGATTTTGTTTATTTGGGTCCTCTATCTTTGCTTCTTGGTGAGCCTGGCTAGAAGTTCATCAGTCTTGTTTATCCTTTCAAAGAACCAGCTCTTGGTTTTGTTGATCATTTGTATTGTTTGTTTTTGGTCTCTATTTCTTTTATTCTGCTCTGATCTTTATTATTTCCTTTCTTCTGCTTATGTTGGGCTTTTCTTGTTGCTCTCTTTCTAACTCTTTGAGTTGTAGGGTTAGGTAACTTATTACTGTTGTTTCTTGTTTTTTTGTGGTAGGCTTGTAGAGCTATGAACTTCCCTCTCAAGACTGCTTTCACTGTGTCCCAAAGATTTTGGATTGTTGTGTTTTCATTGTCATTTGTTGCTATGATGCTTTTTATTTCTTCTTTGATCTCTCTGGTAACCCAGTCAATGTTCAATAGCATGCTATTTAGCCTCCAGGTGTTTGATTTTTTTATTGTTTTTATTGTAGTTGATTTCTAGTTTTATGCTATTGTGATCTGAGAAGATGCTTGATATGATTTCGATCTTCTTGAATTTGAAGAGACTTTGCCTGTGACCCAATATATGGTCTATCTTTGAAAGTGACCCATATGCACTTGAGAAGAATGTATATTCTGCATCTTTGGGGTGAAATGTTCTATGGATGCCAATCAAATCCATCTGATCCAGTGTGTCCTTTAGAGTCACTATTTCCTTGTTAATTTTTTGTCTGGAGGATCTATCCAGTGAAGTCAGCAGGGTGTTAAAGTCCCCTAGTATGATGATATTGCTGTCAATCTCTCCATTAAAGTCTCCAGAAATTATATATATATATTCCTTTATAGGGTGCATATATATTTACCAGGTCTATATCCTCTTGTTGGATCGATCCCTTTATGTAGTGACTTTTGTTATCTCTTGTGATGGCCTTTATTTTAAAGTCTATTTTGTCAGATATGAGTATTACTACCCTGGCTTTTTTTCCATTCCCATTTGCATGGAAAATTTGTTTCCCTCTCTTTATTCACATCCTAAGTGAGTCTTTTGTTCTGAGGTGGATCTATTCTAGACAGCATTTATTTGGGTCACATTTTCATTTCCATTCTGCTACATTATGTCTTTTGATTGGAGCATTTAATTCACTTACATTTAAGGTTATTGTTGATTGTTATTTATTTGTTGCCGTTTTTATTCTGTATAACTATGTTTTTCTCTCTATATATAATTCTTCTCATTACAGCATTCCCTTTAGCATTTCTTGCAGTGCTGTTTTGATGGTGACAAACTCCCTTAGCCTTTTTTTTTGTCTAGGATAGCTCTTTATTTCACCATCTATTTTTAATGATAGCCTGGCTGGATATAGTCCTCTTGATTTCAGGTCCTTGCTTTTCATTAGCTTGAATACTTCATACCATTCCCTTCTGGCCTGTACAGTTTCTGATGAAATATTAGCTGACAGCCTTATGGGAGCTTCTTTGTATGTAGCAAATTGTTTTTCTCTTGCTGCCTTTAAGATTCTCTCTTTAAAAAAATAAGATTCTTTCTTTGTCTTTAATTTTTGGCATTTTAATTATGATGTGTCTGCACATGGGCCTGTTGGAGTTCTTCTTGTTTATGACACTCTGTGCCTCCTGACCTTGTGTGACTTTTTCCTTCTCCTGGTTAGGGAAATTTTCTATTATTATTCCTTCAAACACATTTTCTATCCCTTGCTCACTTTCTTTCCCTTCTGGCACACCTATTATGAAAATATTATTATGTTTTATGTTGTCCCACAGCTACCTGAAGCTGTCCTTTTTTTGATTGGTTTTTTTTTTTCATTTTGGTTCTCTGATTGAGTGATTGTTTTTCCCCAACCTGTCTTCTAATTCACTGATCTAATCCTAAGCTTCCCCTAATCTGCTGTGTATTTCTTCCAGTGAATTCTTTATTAGTTCTATGTCATTCATCATAGTTACTATATATTTTCTCATGCTCTGAGTATCTTTTCCATCATTATTTTGAACTCTCTGTCTGATAAATTTCTTATTGCTATTTCATTTAACTCTTCTTCTGTAGAATTCTCTTGTTTCATTTGGGCCTTTTTTCTCTCCCCATTTTGGCTGCTGTGGGATCCATGCCAGAGTCGATGGACAGCCAAGGCTAATTAGAGCTCATAGACCTGTAAGGACAACAATTATGGTACACTGTGCACACATGCCTTCCTGTAGCCAAAATGATTGATGTAACTATTGGCACAAGGTCTCTTTTGTCTAAGTAGTATTAAAGTATATTACTAAGGCTAGAGAGCTCAGATGAGGCAGATGAAGCTGAAAGCTGCTACTGCTATGATGTAAAGCTAAGAGCTCATAGAGAGCTCAGATATAGCTACCATGTAAAGCTACTATGCTAGAGAGGAGAGAGAGACTGAGAAAGCGGGGAGAAGCTACTAAGGCCAGAGAGCTCAGGTGCCACTATTATGTGAGGCAGTGAGTCTGAGTCTAGGGACAACGTCCAGCTGCTCAGATAATAGCTATGGGTACAGAGACTATTACTACTTTATAGAAAAGGTGTATTGGTTTAACCAACTGGTGTGCTGCTACCTGTATGGGATTTTGCTGTGAAGGACTGTTTTGTTTGATTGCTATGTGGCCACTGGCTTCTACAAGAAAGGCTTTCTTATATACACCCACAAATTCTCATGGCTTCTCTGTCTACCACCCAGTGTCCAAGAAGATCCAGCCCCTGGAAGAGGGGCTTGGCCCCAACAGTTAGTGCAATCGGCAGGGTTTGAGAAGGAACCTGCCCTGACAGTTGGCATAGTCGTTAGTAGGATTCAGAAGAATATACAGACTCAGAGCAGCAGTGCTCTTGCTATTTCTGAAAGCTGCTTATTTGTGTTTATGACTATTTATTTATTGGATATGCTATGCCACCCAATCTCTAATGAATGACAGTGTCAGATGCTGTTTGTGACTGGTCTTGAGTACCCTGTTTGGAACTATCAGCAATCCACAGCTTGTGGCTTCCTCTGCTGGGGCTGGGTGTTTTGAAAAGAACCACAATTGTTCTCCAAGGTCTGCTTTTCCTAGCCCAGGGCCCTGAATTAGATCAGGAAATGATTCAGAGCCCTCAGAGACCCAGCTCTGCCTGCAGTCTGATTGTGTTCAGTCTTGAATAGCCTCAGGCTATCAATCACAGGTTGGGGCAAGAGTTTTTTCAACAGGGTGTGGCAATTACTTCTGCCTGCAGGCAGATTATTATTCTCAGTGTCTTAATGGGCCTCAGAAACTCCACATGGTGGAACAAGGAGTTTTCTAATAGGGTGGGGCAATTGCTTCAAACTCAGGCAAAAACTGCCTGGATGGTTAAGGTCTGGAAGAGAAAGATGTCCTCTGAAGTATAAGGAAATGACTTAACACAGGAAACTGGTGTGTCTGCCTTCTGAGCTCTAACCCCAGAGCTTCCAAACCCTGGTTTTTGCTCCATTCTCCTCTGCCATCCCTCTACTGGAGCCCAAAGTGAGTGGCTGCACATGAAATTTTGTGTATTGTCTGCATTTCTAGCCATCTCTTCCTGGCAGACAGCAAACCTGTTGCTTTTCACAGCCAGATGTTATGTGGGCACCTTTCTCATTTCTGGTGCTCTGGGCTGTATTTGCTATATATCTTTGCAAATAAATGTTTTCAAATTTTCTGAGTAGGTACCCAGAGAAAGGATTGCTGGGTCATATGGTAACTTTATTTTGAATATTTTGAGGAACCGCCATGTTTTTCATAGTGATGGTAACATTTTACATTTCCACCAGTGACAGATGAGGCTTCCTTTTTCTCTACAATTTCTTCAACATTCGTTATTACTTGTCTTGTTGATAATAGCCATCCTAACAGGTGTGAGGTGTAGTTTTGATTTGCCTTTTCCTAATAGTAAAGTTGAGCATCTTTTTATATATCTGTTGGCCATTTTTATGTCTTCTTGGGAAAATGTCTGTTCAGGTTCTCTGCCCATTTAATTGCATTGCTTGTTTGTTTGGTATTGCATTGAATTAGTTCTTTATATATTTTTGGAATTATCCCTTTGTTGAAGCTGTTTAAAAACATAATCTCCCATTTGTTTGGTTGCCTTTTTATTTTGTTACAAGCTTCATTTGCTTTGCAGATGCTTTTCAGTTTGATATAGTCCTAGTTGTTACTTCCCTTGACTTTGGGATAAAAATCATAAAACTTTCTCTAAGACCAAAGTCCATAGGTTTAATACCTATGTGTTTCTGAATGCAATTTATTCTTTCAGATCTTATATTTATGTCTTTGATCCATTTTGAATTAATTTTTGTACATGGGACAAACTATAGTCTAGTTTCATTCTTTTGCATATGGCTTTCTAATTTTCCCAGCACCATTTATTGAAGAGGCTTTTTTTTCTCCATTGTGTATTTTTGGCTCCTTTCTCCAAATTATTTGCCTGTATTCATGTGGTTTTATTTCAGGGCTATCAATTCTGTTCCATTGTCTATGTGTCTGTTTTTCTGCCAATACCATACTGTTTTTATTATCATTGCTCTCTAGTACAATTTGAAGTCAAATAGTGTAATAACCCTGGCTTCATTATTTTTTCTGAAGATTGGTTTGGTTATTTGGGGTCTTTTGTGATTCTGTACAAATCTAATTTTTTTTGTTCTATTTATTTTAAAAATGACATTGGGATTTGATGGGGATTACATTAAATCTGTATATTGCTTTGGGTAATATGGCCATTTTAACTATGTTGATTCTTACAATCCATGAACATGGAATGGATAGTGTGCTAGCCTATTACTGTGAGGTAACTTTGGCTCTGTTTTTGGTTATCTACTCTTCTTTTGTTCTCACCTATTTTATAAGTTCAATTTTTGAATTTCTAATTAATTCTACTAGCATCTTAATACTTTTCCAATAAATTGTTTTTCTAGAGTTGGTTTCTATTATTCTCTACAACAACAACAAAAAATCTTGATCAGCACACTGTCAAATACTTTCATTTTTACTTCCTAATTTACTTTAAAACCATCCACTTGTCTCAATCTGCATCACTATTACTACCTTAGTTCAAGCCACAGCACCTTTTTCTCACATCCCTTTTTCCTAAGTTTTCTGACCATAGCCATGCTGAACCTTTTGGATTCTATCCTCCACACCACAGCCCCAGGGAGCTATTGAAAATTTAAATCTATCATTTCATCCTGCTTAAATCTTGCAATGCTTCTCCTTGTTTTTGTGATAAAGAGCACATCTCAGCATGTTTTGATCTGTACCTCTTCTCCTGCACCAATTCAGCCCTTTGCTATCTGTGCTGCACCCTCACTGACTTTCAGTTTGTCAGGTGAATCATGATGCCTTTTGCCACAGGACAGTAACCTGGAATATATTCTCATTCATTCAATAAATATTATTTGAGAGTGCCCCTTTCACCTAGCTAATGTCTACTCAACCTTAAAACCAAAGCCCAAATGTCCTCTTACTCCTAGTGCAAGCCAGGTTTTCTTTGTCATAAACCCCTGCTCAGCATTCATTTCTCTTAAGCGCCTGATGTACAGGCACACTATTTCTCTCCACTAATTCTAGCAGTGAATATTTTAGCAGCCCATTGCCACATCATTAGTCTTGTACTGATTTGTTTGGTGTACGCGACAGAAAATATTTTGCTGCCGGAGAACAAGAAAAATAGGTTTGGCTGGAGACAAGATGGCGGCGGAATAGGCAGACACATCCCAAGGCTTGTCCCAGAGCAAATAGAATGAGCAGCTGAAACAGATAACATCCACCCCCGAATTGGCGAAGTATACTCAGCTGGTGAGACAGTTTGCAGC
>NW_005356635.1:2460065-2463462 GCF_000412655.1 Myotis brandtii
AAAAGTTAAAAATGGAACTCCCATTTGACCCAGTGATCCCACTTCTAGGAATATATCCCAAGAAATCAGAAACCCCAATCAGAAAGGATATATGCACCCCTATGTTCATAGCAGCACAATTCATCATAGCTAAGATCTGGAAACAGCCTAAGTACCCGTCAGCAGATGAATGGATTAGAAAACTGTGGTACATCTACATGATGAAATACTATGCTGCTGTAAAAAAGAAGGAATTCTAACATTTGCGACAGCATGGACGGAACTGGAGAGCATTATGCTAAGTGAAATATGCCAGTCAATGAAGGAAAAATACCACATGATCTTACTCATTTATGGATAATTAAGACCATTATAAACTGATGAGCAAAAATAGATACAGAGGCAGAGCAACATCGAACAGACTGTCAAGCTACAGCAGGAAGGCTGGGGAGGGTTGAAGGGTGGGAAGGGGGTGGGGTAAGAGATCAACCGAAGGACTTGTATGCATGAGTAAGAGCATAACCATGGACACCAGACACTGGGGGGCATGGGAGGCTAGGGGAGGGTCAAGGGGAGAAAAAAAAAAGGAGACATATATAATACTCTTTGTAATACTTTAAGCAATAAAACAATTTTTAAAAAAACCCTGCTCTTTTGCTTGAGAGCCCATGAACAATATTTGTAAATGTATACTCTCAGGGGCGCTTTTATGACTATCTGTCACCCTCACTGGTCTGTGAAAGCTTCGGGTGATCAGAAATCATATCTATCAGTTTTTACTTCTTGCTGCATGCCCAATACCAGCAGGGTGACTGGAAACTAATATTCTATTAATATATCTTAAATAAAAGTTTCCTATAATAATTCAAAAAATACAAATTTATATATATATATATATATATATTCTTCTTTGTGGCTTCATCTTATTAAACATTATAGTCTATTGCTAAATTTCTAGAAGTAAATGTTTCCTTATCATTTCTGTTTTCATTTATGCTTCCTTTGCCTCATTATTCCTTGCAATGAATTGCTCAGAGAAAGCAATGTTTGAGATCATGATCTTAAGTTTGTTGAAGTTTCTCAATTTAAAGCAAATCATCTTACATCCTCCTATAGACTTCTAAACTGACCTTCCACTAAAAAAAGAAAGTGCTTATCTGAAGAAAAAAAATATGGCAGCCTTCTTATTGAAGTTTCTTCTTCCAAGCTTGACATATAGAAATAGTCTGTCTTCCCTTGAATTTTACTTAGTCATAAGTTTTTAGCTCAAGTTTCAATTATAAGAGCTGACAAACATTAATGCTGAAAACAAAATGAATGGCTGCTTCCAAATAACACACTGTTCTTTGAGAAAGATCACTTAAAACATCAAATTCTTCTCATCCCCATTATCAGTTGTTCTGAAGTCTCCTTTGAGTCATTTATCTTTGTGATCATTGTTTTTATACATATATTGGCAATTAAACAGGTAGGGCAGATGGACAATAACTAAAAATATATACATGTATATAAAAGCACCCATTACACCCCTACTAAAATATTGATGACAAAGAACTGAAGTTAATATGTTAATTTTTGTAATAACTTTAAAGAATTCATGTTTAATTAAAAGTGACATATAAATTATGCTGTTTGCTAACACTATTGATTGTTGTTCCCATTCTGCCAAACTTAATATAAAATTAATTCTTAATTTTCAGGCCAGTAGTCTGCTCTTCACCAAGACACATGATGATTGTTGATATGAGTCAGTGAAATATTAAACTTCATAATTGAGGGCTTTCTATGTGATATCTTAAAGTAATTCTCAAGATTTGACATTACTCTCAATATATGTTTTCCCCTTTTATACATTAAAAATGTTTGTAGTATAACTTTCAAAACATGCTACACATAAAATCTATTTCACATTCAGCTGCATGGTTATTATTTTCATAAAGTGCACTTAGTATTAGAGTAGTATGACCTTATAGGGTGGTAAAGAATGGCTTATCTTTGGCTCAGTCACACATACAACTGTGGACCAATCTAAACTTTTCTCACTTTATAATACTTGGAGACCTCTGGGTTAGTCTGACCTTACATAAATAAATATAGCATCGCAGCAGCCTTTCACATGCCTGTTTCAAACAAAACTTCAAGCCAAAATAGCCACCAACTCCAAAGTAAGTGATATTTCACTGAGGTAGTACTTGGCTCTACCTTCAAGGTTAACATGACCTCAAATGACAAAATTATATTACTTATATTGTATGCATTTCATGCACTGTTAGGATAATTGCAATTTCTATTTTTTGAGGAGGCTAGACTGAAAAATTTTACCAGTAAATGTTTCTGTGACATTGCCCTCTTTGAACCAGTCTCTAACTTTACTAAATGACTTTTATTTCTATGATGACGATTATTATTTTTTTTTGCCCCTGATTCTATTATAATCACCAGTATATTCTGTTCATCAGATTATTTATTCACTTGATTTTTAGATTCACTTGTTGATGAATGTGTATTTGTTGTTCATAATTTGTATCTTTACCTTTTTCTTCTTCTTCCTCTTCTTAAAGGATACCTTTCAGCATTTCATATAATACTGGTTTGGTGGTGATGAACTCCTTTAGCTTTTTCTTATCTGTGAAGCTCTTTATCTGACCTTCAATTCTGAATGATAGCTTTGCTGGATAAAGTAATCTTGGTTGTAGGTTCTTGCTATTCATCACTTTGAATATTTCTTGCCACTCCCTTCTGGCCTGCAAAGTTTCTGTTGAGAAATCAGCTGACAGTCGTATGGGTACTCCCTTATAGGTAACTGACTTTTTTTCTCTTGCTGCTTTTAAGATTCTCTCTTTGTCTTTTGCTCTTGGCATTTTAATTATGATGTGTCTTGGTGTGGTCCTCTTTGGATTCCTTTTGTTTGGGGTTCTCTGCGCTTCCTGGACTTGGAAGTCTATTTCTTTCACCAGGTAGGGGAAGTTTTCTGTCATTATTTCTTCAAATAGGTTTTCAATATCTTGCCCTCTCTCTTCTTCTGGTACCCCTATAATTCTGATGTTGGTACGCTTGAAGTTGTCCCAGAGGCTCCTTACACTATCTTCGTATTTTTGGATTCTTTTTTCATTTTGCTTTTCCGGTTGGGTGTTTTTTGCTTCTTCGCATTTCAAATCTTTGACTTGATCCTTGCGACCCTCTGGTCTGCTGTTGGGAGTCTGTATAATATTCTTTATTTCAGTCAGTGTATGCTTAATTTCTAGTTGGTCCTTTATCACAACATCGAGGGTCTCACTAGATTTCTTGAAGATCTCAATACATTTATCGGCGGTCTCACCAGTCTTCTTGAAGATCTCACTACATTTATCAGCGGTCTCACCAGTCTTTTTGAGGTTCTTACTAAATTTATCGGCGGTTTCTAAAAAATTCTTGAAAA
>NW_005356635.1:2463593-2469631 GCF_000412655.1 Myotis brandtii
ATTGACCTCCAGGCCAATTGGCTGTGAGAATCAGCTGTGTCTGCAGTGGGAGAACTTCTGTGCTGGAGACACCCTTCTGGGGCAAGACTTGCTTCAGTGGGGCTTTGGTGCTCACTGAGTCTGCCCCCTGAGTGTGTCCCTTATGGATCTGAGGAGTTGTAATCTGGATGGTCCCACTCTGACCACTGGGTACATTGGCTCTTGGATCTAAGAAGGTGCTAATTTAGCCTCTGCCTGAGGCTACCCAGCAGGGGCTATGAAGAGATCTGGAGATTCCCCTTCCTTGTTTGGGGTTTGGAGGTGCCCAAATGAGGCCCAGCTGTGAAGCAATGCAAGCTGCTGTGGCGTCTTGGGCCTTCTCTTGGAAGTTCTCTATTATTATTATTATTATTATTATTATTATTATTATTATTCTTGCCTGGTAAGAAGGCACACCAACTCTTTCATTAAATAGAAATCCAATTCTTTTTCTGCAGGTGAGCAAAAAGTATTCTTTACAAAATTTTTACCTAATGAATTACAGTACATGGACTTTAACTTTCCATTTCTCTATAGCATATTCACTGAACATGCCATCCCCCTTAATTAGAGTGTGGGTCCTTCTTTTATGCCAAGCACAACTCGGCCTCTATCATTTCCATTACCTGAGTTATCTTCTTTCCACTGGACATTTTCCTCTCCCCAATCTCTGGATACTAAACACTTTTCATGATTGTCTTTGTACCTCATCAAATGGATGAAGCCTGTTTGGGAAACACCACCATAGTTTCAAGTAAACCAGAGTTTATTATGCTTCTTAGAAACTCAGCTCTAAATCTCCCCATTTATCTTTCCCCCAAGAAATCAAGTTGGAATGAGTGAGAATGTAGTTATTATATACCATTGAGTTCAATCTATTGCTTTAAATAAAACAATTGGCAAGGTTTTATAAATTATTTTCAGCAGCATATTATTTGTAACCCAAGCAGTATGTCATGACATTTGGTTAAAAAGTGCTGACCCAGTCAAATGGAATTCTGTTTATTTATCAAGGCCCAAATCCAAACTCCACTAAATTCAGAATATATTCATTTATTTGTTTTTTCTTTCACTCAACAGTTATTAATTGCCTGTACCAGACACTGCAGAAGGTTTTGAGGCTATAATGACAGGTGGAAAAAGTCTCTGTTCTCAAAATGAACATGTTCTACTTCCCAGTTCTTTCTTTATGCTAGGTACTTCTGACACTTTGAGAAGATCTCACAGTAATACTCAGAATCCTTCTGAACATAGCTCTTTAAGCAGCTAACACTAATCTATTAGAGATAGCATAGACATAGATATTGCCACTGGAGCTGAACAGACACAGATGTAAATACATAATTAGTAAAATATTAAGTTGCAGATTCAGGTAAATATTTTTCGAGCCAAAATAATGTCTATTAATTAATTTAAAATGTATGATTTCTATGGAGCATCACTGAATCCTGTGTGAGAGTCAGAGAAATGATCTCTAAATAGAAAGAATAAAGAATTTAAAATGAAAAGTAAAATGTATACTCAAATAACAAGAATACAAAACCAATGTCCTTGTAGATATAGTCTCCTTGCATTATTTCAATTTTCTCTTTTCCAAGTGATTATTTAACTTAGTACACTCTTTAATTTCTGATCTGCTTCCCATCTCAATATTATTGCTACCAGCAATTATCTCCTAGTTTCCAAGTACAAGGAACTCTTTAAATTCTGTATTTTTGAAAATGGCTCCTTTGAAAATGGCCTCTCTGTTTTCAAACTCTACACTTCTAGTTTTCCTCTTACCTCTCTGACAATTCCTTTTCAGGTATATGCGTTGATTTTTTTCTTTTCTCCATCCATGATACTTGATGTTCCTCATGGCCCTTCAATCTTTTCTCCGTCTCCTGAAATATTCTATCTGGTCTATTTTCTCCGGTCTCAGGGAAGATACATTAATCAACTAAAATAGGTACCATTCACTTCCTAGTCTAAATACACAGTGTCTCTAGAATTATACAGAACACAATCTGCATGGATAAACACATACTCTCAAATCTATATCTAGTCTAAGCAATAGGGTATTTTCTTGATTCCTGGTTGATTTCATCAGTTGCATGAGTTAGCCTCATGTATAATTCCACCTATACAATCACGCTCAAGTATATATCTCCAGTTATGAGAATCACAAAGTTCCAGATTTGTGTTTTTAAGCAGGAAGTTTTAGAGGTTCCTTTCTAAATCATGTTCCAACCTGCACCCATCATCCACTCTTCAAACTTGATCCCCTTACTCTATTCAACATTGTACTTATGAAGGCTATCATACATTCAGTCTCCGAAACTGGAATTTTAAGAGTCAGCATTGACTTCTCCCATTCTCTTCATCCAAAGAAAATCAGTAATTGAGTCTTGTCAACTCTAACTCTGAAATGTCTTTAAAATCTGTTATTTTTATCCATTCTTATACCACATGTGGTCCTCTTCATTTTTATATGACTTACCCTAGCCTTAATGTGTCTCAATGTTACTAGTGCTTTTATGCCTAATCACTTTTTTGTCTATTTTATGAAAACCTGTCTTTGCTCTTATTGTTTTCTTTACCATACTGATGTCTCTTATCAAACTCATATTACAAAAATAATTTTAATGTATCAACTCAAATGTTACTCCTTTTAAAACATTTACTTGTTCTTTTCTAGTTTGATTATCCTCCATGAAGTATTACCCTTCCTCTTTGTCAGGATCCCACAGTGTTCTATGTTCATGTTACTAGTAAAACACCTTTGAAAATGATCACTTCTTGCAAAATAGTTGGATGTCTAGAAAGGACTGCTTTGCAGGATTGGACTCCTTAAATGGAGATGCAGCCTGACAGCAGAGAACCTACAGGGAGCGAGCTGGCAGGTATAAACTTGGATCTCTCTATTCCTCCTGATTTCTTGGCAGTGATCCCTATGGTTCAAGCCAGAGGGCTAAGACACATATTGGCCAACTCCATTTTTTTTCCTTTTTTAGGGCACAAAATAGAGGGGATAAACATTAAGAGTGGATCTTGAGGGGAAAATGGAAGGTAGCCAGCATAGCAAATCAGAAGGACACAATGAGACCATAATGTCTCATTGAGAGAATGTTAGGAGATAAAAGTGATGAGTAAAGGACTAGATCATGTAGAGTCTTGTTTCCATAATGTGGACTTTGTAGTTTATTCTGAGTGATATGGAAAGCCACAGGATGTTTCAGAGCAGAAGATAAGGCAAGGGTAGAAAGAGAAAGACCATTTGGAAAACACTGCGATAATCTATGTGGAGATGATGGTGGCTCAGACTAGGGAAACTGTGGGCATGGTGTTATGACTAGGGGTCAGGTTTTAGATCTATTTGTAAAGTAGAATTGTCATAATTTATTTATGTTGAGTGTGAGAAATAGAGAGGATCATCATGGAAGATAGAAATTTGGGCAACAGAAATAATAGAATTGCTATTTATTGAAATGGGAAAGACTTCAAAAGGAGTAGATTTAATAAGGTTATTAAATGCCTTGGTAGAGATGATATATGGGAACTCTGAAGTGGTTGAGTCTGGGAATATAACGTTGACATTTGTCAGAATATGGAGCTTTTATATAAAGCTATAGGACCAAAAGTAATCAGCCAAGAAATAAGCACAACTGAATAAAAGTACCCTAGTACTGACTCCTAAGGGATTCTGGAATTTACATGTTAGTAATGCAGAAAACATTCAGCAAAGAAGACTAGGAAGGGCTTGAATATGGCACAGCAGAATTCCATTGTGCATTGAGCATAACTGGATGATATGCTAAAAAATAATTTGGTTTTTTTTAAAAAGCCTCTAGTTATTGTGAGAAATCAGAATTTGAGTCATTGATATATTTCATTATCTTGGGAAAATGTACAAGGGAACAGAAATATAGTTGACTACATTTTGGTAGTAATTAAGACATCATTTTCATCTCACTATTTTTGAAATTAATATCAAATCAGTTAGATATTTTAAAACTTTTGACCTAATTTTCTATAACAAATTGACATTTTAAAATAGTTTGGTCAAGAAGATATCTTGGAAGAGAACGTGGCAGCTGACTGGACAGCATGGAGGAAGAGAGTGTGACAGAGTAAAGAAGTAAGAGGGGCATGTGTGGACATGTTTTGTGTGTGAGTGGGTATGAGGGACAGTTAGATATTGCCGGAGTCTCAGGGACTGGCAGATTGGTCTCTCCTAGATGGGGAGCCCCTGCTACTACTGTGGGCATTCCCAGACCAGCATGGCTTTGGTGTGGAGCCCATGCCATCTTGTAGAAGAGAGTAGTGAAGGCCAGGAGCACAGTGACACCAATACTCAGACTGACCTCAGACTCCTCACCTGCACTTGTGCAGGGATAACCCATGTGGAACCACCACTGTGCCCTAGCAGTGAGCGTGATGCCTGGGATCCCAGCTGTCTGCAGTGAGTGCACACCAGAGAGACCCCCTGAGCCACGCCTCCTTGCCAGTGCCCAGATCCAGCATCCCAGGAGCCTGCACTTCATGACCCTATGCTGGAAGTGTAAGCCAGGAGTACCCACACCCCATCCCCATCCTTGGCCCCAGGACAGTGCTGCCACCTGGCATGTGACCCAGCCCCAGGACACAGCTGCTTCTTGGCTCATGATCTATCTTCAGTCACAGGTCAGAGCTGCCACCCAGCACACAATCCATCCCCAGCCCAGGATAGAGCTGTCACCAGGCATGCTCCATACCCAACCCCAGGACACAGCTGCCAGTGAAACTCGGTGTGCTCAAGTGCACTGCCAGGGAGACCTAGGGTGCTATCCTGCCACTGGTGCCAGGGCCACACCAGAGCCATGGGAGAAGGGGGTACAACTCAAAACACAAACAGTAAAGGTATGAAACTCAAGGCAGACCCAACCTCCAGGCTAAAAAGTCCTAGACCAATGGACTGCTAGGGTCTTCAAACTCTCAGAACCTAAGCAGGATGCCTAGGGTCAGAAAGAGATAGCAAAAAGGAGGAGACAAAGAAATAATCCCCAAAGGAAAGAAAAGGAGGAATCACCAGAAAATGGACTAAATGAAATGGAGGCAAGCAATATGTCAGAGAAAGAATTCAGAGTAATGGTTATAAAGATGCTCAACCATCTGGATAAGAAATTCACCAACTTATACAAGAATCAAGAGGAAATTAAAGATGATATAGTTGCAATAAGAAACAGAAAGGAAGGTTTTAACAGTAGACTACAAGAAGTGAAGGACAGAATCAGTGAGTTAGAAGACAGGGTAGAAAAACAGCCTATGAACAGCAATTGGGGAAAAAAATTAAAAAGCAGGAAGAGAGTTTAAGGGAACTTTGGGACAGTAGGACACGAAGCAACATCTACATAATAGGGGTGCCAGAGGACAAGAAAAGGAGCAAGGATTAGAAAACTTATTTGAAGAAATAATGACAGAAAATTTCCCTGACTTGGGGAAGAAAAGAGTCACACAAGCACAGAAAGTTCCAAACAAGATGAATACAAAAAGACCAACCAAGATACTTCATAATTACAAACATTAATGACAAAAAAAGAATCTTAAGGGCTGTAAGAGAGAGACAGAAAGTTACCTACAAGGGATCACCCATTATATTATCAAATAATTTCTCAAGATAAACACATCAGGACAGAAGGGAATGGAATAGAGTATATAAAGTGATGCAAAGCAAGGGACTGAATCCAAGAATACCCTATCCAGCAAAGTTATCATTCAAAATTGATTTTGAAATCAGGAGCTTCACAGACAAAAAAAGCTAAGGGAGTTGATTACCATCAAGCCAAAAATGCAAGAAATGCTAAGAAGACTGTTGTAAAAAGAGTAAATAGAATGGAAAGAAGGAACACAGGCATAAAGAATAAAATTGGCAACAAGCAAGTATGTATCAATAATAATCTCAAACGTAAGTGGATTAAATGCTCCAATCAAAAGACAAAAAGTGGCTGAATGGATAAAAAAAAATGACCCACGTATATGCTGTCTACAAGAGACCCACCTCA
>NW_005356635.1:2470863-2476437 GCF_000412655.1 Myotis brandtii
TCTCCTAGATGGGGAGCCCCTGCTACTATTGTGGGCATTCCCAGACCAGCATGGCTTTGGTGTGGAGCCCATGCCATCTTGTAGAAGAGAGTAGTGAAGGCCAGGAGCACAGTGACACCAATACTCAGACTGACCTCAGACTCCTCACCTGCACTTGTGCAGGGATAACCCATGTGGAACCACCACTGTGCCCTAGCAGTGAGCGTGATGCCTGGGATCCCAGCTGTCTGCAGTGAGTGCACACCAGAGAGACCCCCTGAGCCACGCCTCCTTGCCAGTGCCCAGATTCAGCATCCCAGGAGCCTGCACTTCAGGACCCTATGCTGGAAGTGTAAGCCAGGAGTACCCACGCCCCATCCCCATCCTTGGCCCCAGGACAGTGCTGCCACCTGGCATGTGACCCAGCCCCAGGACACAGCTGCTTCTTGGCTCATGATCTATCTTCAGTCACAGGTCAGAGCTGCCACCCAGCACACAATCCATCCCCAGCCCAGGATAGAGCTGTCACCAGGCATGCTCCATACCCAACCCCAGGACACAGCTGCCAGTGAAACTCGGTGTGCTCAAGTGCACTGCCAGGGAGACCTAGGGTGCTATCCTGCCACTGGTGCCAGGGCCACACCAGAGCCATGGGAGAAGGGGGTACAACTCAAAACACAGACACTAAAGGTATGAAACTCAAGGCAGGCCCAACCTCCAGGCCAAAAAGCCCTAGACCAATGGACAGCTAGGGTCTTCAAACTCTCAGAACCTAAGCAGGATGCCTAGGGTCAGAAAGAGATAGCAAAAAAGAGGAGACAAAGAAATAATCCCCAAAGGAAAGAAAAGGAGGAATCACCAGAAAATGGACTAAATGAAATGGAGGCAAGCAATATGTCAGAGAAAGAATTCAGAGTAATGGTTATAAAGATGCTCAACCATCTGGATAAGAAATTCACCAACATATACAAGAATCAAGAGGAAATTAAAGATGATATAGTTGCAATAAGAAACAGAACTTCCTCTCTGTAAAAAATCAATAAAATATATATAAAAAAAGAAATTCACCAACATATACAAGAATCAAGAGGAAATTAAAGATGATATAGTTGCAATAAGAAACAGAAAGGAAGGTTTTAACAGTAGACTACAAGAAGTGAAGGACAGAATCAGTGAGTTAGAAGACAGGGTAGAAAAACAGCCTATGAACAGCAATTGGGGAAAAAAATTAAAAAGCAGGAAGAGAGTTTAAGGGAACTTTGGGACAGTAGGACACGAAGCAACATCTACATAATAGGGGTGCCAGAGGACAAGAAAAGGAGCAAGGATTAGAAAACTTATTTGAAGAAATAATGACAGAAAATTTCCCTGACATGGGGAAGAAAAGAGTCACACAAGCACAGAAAGTTCCAAACAAGATGAATACAAAAAGACCAACCAAGATACTTCATAATTACAAACATTAATGACAAAAAAAGAATCTTAAGGGCTGTAAGAGAGAGACAGAAAGTTACCTACAAGGGATCACCCATTATATTATCAAATAATTTCTCAAGATAAACACATCAGGACAGAAGGGAATGGAATAGAGTATATAAAGTGATGCAAAGCAAGGGACTGAATCCAAGAATACCCTATCCAGCAAAGTTATCATTCAAAATTGATTTTGAAATCAGGAGCTTCACAGACAAAAAAAGCTAAGGGAGTTGATTACCATCAAGCCAAAAATGCAAGAAATGCTAAGAATACTGTTGTAAAAAGAATAAATAGAATGAAAAGAAGGAACACAGGCATAAAGAATAAAACTTGCAACAAACAAGTATGTATCAATAATAATCTCAAACGTAAGTGGATTAAATGCTCCAATCAAAAGACAAAAAGTGGCTGAATGGATAAAAAAAACATGACCCATATATATGCTGTCTACAAGAGACCCACCTCACAACAAAGGACTCACACAAACTGAAAGTGAAGGGATGGAATAAAAATTTTCAGACAAACGGAAATGAAAAAAAAAGCTGGGGTGGCAATACTTATTTCTGACAAAATAGACCTCAAAGTGAAGGCCATAACAAGAGATAAGGAAGGATACTTCATAATACTAAAGGGATTAATACAACAAGAAGATTTAACTCTGGTAAACATATATGTACCCAATATAGGAGCACCAAAATACATAAAAAACTTTTGGAAGATATTAAGGGTAAGATCAACAGCAATACAATCATAGTAGGGGACTTTAATACCCCATTAACGTCACTGGATAAATCTTCAAGATAAAAAACACAAAGAAATAGCAATCCTAAATGACTCACTAGATCAGATAGAACTAACTGACATCTTCAAAACATATCACCCCAAAGCTACAGACTATACATTTTTCTGAAGTGCACATGGGACATTTTCAAAGATAGACCACATATTAGGACACAGGCAAAGTCTCTCCAAATTCAAGAAAATTGAAATCATATCAAGTGTATTTTTAAATCACAATGGCATAAAATTAGAAATCAAAAACAATAAAAACAATTTAAAAATCAAACATTTGGATGCTAAATAGCATGCTATTAAACAATGATTGGGTTACCAAAGAGATCAAAGAAGAAACTTAAAAATCCTAGAAACAACAACAAAAAAAAAATGAAAACACAACAATCCAAAATCTCTTGGACATAGTGAAAGCAGTCCTGAAAGGGAAGTTCATGGCACAACAGGCCTACTTTAAAAAACAAGAAAAACTTATAATAAATTATCTAACCCTACAACTTAAAGAACTAGAAAGAGAGCAACAAGAAAAGCCCAGAGTAACTAGAAGGAAGGAAATAACAACAATCAGAGTGGAAATAAATCACATAGAGATAAAAAAAAAAGAATACAAAAGTCAATAGAACCAAGAGCTGGTTCATTGAAAGGATAAACAAGATTGTTGAGATTCTAGCCAGGCTGACCAAGAAATAAAGACAGAGAACCCATATAAACAAAATCAGAAATGAAAGAATTGAAGTAACAACTGACCCCACAGAAATATAAAGGCTTGTAAAAAAGTACTATGAACAACTCTATCCAAAAAACAGGACAACCTAGACAAAATGGACATATTGCTAGAAAAATATGACCTTCCAAAACTCAATCAGGAAGAATAAAATTATGAATAGGCTGCTAACTACTGAAGAAATTGAAGTAGTAATAAAAATAAAACTTCCAGCAAGAAAAAGCCCTGGGCTGTATGGCTTCACAGGGGAGTTTTACCAAACATTCAAAGAAGAAATAAAACCTACCCTCCTCAGACTATTCCAAAAAATTCAAGAGGGAAGGAGCACTTCCAATCTCTTTCTATGAAGCCAGCATTACCCTAATCCCAAAACCAGATAAAGACACTACAAAACAAGAGAATTACAGGCCCATATCCCTGATGAACATAGATGCTAAAATCTTCAACAAAATATTAGCAAATCACATCCAACAATGCATTAAAAAGATCATTACCATGACCATGTGGGATTTATTCCAGGGATGCAAGGCTGGTACAATAATTGCAAATCAATAAATGTGATACACCACATAAACAAAACCAAGAGCGGTTCATTGAAAGGATAAACAAGATTGTTGAGATTCTAGCCAGGCTGACCAAGAAATAAAGACAGAGAACCCATATAAACAAAATCAGAAATGAAAGAATTGAAGTAACAACTGACCCCACAGAAATATAAAGGCTTGTAAAAAAGTACTATGAACAACTCTATCCAAAAAACAGGACAACCTAGACAAAATGGACATATTGCTAGAAAAATATGACCTTCCAAAACTCAATCAGGAAGAATAAAATTATGAATAGGCCGCTAACTACTGAAGAAATTGAAGTAGTAATAAAAATAAAACTTCCAGCAAGAAAAAGCCCTGGGCTGTATGGCTTCACAGGGGAGTTTTACCAAACATTCAAAGAAGAATAAGAAAAAGCCCTCCTCAGACTATTCCAAAAAATTCAAGAGGGAAGGAGCACTTCTAATCTCTTTCTATGAAGCCAGCATTACCCTAATCCCAAAACCAGATAAAGACACTACAAAACAAGAGAATTACAGGCCCATATCCCTGATGAACATAGATGCTAAAATCTTCAACAAAATACTAGCAAATCACATCCAACAATGCATTAAAAAGATCATTACCATGACCATGTGGGATTTATTCCAGGGATGCAAGGCTGGTACAATAATTGGAAATCAATAAACGTGATACACCACATAAATAAATTAAGAAACAAAAATCATATGATCATATCAATTTATGAAAAAAAAAGCATTCAACAAAATCAACACCTTTTTTGATACAAACTTTCAGCAAAGTGGGAATAGAGGGATCATACATCATCATAATAAAAGCCTTATATGACAAACCTACAGCCAACATCATATTCCATAGGCAAAAACTAAAGCCATTTCTCCTAAGATCAGGAACAAGACAGGGATGCCCACTTTCACTACTCTAGTTTGACATATTACTGGAAGTGCTAGCCATAGCAATCAGACAAGAAGAAGAAATAAAAGGCATTCAAATTGAAAAAGAAGAATTCAAACTGTCATTATTCATTGATGACATGATATTGTACATAGAAAACCCTAAAGACTCCATAAAAAAACTACTTGATTTAATAAGTGAATTTGGCAACATAGTGGGATACAAAATTAACACCCAGAATTCTATGGCATTTTTATACACCAATAATGAACTCACAGAAAGAGAAATTGAAAAAAAAATCCCATTTACCATGGCAACCAAAAAATTAAGATAACTAGGAGTAAACTTAACTAAGGATTGGAAAACTACAGGTCATTGAAAAAAGAGATAGAGGAAGATATAAACCAGTGGAAGAATATAGTGTCTTCATGGATTGGTAGTATCAGCATCATTAAAATGTCCATATACCCAAAGCAATCTATAGAGTCAATGTAATCCCCATTAACATACCAACGGTATATTTCACTGACCTAGAACAAACTCTCTAAAAATTTTTATGTAATAAGAAAAGACCCTGAATAGCTGCAGCAATCTTGAGAAAAAAGAAAAAAGTTGGAGGGATCACAATACCAGATATCAAGCTATATTACAAAGACACTATTCTCAAAACTGCCTGGTATTGGCACAAGAACAGACATATAGACCAATGGAACCAAACAGAGAACCCACAAATTGACCCAAGCCATTATGCTCCATTAATATTTGACAAAGGAGGAAAGAGAATACAATGGAGTCCAGAGGGTCTCTTCAATAAATGATGTTGGGAAAATTGGACAGATACATGCAAAAGAATGAAACTTGACTACCAATTTACACCATACACAAAAATAAACTCAAATTGGATAAAAGGCTTAAACATAAGATGGGAAACCACAAAAATCTTATAAGAATCCATAGGTAGCAAAATATCAGATATAGCTCAATGCAATATGTTTACTGACACATATCCTAGGACAGTGGTCGGCAAAATACCATGTGCGGGCGTGCTCATACAGTGTGATTGAAACTTCGTGGCCCATGCTCAGAAGTCGGTATTTTGTGGAAGAGCCACACTCAAGGGGCCAAAGAGCCGCATGTGGC
>NW_005356635.1:2476853-2495884 GCF_000412655.1 Myotis brandtii
TAGGGAACTCATACAACTTAACAAAAGGAAGATAAACAATCCAATGAAAAAATGGGCAAAGGATCTATATAGACAATTCTTGAAAGTGGACAATCAGGTCAAGAGACATATGAAAAAGTGCTCAAAATCACTAATCAACCAAGAGATGCAAATCAAATGGCATTTCTTAATGAAGTACCACCTCACACCAGTCAGATGGCTGTCATCAACAAATCAACAAATGACAAGTGCTGGTGAGGATGTGGAGAAAGGGGAACCCTAGTACACTGATGGTGTGAATGCAAATTGATGCAGCCATTGTGGAAAATAATATGGTGTTTCCTCAAAAAATTAAAAATGAAACTCTTATTTGACCCAGTAATCCCATTTCTAGAAATATATCCCAAAAAATCAGAAACACCCATTTAAAAGAACATATGCATCCCTATGTTCATAGCAGCACAATTTGCAATAGCTAAGAATTAGAAATAGCCTAAGTGCCCATCAACAGATGAGAGGATTAAAAACTGTGGTACATTTAAAAACTGTGGTACACAGTGGAATACTATGCTGCTGTAAAAAAGAAAGAACTCTTACCTTTGCAACAGCATGGATGGACCTAGAGAGCAATATGCTAAGTGAAATAAGCCAGTCAAAGAAAGATAAATATCACATGATCTCACTTATTTGTGGAATATAATGAACAACATAAACTGATGAACAAAAATAGATCCAGAGACACAGAATCATCATACAGACCATAAAAACTCAGAAGGAAGGCAGGGAAGGTGGGTGGGGTACAGGAAAGGGGTTTGGGGATAAGAGATCAATCAAAGAGCTTGTATGAATGTAAGTATAACCAATGGACATAGACAATGGGGGGTTAGGTGAAGGCTGGGGCTGTGGATAGGGGCAGGCTGGGAGAGGACAATGAGGGGAAAGGGGACATATGTAATACTTTCAACAATAAATTTTTTTTAAAAAAAGAAGGTTTTTTCAACATAGTCTTTTCCAAAAGTGTGAAAGTATGTATTCACATTTATTTACTATTCAATTTACTTTCATATTACCACTTTTGACAATAGGAAACTATTTGGAGGACAATGGGACTTCTAAAGCTGTCCATTTGTATCTTTAAAACAAGGTCAAGGTTACAAAGACGGTTTCTTATTAATATTAAAGAGCATTTATGAAATTCTGCCACTTTCCAAATTATGATAGAGTAATGGCCCCCAAAGATGTCCATATTCTACTCCCAAGATCCTGTGAATATGTTACCTTACTTGACAAAAGGGACTTTTCAGATGTGATTAAGTTAAGGATTTTAAGATGAAAGGGATTATCCTGATCAGCTCAACGTAGTCATATGAGTCCTTAAAAATCAGAGAACTTTCCTGGCTATGGTCAGAGAGATTAACTTTGCTGACTTTGAAGATAGAAGAAAGGGGTCATGAGTCAAGGAATGTGGGTGGTCTTGAGAAGTTGGGAAAAGGTAAGATTTCTTCCCTGGTGTCTCTGGATAGTGATACAGGATTTTTGGTCTGAAACACGCATTGTTCCCCTGGGCAGGATGGCTTCCCCAGGCTCTTTGTCCACCGGAGTCAAAGAATGAAAACACGGACAGAAGATGATATAGCAAAGGTGGAAATTTATTGAAGAACAAGTGCAGACTCCCACGGGGGGAGAGGGAAAGAGTCCCTTGAGTTCCTTTTTCCACCGGTTTATAAAGGCTACAGTTTTTGTGCCTCCATATCCCCTCTGATTGGCCACTATTCCCCTTTGATTTGGTCTCTACAGCAACTCCTGAGCTCAAAGGTCAAAACTTACATGGGATGTGTGAGGCCCTCCTTCTTTATTTTGTAAATATAGACCTTTGGCTACTCCCAGTTCCTTTATCTTCTGTCTTTTCCTAGTCTTATGGAAATGTAACTCCTGCCTCCCCCAATTCCCTTGTCTTATGGAAATGTAACTTTTTGCAGCTCAATAGCCTGTGCTTTTTCCATGGACCCCTTTAATTTTTAAAAATTCCCTAAACCTGCCTATTTCACCCCTAAAATTCCTATTTCAATAGGAATGAAATCTTTCCAACACTGTGATATTAGCCAATTGAGGCCCTTATCAACTTCCAACCTAGAAAAATTAAGATAATAAATGTGTATTGTTTTAAACCACGAAGTCAGAAGATTTGTTAAAGCAGCAATAGAAAACTAATGTACAATATTACAATTTTCTGAAAAAAAAAATGATCATCTCATTTGAATGAAGAAATAACCAAAATGGAATTTTAATTTTTTTTAATGAGAAGTGGTTTCCTTTCTCATATTCAAGAGCACTATATCCACTATACCCTACTGTCCTGAGGAGATGACATTTATGTGGTAGATGAAGGAATGGAAGTTCAGAGATTAAATACATTCATAAGATCACGCAAATGGTCAGAATGTTCCTAGCACTTAAAACACATTTTCCCTTCCAACACATTATCTCAAAGACTTTCCAACATTTCCTTGTTCACATATGCTTATGAAATCCAAATAAGATTGGAAGTAGAATGATTATGCACAACTTCCTTTTGGCTGCCTGATTTCCTTTTGGCCTTTTGCAGTTAGGAAATAGGTGCATTTGTATGGTCATATTAACACAGGAAAGGAAAAAAAATATATAGTCTAATCATAATAACCTGCTGAAGTCACAACAAAATTGTTTGGCCTCTGGGAGTTTCTGCATTTCATTAAAAAAAACAAAAACAGGAAAATTAGTGATTTGCTTGTTTTAGAAAATGCATATATCAGCCATGTTGAAAGATGATGAATATCGGTACCCTCTTCTGTTTTTCTTGTCCCTTTAATTTCTTGTTGGTAGGAAAGGTGAAATAATCAGAGGCATCAGGTGTAAGTTGCTCATTAAACTAATTAACAGTTCTTTGGGGAGCCTCACTAGCCTCCCTCTTTTGTCCAGCTACTGGCAGGAAATTGAGTGACCAGGTGGTGTTCTGGTGTTACAGCTTTGCCAAGGGCTACTGGAGGTTGAAAAAGGACTTTAATTTCTCTTTTCTAGATCCTCAACCTCTCAGCTCAGGTTTCTTTTATTTCCCTCCACTTCCCTTCAAATGGCTATATTTGATCATAGAGAATCTGGTAAAAGGCAGCATATTAATATTACATCTTGAGGTCTAAGGTTCAGATTCAGTAAGTTCTAGTGCAATCTGACTATCTTGCTTTAGTAGTAAGAAGCCTAGTTCTTTTATATTAATATATAATTGCCTTACCAAGGAGATATTTGAGGATTTAAGGACCATTGCAGAGTCTGTCTTTCTTGGTCATGTTGCACACTGAATGTTATCCTTTATGGAAGTGGCTTGTATTTTGCTATAGGCAGAGCACTGCAGGACTGTTTATTTCCTCTATCTACAGAGTATAAAAACAGTTCAATGAAAGGAGTAGTTGGGAGTGAAGCACTGGATGATAGGAAGTGGGAATATTTGTTTGTTTGGGCTATGTGGCAAGTTCAAAGATGAAGACTTTTGTTTTCTGAAACCAGGGTGAGCCATTCTGGTTTTATGTCAGACATCAGGGTTTCATGCAGGTTGTAAACATTTCCTGCTGGCCAAGTATGTTTCTATAATGGGAACCCCGTAGGTTCTCTGCTACTTGCACTATAATTGTGCCAAGAGTTCCTGTATTCAACAGGGGAGGTTAAAAGTCAGTCTGGTTTCGCAGCTGCTTCTGGTAAGAATCAGCTTTCCAGAAGCTTTATAAATATGCATTTATGCTCAGACAATCATTAATCACTGGCCATCACCTCACAGGGACATTGTGAAGTTATCTGGAATGAAACTGGAAATACCCCTCTCTGTGTGTACTAGTATATGTAATGGTGATGACTAGGGTGCTCATGGACACTGACTGTAATAGGACCATTAGTGAGTATAGATCATCATGGAGTTTCATATCACAGTTTGTTCAGGCATATGGTAAGGTGGAAATGAACAGAAATGAAATGTTTAAAGGCAAACTTATTCTTTCTTTAAATTAGAGTAAGTTTTAGAAATAGTTTATCTTCATTTTGATTAATCTTTATTTGGCACTAGTTCCCAACACTTAAGCTTTCATTTTCTTTCTCTCCAATCTCTCTTTTAAGTAGTTATTGATTTATAAACTAGTACTTAAATGCAAGCAAGATGGGGAGACTGATATAAAGCAATCCTGTGGTGAAAAGAAACATCATTTTGAGATGTAAACTCTTCTAATGGATGTGCTTGATAAGTTGTGGTTTTTATACTTCATTTATAGCTCTCATTTCATGGGGGGTACCCTCTATTCCCTTACAGTTTTGCTAATTGTGTGCTAACAGATAGTATGAGCTGTCTTTGATTAACCTATGTAGAGCTTGCTCTGTGATATAGAGCACAAAGTTGACATTGAGAATTATCTTATTTTCCTTGATAAAAGTAGCCTGGAATGGTAGAACAAATGTAAGAGATTTTACAAGCACTTGAAAGAGGAGATCCCATGAGCTTGTCTAACTACTAAAGTGCGCCACGCACATCTCTTCTCAGGAGGCAGAGGAGAGCTTTAAAGGAGGTTATGTCCAGGCATCACAATTTTAGAGATATCATAACATTGTAAGGAGAGCCAAAGTTGTAACTTAAAAAAAAAACATAATGGAAAGCACAACATAAATAGTGAGAGTTACATTTATCCAAGTGCCTTAATTTTTCTGGAGAATGTAGTAAATGAGAAGATATGTGTATGAGAGCCATGTCAGAGAAGTAACTCAGGTAAAGCACCTTCAGTGTTCTCTTTGATAATACCCTCACCCAAAAATGAATAAGGAAAAAAATGTCTAGTTGTGTTCACACAGATTAAGGTTTTAAATTTTTAATAAGAGATAATAAAATTTAAAGCTTCCATCCAAATTATATTTCTCAGACTGACAGTTGTTCAACACTCTAAAGCTCTATATATTATAGTCATTGGTAAACATTGATGAATATAGGTCTTCTTTGAGTCTAAATGTAAGCTTTTCTTGTTTATAAATAGCATTCATGAAAATAATTAAGGTTTTTTGTGTAAATATAAAGTTTATCATATGATGATATGATAATCTATAGTCATATGCTATTGAATATGTAAAGTGTGGCTAGTCTGAATTGAGATATGCTTTAAGTAAAAAATATATACATTTAAAAATTTAAAAGATATCAATAATATTTTATATTGATTACATGTTAAAATGATAATAATTTGGTTATATCAGGCTTAATACAAATATTAAATCTAATTTATTTCACTTTTTAATACAGCTATTAAAATTTTCAAATTACAATTTAATTTAAAATTACATGGGTAGCTCACATTATCTTTCTATTGAACAACACTAATCTAGAGGGGATATTTGTATTTCTACAACTTCAGGCACTGGAGTAGCTTTAAAAAATAAAGAAACAAATGAGATTTTAACCCTAAAGATGAATATACTTAACTTAAATATGTAGAGAAAAAAGTCAAGAGAACAGAAATGGGGCACTAGGAATCCAAAAGATTAGAGAAATCAGGGGAAAGGGTCATGTGAAAAAACATGAATGCAAAATAAAGAGTACCACAGTACATATATGCACAAAGCTACTATCTTCATGCTTTGTCATCTTGGTCTGCAATTCTCTTTTACTTCATTTGCAAGCAAATTCAGCAAGGCCAATGACTGCACCTCTGCTCATGAAACTTTAGGTGGAGTCACTTTGATGGAACAAATTGTTATTATTAAATATATTTCCAGCTTTTTATATCTACCAAAGTGCCTATATTTTCATTATTCTTCTTTGTTGGCTTCTTCCATGTGCTGTGTATCAGCCAAAAAAATCTAAGTATGAAACATCAAAGCAATTTGACAAATCTGCAGGCTCATATCTTATCCCGGTCTGAACCTTCACAGCTATATGGAAGAAATATAATAAAAATCTATTCTGCAAAGATACCTAAGCCCTCACCCTTCCTTACATGCTCAGGATAATAAAAAGATATATACCATCTCGAAATAAATTTCTACAGCTCTCCTGGCCTTGGATGAGTAAAAAAAACATAGTTTTTCATTTTATGGATCTCCTAGCCTTCACTAGCACCAATGTTGAGGAAATTAAACAATTGATCTTTCTTTTAATTGTACAGGAATGTCAGTAAGTGTGCTAATACAACTACAACTCATTCCACTCATACCCAATGAAATTATCTACTGTGAAGGATTAGCTGCCATATTCAATAGTAACGAAGCTCTTGTTTTCCAATAAAGAGGTTAATTGGCTTCAGAGAAAACACATGTACAGAGCACATAGGCCTAATCTTGGTTTTGAAAAGGCCCTATATGAGGGAAGTTAATGTTTCCTGTTTATTAGCTGTTTTACAATAATAATTATGCTTACATAGTTGATGCTAATGTGTCAGTATAACAGCTACTTAATGTACCTTCTACACCTGTGTGCAATTGAGTTTGTCATCATTCCACATAGTCCTCGCTGCTTGCTCTTTGGGTGTTATTTCCTGTCTCCAAATGGACTAAAGTGCCTAAATGGTGGGAATTCCAATGTCAAAAATGGGCTGCCTTTCCAAGACATGTTTTTTTGTGTGTGTTTTTTTTTAATTTTAAATGTAACCATATGTTCTGCAGCCAAAAATGGGCTGCCTTTCCAAGACGTGTTTTTTTGTGTTGTTTTTTTTTTTTTTAATTTTAAATGTAACCATATGTTCTGCAGATTTAACTATGTGATTAAAAAATAGAATAACAAAAGTAGAGCATGTTTTCTAGGCTGAAAGAATTTTCCTGGTGTCCCACACATACCCATAGGGGAGGTGCTTCTGGAGATTTAACAGCATACAAATCACTGAGTGGAGGAGCCTTATTAAATTGCCGGTTCTGATTGGTAAGTCTGAGAAGGAGTCCAATGATTTTCATTTCCTACAAGCCCCCAGGGCCTGATGGTGTTGATTCATGGAGCAAAGTTTGAGTACCAAGTCATTGGGCTACTTAAGGCTTCAGTCATTATGATAATTACTCAGGGATATTTACTGAAATGAAGGCAAGTTATTATTTTCTGGATAGTAACTATGCTTTCTCTTTCCCTTGAAAAGACTCATAAAGCTTGGGTACAGTGTGGCTCTGAACATGAAAATCTCCTAATAAATTTTGTGAAGGTATTTTGACTAGTAGATGACAATTTACTAAGACCTATTCAGACCATGAAGATGTTCAAAATCACATATAGTAGTGTTAAAAACAAGACAAAAGAACCCTGGCTGACGTGGCATCCCATGTACCACAAGGTCCCATGTACCACAAGGTTGCCAGTTAGATTCCTGCAGGGCACATGTCCAGGTTGGGGTGTGTGCAGGAGGGGGGTGTGTGCAGGAGGCAGCTGATTGATGTTTCTCTCTCATTGATGTTTCTCCCTCCCTCCCTCTTCCTTCCTCTCTCTCTCTAAAAATCAATAAAAGCAAAATTTTAAAAAAGACAAAAGGACCCAAATGGAATCACTTATGCTAAGCCCCACTTCAGCAAACTGAGACAATTACAGTTTCAACTCTTCCAGAAATGAAATCTTAAACTAGTCAAGCAGGAATCACCTGATCAGCACTGATCAGTTAGGTCAGCTGTCATCCCTTAAAGGGGAGTAAACTTTCAATAACCAACCCACTTTTTTCACGTAGTGTAACTTCCTTTTTCTTGCTCTCTTATGACTATAAGAGTCTTTAATTCTGTACAGCTCCTCAGAACTCCTTCCTTTTTGCTAGATTGGATGCTGCCCAATTCAGATTGATTTTTCAAATAAAATTAAAAGTTTTAACATGCCTCAGTTTATCTTTTAACAGTAGTATGTATTGAAATAGAACGGACCTAGATAGACACTTTTCGAAAGAGGACATACAGAAGGCCAAAAGACATATGAAAACATGCTCAAAGTCACTAATTATACGAGAGATGCAAATCAAAACGACAATGCGGTATCATCTCACACCTGTCAGAATGGCTATCATCAACAAATTATCTTGATGTTGACTTTAAGGAACAATGGAAGTAAAGAAGAGCAGCTGATTTGAGTCATAATGAAGTACATTTTAGACATGTTGACTCAGGGTGGTGTCAAATATTCCTGTGAATGTGTTAAGTGAGACAGTGGAAACATTGATTGCAAATCCTTATGAGCATTTACATTACAGCTATAGACTAAATATGAAATCACATAGAGACAGTATAAAAATGAAGTAAATTAAATTTTAAAGAAGGAAGAATAGTGAGAGAAGAGAGGATTGGAACAAGAAATTTAGGGAGGAATAAAGGAAGTAAGGAAATAAGGAGAACAAAAGTAACTAGAAATATCCCAACTTATTTTAAGGAACAAACAAGGGGGGGTGGGAATAGGAGTAGGTACTTTTTGAATAAGAACTTGATAGAAAAAAAGCATAAAATTTGATTTTGTTAAAATAAATATTTTCAAAAGCATATATTTTGAAATATAACTTCTTCCCCAAAATTCCTTATCAATCCAAAAGATGTTGGACACAGATAACAGGGGGATGAGAGCATGAGTGGGGGGAGGAGGTTGGGGTTAATGGGGGGGATGCGGACACATTTGTAATACCTTAACTAATAAAGAATTTTTTTAAAAAAAGAACCTAATTCTGGGTAATATGGTTAATGCTAAAAAAAAAAACAAAAAACAAACAAACAAAAAAAGAAATAGAAATATAGGGAACATGACAAGTAAATATGGCAGTGGGAATTTCTAACTGGAACAATTAGGTTTATTAACCCCTTAAGTTCCAAACTTTCACTTTATCTTCAGTTCTTTCTCTCACCCATAGAATATTTATTCCAGTTTGCTCAGCTCACTTCATCCTGAGGGCATGCTAACTAGACTTCAGATAGCTCTTTAAGAATGACACTATGTCATAAAGTTCATCAATGGCAAAAGCAAAGATCTGGAATAGTAGCAATCTCCCAGACTTTGAATTTCTTTAAGTAGAAGAGAGTACTCCCCCTTGCTAAATATTTTTGATAGCTATAAGAAATATTAATATCAGTTCCTAAAAAAAATGAGGGCCAAGATAAAGAGCTTATGTAAAAGTGGACTGAAGGACAATCACCAGGATGATTTGATTTCACCATGTAAATTTTAAGTGATAGCTCTAAACTAGCAACTTTTCAATTAAATCCAATCTGTCATGGTGGGGAAAATAGTGTGGCCAACAGGCCCTACACAGAGATTTGGCTGTGAGTAGCCCAGTTAGCACTTTTAACTGAAGACAAGCTGTATTTGTTTAAACCATTGCTTAAATAGCACTGCATATTTTTATTCCCTTGTAGGCACACAATTAAGCACTGTAAGTTTAGTATTGGAATATTCATTTTTCAGTCTTTCTCCTGTCTCTATGTTTGCCTTAATGGCAGTAAAGCTGTATGATAAAATAATCTTTTCTTTCTTCTTGTTCTCTCTACCATGTTAGGAGAAATTTCTGTCCTTGAGAATGTTAAGTCCAAATCATCTCTGAGCCCAGTTCAAGGCCAGCACTTGAAGGGAACAGTTTGAGGCAGCAGGAGCCTCTTAAACTATCCTACCACAAATCTATTATGATATAAAAAGACAGGAAATAATACATCCCTCCCTATTTCAAACTCTAGTGACATGACACCATTATTGTAGAATAAAGTACCTTCTTTCAAGGTTGTTCTTAAGAGCTGTGGAATTGTACATTTCAAGAGACTTTGCATTATTAACAAGGTTTGTATTATTAAAAAAACATAGAGGTCATAAATTAATGGCATCAATATCCCCTGGAACTAGACATTTGCTGAGTTTGGTTAGAGACATTCTTATTTCTATTGATCTAAAACCAGACCCTTCTCTGGCTCATCAGCACTCCAGCAATTTGGATTGGCTGTCATTAGTTCAGTAGTACACGTACCAGAACCTAGCTCTTGGGGCCTGTTAACTCATGCTTTTCTTCACCTCTTCTTCCTCTTCTCTGTTCTCTCTCTCTCTCTCTCTCTCTCTCGTCTCTCATTGTGACTTAATTGGGAAAACTTGACATTTTCTGCTAAGTGAGGTTACACACAAACTTAAGTCTCATTCCTTTCACCCCTCTCTACACAATGTGATATGAACAGCCTTAGGAGGGGCAGGCCTCTACATAGCAATATTGTACTGAGGGCAGCTGCCCTGAATTCCTCCAACGGTTGAATGTCCATTGATTTAATTGAGAATTGAATCAGAGACTAACTTTTCTTCCACTTACGGATTTTCAATTTCAGGAAATTTTTTTAAAGATGTCAACAAGATTTTTTATTATTTGTATGTTGATTATAGAATATGTATCCGTTGAAGATTTAAATTTTCTTTATGAAGCTCTCAATTTGTGCCATCAATCAGTTGTGGTCAGACAACAATTAGAATGTTTAGAGATAATATAATAACTGGCTAGCCCACGTGGATGAACATTGCTCTTTGGGACATGATGCAGCTTATAAGTTAACCTGAATAACACAGAGGGAAGAAAGAGATCTCTATGTTGGTGATGCTGAATTTTATTAGAGAACAACTGTTCACCTCCTGAAGGCTGACTTGAGCTTCACTATAAACATGCAAAACAAGAAAATTGCATGCTTTGGGGTATACTTCCTGAAGCACTATAAGGTCTATTTCAGAAACTAACATAACAGTGAGTGATGCTAAATGCTACTGAGGAACTTGCATTATTTTGCACTAATGAATTGACTTTGTGGCAGCATATATAAATGTTTCATTTGCTAATTGTAGTTAGTTATCAGATTGCACATGAACAGACAGAATGACATATGAGAAGTTCCAAGAACACTGTGTAACAGGACATACAGCTGAGATATAGTTTTCTCGCTATTGGCAAGCATTCGAGCTCAGCAAATGCAACTTTTTCTTTATTCTTTAATTAAGATTAAAATATTTTAAAATCAAATTGAGAACATCATTATATTGTCATTTTCAAGGATCAATGCCAAATTGGAAGTTAGAAACTAGAGCTGAAGAGCCATCAGTCTCTCCAGTTGCTTGATGTTATTTGGAATCTGTTGACAGTTTAACACCTGACTTCCCCCTAAATTAGCTACCTACTATTTCTCTTTTTCATTTTGGAGCTTAATTGACAAACTAGTTAAAAAGGGGAGAAAATAGAAAGAAAAATAATAATTTAAAAATTATAAAATCTCTGAAAATTAAACTGTCAAGTCAACTGTTTATAATTTTCAAAGCAAAAATGAAAGGATTAGAAATATTTAGAACTGGAAGGGAAGGGATCATAAAAACAATTTAACATATCCCCTCTCCTAGGAGGTTTATACACAAATCTCCTGTAGATAAAGTGTCTCTACAGGATCATGAGTAGTTTGTCAGGGCTAAGACTAAAATTCCTGCTTCCTAATCCTCTGGTCTTTCCAGTTGTGCTATCTGGTCATTAAGAGACCTTATTTGTTTTCTTCTAAAATATTATTTGGGAGACAGTATGGTTTAGTGAATCTGGGTTATTTAATCAGTGATATTTAAGTTCAAATCCTGGTTCAGTCTCATTTTCTTCATCTAGAAAATAAGTATAATTTTCAGAAATGGTTTAAGGATTACTAATAGAGTGTGTACAGTGCCACAAACCTAAGAGGCTCAGAAAATGGTAATTAAGTCTCTTTGAATCTTTGAGGCCTAGGGCACTTAATATGCACTCAATAAACAGTTGTGAGCAAATGAAGGAATAAATGAATAAAATGACAGAGCACATAAGAATGAATAAGTGAATAAATGATAATAGTAAGAATTGCTACTAAAAGATAAATGCAAGAAGGAACCTGTGAGTATTTTCTTTGGATTCTTTTAATCTGTTAGCAATGCTTTGTTGTTGGTTTTTTTAATTTTTATTTTACTCATTCATGGGGTTTGTTCTTTTGGCCTCCACAATAGTTGAAATATGACCCAGAGAATTGAAAATCAAAATGCACTGTATCATTCAAAAATATATATCACCTCAGTGCAGTATAAATTGGAAAACCTAATTAAATACCTATTTTGCACTAACCAAACTCAAGCAGCAAACCTCTCCTAGGAACAGGCCAGTTTAATTAAATTTACTAAATAGTGGAGGGCAGCATGGCCTTGTGCCAGGATATTCCTTTTTATTTTTTAAATTAATGTACACAAAATTATCCTCATACCATTTCAACAACCTGATGAATCAGACTGCCTGCAAAAGTGGGGAGTCTTCAATATTAAGTTTTCTAAAGTGTCCTTAAGACCAGAGGAACAAAGAGGGCAAGGAGAGGTTGGTTGTCCCCTGCGGAAATGCTACAAGAAACACTATCCCTTATGTTCTCAAGAGGCTGAACTTTTACTACAGGAAGGTCAGGATGAAGCAGTTGAGTGATCATAAACATTCTCTCTGCGAGCTCTCAGCCCATATCACTTCTTAACAAATAAAGCATAAAGAGAACCTTAGGTGAGAGTTTTTACTTTAAAACAGTCTAGTCTGAAGATGGAAAATATGTAAGATGTTCTCTCTAAAACTCCTTTAGCTCTCTTATTCTTTTAAAAAAGCAAAGAAATTATAGGAAGGATGAGATGCAATAGAGCAAATCTGTATGGGAATTTGTAAAGAAAAAATTTTTTTAATATTAATTCTTTTTGCATTATAGAAGAAATACTTACACATTAAAAAAATTAAGAATGAGGGAACAAATATAAGTAAGGAGGAATATCCCATACTCTATTGACACGTCTTGGTGGGTTTCATCATCTTTTTTTTAAAAAAAAATCACCACTTTTGAGACATAATTTATATACAATAAAATGCATCCCTTGTAAGTGTACACTTCAATTGGTTTTAATAAACATAAACACAAGAGCAACCACCACCCAGGCAAAAAGTTCCCTCCTCTCTTGGAACTCAATTCTGTATCCCATTCTTGGCCTTAGGCAATCACCGTTTTGCTTTCTGTCATTATAAATTGGTTTCCCTTTTATAGAATTTTATATAAATATAATTTTAAAAGTGCATATTTCTTTATGTATGCTTCTTTTATTCATCCTGGTTTTGATATTCAATTATGTTGTGGTGTACGTCAGAGATTTGTTTCTCCTTGTTTCTGAGAAGTATTCCATTGTAGGGATATATTACCACGTTTATCTATTCCCTTCTTGATAGACTTTTGGTTTTTAGTTTCTTACAATTTTGAATATAACTAGGGGCCCAGGCCCAGTGCACGAATCGTGCACCTTGAAAGGAACTGTGGGCCGCGAGGCTGCGGTGGGTACAGGGGCGGGTCTTGGCCCATCCTCTGCCCCCCCCCAGCCCCTCCTACCACAACCCCAGTCCCCTGTCTGCTGGCAGCCCCACTCCCGCCACCACTGCTCCCACGTGCTGATGGCGCTGGCTCCCACTCGCATTTTCTGATGGCACGGAGCGATTGAAGCCGGCGTCAGCAGCAGGTGCAAGTAGGGCCGGTGCTGTCAGGGGGTGCCCCAATTGCCCCTCAGGAGCATGGGGAGGTGGAGAAGCCCTTAGGGGAGATCTGGCCAACAGCTGCTGCTCCCACCTGCTGACGGCGCTGAGCAATCAGGGCCAGCACCGGATGCCGGCAGCAGGTGTGAGCACCAGGCAGGACCACAGCACGTGGGAGCAGATAATTTTCAGTAACCACCAGAGGCTCACCCCGATGACAGCACCCAGCGCCCTGCCTTCCTTGGTCTGGTGCCCTCCGCTCACCTGCTCCACCATCCCGCCATGTTCTGCACGTGCCCCCTTGGTGGTCAGCACATGTCATAGCGACCAGTTGTTCGGTTGTTTGGTTGTTCAATTGTTCCCCTGGTTGTTATATTTGCATTTTAGGGTATAGATGATAGATATAGATATAGATAGATATAGATATAGATATAGATATAGATATAGATATATTGTTATGAACATTCATCACAATTCTTTATGCAGACATATGTTTTTATTTCTGATAAATACCTAGGAGTGAAATTGGTGGATTGTATGGTAAATGGATGTTAAACCTTAAAAAACATGCCAAATTATTTTCCAAAGTGATTGTAAAATTTTACTTTTCCTATAATAATATAACAGTCTTAGTTGCCCCAAAATACTGGCAACATGCGGCATTGTGCATTATTTCGTCTTTAGCAATTCTATTAGATATATAATGGAATTTTATGATTTTATTTAATTTGCTTCTCCTTGCTGAGTACTGATGTTGAACATATTTTCATGTGCTTATTAATCATTTATGTATGCTCTTTTGTAAGTTTTTAGTTCATATCTTTTGCCCATTTTATTTTTTTAGATATGTTTTTATTGATTTCAGGAAGGAAGGCAGAGGGAGAGAGAGATAGAAACATCAATTATGATATTCATCTATCTGCTGCCTCCTGCACACCCCCTATTGGGGATCGAGCCTGAAACTGTGGCATGTGCCCTGACCAGGAATGGAACTTTGACCTCTTGGTTCATGAGTCAATGCTCAATTTCTGAGCCACACTGGCCGGACTCTTTTACCCATTTAAAAAAAAAATGCTTCTCTTGTTTAGTTGTTAGAGTTCTTAATATATGCTCCATATAAATTGTCAGACATGTGTATTGTCGGTACTTTTTTTACAATCTGTGGCTTTGCCTTTTTATTAATGGTGTATTTCAAAGACCAAAAGTTTTTAATTTTGATGAAGTCTAATTTATCTTTTTTTTTAAGACACATGTTCTTTGTGTCCTAAGAAATTTTGCTTATCCAATGATCTAAAGAATCTATTCTGTATTTATTCTAGAAGTCTTGGCAAAAACTCTAAGCAACACTTTATAGTATCTCTTAAAATTTAAATTATTTTTAAATTTATATGTTTGGGTTTTTTATAATTTACTCTTTTTTTTTAATTTCCCCAATATATTTACCTTCCCACAGTTTGCCATCATTATATATTTTTTAATCTATTGTTGGGAGTATTAAAGATGTCCCCCTTTTTCCCCGCTTAGCCCCCCTCTACCAGGTCCCATCCCACCCCAGGCCTTCACACCCTACTGTCTGTGTACATAGGTAAGATCTTTGTTTAATTTCTTCCCTCTCCCCTTCCCCCTTCCCTCTGAGATTCATCAGTCTTTCCATGCTTCCATGCCTCTGTTTCTATTTTATTCACCAGGTTATTTTGTTCATTAGATTCTTATTTATTTACTTTCTTCCATTTCTTTCATTTGTGACATGTTTCTTTGTCTCCCCATTTTGGCTGCTCCCTTTTTGTTTGGATAGAGCTGCTGTGTCTCCTGGAGTTGGTAGAGTGTTCTTGTGTAGTAGGTGTTCTGTAGGGCCCAGTAGCTCAGCCTCTCCAGTCACCTGAGCTGGGCACTCTAGGTGCACCCCTGTGTGGGCTGTGTGCACAGTCTTGTAGTTGAGCCTTGACAGCTATTGGTATCACTGAGAGAAGTTGACCTCCAGGCCAATTGGATGTGAGGACCAGCTGTGACTACAGTGGGAGAGCTGCTATGCAGGAAATATCCCTATGGAGCAGGACTTGCTTCAGTGGGGCTTTCGTGCTCATTTAGTCTGCCCCTTGAGTGTGTCACTGTGGATGTGTAGAGTTGTAATTGGTATGGTCTGAAGCTGTCCACTGGGTGCCCTGGCTCTGGGGCATCCAGGGAGGTGCAGAGTCAGCCACTTCCTGAGGCAACCTGGCAGGAGCTACAGAGGGATTTGAAGAAAGCTGCTATTTGCCATTTGTATTGGTCTTGGAGGTTCCCAGGTGAGGCCCAGCTATAAATTAAGACAGGCTGGTGCTAGTGCCAGGTCTTGGGCCTTTATTGTAGGATTGGAGGACACTGTCACCAGCTGCAACTTGTTTGATTTTAGCAAAGTCTGAAGCTTAATCCAGGACAGGCCTTCATATGGAAAAGCTATTGCAAACAGCTTGGGTAGGGCTGTAAATTGGATGGGGTAGGGTCTCAGGGAATCCCCAGGGCAGAGAAAATAGTGCTTCAGGCTGATGGAGACTCAGATATGGCTGCCAGTCAGCTCTGCAACAGGGAAGGTCCCAGCACAGGAACAATGACCCCTGTGAGAACCCCCATCTGTGAGGGAGCCACCCCCAAGTTCCTGCCCCAATTTTAGACAACCCAGTTCCTCATATGTGTTTGGGTCCCCCAAATCTTCTTGGTGCTGGGAGTCTAAGTTCATGCTCTGGCCCTTTAAATGAAACACCTGGTCTCCAGCAGCCTCCATCTTCCTCAGCCATCATCCCCACTGGTTTTTACAGCCTATACTTGTGGACACTTCTCTTCCCAGCTCTGGAACCCTGGGCTGTGGTTCTGGTGTGGGGCTGTTCCTCACGGGCAACCTCCACAAAAGACAATCTAACTCCAGACGAAAAAAAAAGGCACACGTGGTGTTAGACTAGCTTGTTCTGCATCTCCCACCTCCTACCTGTTTCAGTGTGCTTTCTTCTTTACCTCTGGTTTAGGACTTTCATTCAGCAAGCTTTCAGATGGTTCTGAATGATGGTTGTTCTGTATTTTAGTTGTAATTTAGATGTGGTTGTGGGAGGTGGTGAGTACAGGCATTTACCTCTGTACTTTACTCCTGATTTCTTTGATTTTTGGCTTATGTAATGTAATTTTTTAGACCTCCAAATATTTAGAGGTTTTCTAGATATCTTTTTAATCTAGATTTCTAGTTTAAATTTGTTATAGTTGGAAAAGATGCTCCATATATGGTATCAACCATTTGAAATATTAAGACATTTTATGGCCTTCTATATGATCTATCTTGGTGACTGTGATTTCAGAAGGCAGAGATTAAGAGAAACAGAATAATATCAATTTTTATTTTTACTTTTGAATATGTGTACTTGTTTCAATCTGAAATATTAATTGTCAAATAACAGCATGAAATTAAAATTTTTCCAGGAACATACATAATAAATTTAGGAATAAGAAATTGATCTATATATAGCAAATTACATGTTAATATTTGGAGATTTATCCTATTGTAATTCCAAAAAATCAACAAAATTAACTTCACCATGTCAAACTTCATATTCAAATTCATTTTTCTTCTCATATATTTTAATAATAATATTACTTTTCCAGGTGGCATGGCTCAGTGGTAGAGTGTTGACCTATGAACCAGGAGGTCATGGTTCAATTCCTGATCAGGGCACAAGCCCAGGTGTGGGCTTGATCCCCACAGTGGGGCATACAGGAGGAAGCCAATCAGTGATTCTCTCTCATCATTAATGTTTCTCTCTCTCTCTCTCTCTCTCTCTCTCCTGAAATCAATAAAAATATATTTAAAATAATAATAATAATATTACTTTACCAAGTAACCAATTAAAATTCTTCCCACATTAAGAAAAATGTTGAGGGAAATTATCAATCATGTAACTGAAAATTCCTACCTCTCCATAATGACCTAAAAGTAGCAATAAGTTGAGGTTGAGAGAGCACTATGTTAGATTCTCCCAAACCCCATGATAAAATGGGAAGACAATAGGAAATGATGAATAGTAAGTAAAAGAATGCTTGTTTTTTAGTAGATTGTCGTCCTCAGTGAACTCTAAAGTACTGACATTACAAAAAACAAACAAACAAACAAACAAAAAACATGTTAACCAAAGTCCTCAGGTGACGACCATGGGCTATTGAATGAGGCAGTGGAGCTGATAAAGGAGCTTGGATGACTTTTGGGAGAGGACCAAGCTTGGTCTGGGTTTAGGTACCACCATACATCATTTGTTTATTCAATGAATTAATCAATGACTCTTCTTCACACTGTTGGTAGATTTTTTTCCCCTTTGAATATTCCTTTGGAGTGCTCTATTGATGCCATGCAATTATATCTGTTAGGAGTTGGCAGTATTAAAAATCTTGTATGGCAAGAGAGAAATGAGAAAAAAAAACTTTGCTTTACTTTTAAATTCAAATTAGCTTCCTCAAACTACAGCTGAAATAGATGATTTTTTACCTTTCTTTAAATCATAATTTATATCTTTGCAAATTACCACCATCAGTGATGTCAGGGCAGCACAAAGAAATGTTTCTGTTTCACATAGTGGAGAACATGATGCCATTATGGTGGTTTGCAATGAATTTGGGCTTCTTTACTCAGTTTTACAAAATCCTCAGGCTGGTCACAGTTATGTTCAGCTGGCAAATTTGTGTTGGTTTTATCTTCTTTTCCCTCCTTATTACCTATAAATTCTAACTTCCTTTCTGTGGCCAATTGATTATTACACAGAGTAATATTCTACATGGTTTTTAATGCTACTTCTTTTCCAGACACTGTTCTTTTAACCGTCTTAATGTCAGCAACCTGTAACTCAGTAAACTGAGTTTTACATACATTGCACATTCACATAAATAATAAAGAAAAGAGTTATGTCTTTCCTTTTGGACCCAGAGCTATTTGACTCCAGTCTATTAAAAACAAAATGTGACTAATTCAATCTTTCCCTCACTCATTTGTTTATTCATTCATCACATTGAGTATCTGTTATATGCTTGGCATTTTCAAAATATTCAAGCTATATAAGGGCATATAAAGATGAAATAAAAAGAGGCCTTGATTGTTTACGTTCCATGTGTGGGAGGGTTCTCCCCTCTGATTTGCTACCAGTGAGGTTCAATCCCAGTGTTGTCGTGCTAGCAGTCCAGTGGTCAGGGATTCCTTAGTCCAGAGGCTGGGTCTGCCTTGAGTCTCACACCGTGATTGACCCTGTTCTGAGCTACTTCTTTTTCCCATTGAGCTGGTCCCACAGGTGTCAGCTGTAGGCACTTAGGCTCCTACTGGCTTTTGCCTCACTGAGCAGTCTGGGATGGTTCCTGCAGCAGGGACCCAAACTGCTGTTTCTGATGAATTAGATCAGGCAAAACTCAAAGCCTCCAGAGAACTGCCTCTGGTTGTTTTCAGTCTACTTAGTATGTTCTTAAGATTCATCTATGTTATAGTATGCATCAGTACTTCATTTCTTTTTATGCCATATAATATCCCATTGTATGGATATAATACAC
>NW_005356635.1:2495909-2504435 GCF_000412655.1 Myotis brandtii
AAATCAATGGAAATTAACATTCATGTATAAGCTTTTTTGTTGTTATATATTTTCTTTTTTCTTGGATATATAGAGTGAAATTACTGGTTCATACGGTAATGCTAAGTTTAACCTTTTAAGGAACTGCTACAAGCCATGCGTAAGGGTTCAAATTTCTTCACATCTTCACCAATATTTGTTATTATCTGCTTTTTTTTATTATAGTCATTCTAGTGAGTGTGAAGTGCTATCTCATTGTGCTTTTAATTTGCATTTACATGTTAGCTAATGATTTTGAGCATCTTTTCAGGTGAATATTGGCCATGTATATCATCTTTGGAAAATATCTATCCATATCCTTTGCTCATTTTTTAATTGGATTATTTGAAAGCCCTTATGTTTTTTTTTTAGCCCCTTGTTGCTTCAGACCCCAGGCTACCCAACTTTCAGGCTCTGGAATGATTATTCAAACAGCATCCCTCTTTCTTTGAAATAGATTTGCTGATAGAATTTTAAGGGAAAGACATTTTTATCAATCTTATTAACACTCCTATATGTATGATTGATGGTATTTTGGTACACCCAAATAAGTATTGATAAGTATGTTTTCTTTTTTTATAAATGAAATTTTAATTGTGCCGTACAGAATCCTTTCCTTGCCGAGTATCACCCTCACTATCTCAACCCTAGGATTTTGTACTTTGTCTTTGTATGGCTTCTGCTTGAAATGTTCTCCTCCCAGTGATATTCATATGGCTACCTTCTTTTTTTTCTTTTAGCTTTATATCAAATGTCACCTCTGAGAGGAATCTTAGCTGACCACCCCTTCAAAATTTGACTCTCAACTACCTCTCCTTTCATTCTCTATAATATTACCAAAGTATAACATTACCATTATATTTTCTTTATAGTGTTTATCATTATCTCTAAGTATGTATTTACTTGTTTACTCCTTTATAGGCTCATTTTTTTAAAGAATATGACATGAAAACTAAACTCTCTTCTCTCTTGTTAACCTTTCTATCTTCAGAACCTAGGACCTTGTCCTGAGCTAAGATATTCTCAATGAATTATTAAATGAAACAAGGGCTCATTTGAAACCCAGAAATATTCATGTCAAACCCTGACTATGAAAGTGAGTTAATGGAATATGAAAAAGTTTAGTCCTAAAATCAGAAAAAAAAGAATGAATGCAATTAGAAATACTATTATGTGTCAGGCATTTAAAAAAGTGCTTTATATGCATTATCTCAAAGTGTCTTTTTAATTACATTTTGGGGAAAATTAATATGAAATGCAGAATAGAGTTAACAATTTAAGATCTATTTTCTATATTTTGACACTGTCTTTGGAAAAGAGGTGGCTAATCTAGGTTTTACAGCATGTGCTTTTGAGTCTTAGTTCCATTATTAACAAGCTGTATGCCTTTAACAGATACTTAACTTCTCCTTAACTCAATTTATACATCTGTCAAATGGGAATAATGCTATTCTCTACCTGTTTTACATGGTTGTTTTAATAATAAAATAAGAGACTTGAAAATATAAGTTAATGTACAACTGTAGTTGATGTGACTACTATTGTATATATTCATCTATTTAAAGAATCATGCAAACTTTCTTACCTATCTAAATTTCCTTTCATTTTACTCTTTGTGGATTTCTCTTATCATACCCCCACCCCAAGAAACCCCAATGTAAGATGTCCATGATTAATTAAGCACAATGGTGGAATAGAGTATTTAGGGATGGAGAGCCCTTTCATTTAATAACTTGACCTTAGTTTACAAACAAAAAGCAGTGCATTTTAGGTAGAGGGTTGACTTAGTGACATTTCTGCCTTCAGATTTTAAATATCCTTCAATTATACTGTTATGCCCAGATTTCAGGATCCCCAAGAAACCACATCAGGGAGCCAGCCAGTCCGATGCAAAAGCATAAGAGTCTTTATTCGAGCTAGCTCGGCTCCCCCACCTTGCCGACGCAGCGACAGGAAGCAGAGAGAGAGAGAACTCTGTGTGGAGAGGGGTTTTATAGGGGGTTGGAGTAAGGGGAGGAGAAAGGGCTGTGGCCTTGCCGATTGGCCAGGCGCAAGTCGGTGTCTTGTTCCTGGGTGTGGCTAGCAGAGGCTTAGACTTCCAAGAAGAAGCTCCTTGCCAAGCACATGGCCAAGGTAAGATGGAGCACTTACCCTGGAGCAAGATGGAGGGCATAGCCCTTACCCTGGGGCAAGATGGAGGGCGTAGCCCTTACCCTGGGGCAAGATGGAGGGCCTAGCCCTTACCCTGGGGCAAGATGGAGGGCCTAGCCCTCACCCTTTCAATACTAGTATATGCATTAGTATAAAAGATGTCAATTACACTGTCTTAGTTGAAAACATTCCCCCAGTTAATTTACTGTCAACATTTGGTCTCCTGAATAAAGACTCTTGTAACTTTAAAATCCAGAGCAGGTTGTTCTTTGTATTTTTCCAAAAGATCTCTTTTACTCAGTTTAAACTTTTTTTTTGCTATTTGAGTAGCTTTCACCTAGCAATCATCATCTGCCTTTGAGGGAAAGATTTCTGTTTGCTCACTGCTTCACAGCAATGCTCCTAGCTCTTTTCTGACTTGTGTCCCTTGCAAAACCTTGATCACGGTTGAAAGAATCTATAGTGGAATAATTGAAGGACTGTGGTGTGCTGAGGCCTGTCATGTAGAAGTCATTGTACTAGTAGATGGTTAAGCTGCCCTTTACATTGAGGAGGAACTAGGTTGAGGGAAAAATGGAGGCAGAAAGCATGCATCATTTTTTAGATTTGGTCTTTTTAAAACTGGCTTTGTGTCTGTTGAAGATGACAGAGCAGAAAGGGCTGATCTAGAAAGAACTGTTATTTCTGTAATTAAAAAGAAGCAGAATCAAAAGAGAACTATTGTTCAAGCTGGGTTTGCATGACAGCACATGTTTAATTATCAGCCTTTCCTTTATTAACCCTGTCCCTCAAAATGTCTTCTTCCAAAAAAAGAAAGAAAAAAAGTCTTCTTCCCTTTACAACCACTGGAAAATAAGATGTGAGGATTTTTTTTCTTTGTGCTTAGTAGATAGCATTATCTACCTCTGTGGGTCAACATGACCTTAACTTTCATTTCATTATATATCTACAATAGTGTCTTATCAGTGGTTCCTACTCTTTGGTATTTGTATAATGTTTAAAGAATTAATGTGAATCAGTGGAACTTAGCTCTTAATAGCAAAAAAATCAAATTATGAGTTCTTAGCAATTTTTAGGTTCAAATTGCTTAGATTCTTTTGAACTAAAATTATAAAATTACTCTTGTGCAGAAAAGGTAGAAAGTGAAGGAATTAATTGGCAACTAGTAGGGTTACTATAGGGTGGAGAAATTGTTTTATACTTGTTCAGATGGAAAATAATAGATAATTAGTTAATAATAATACAAGAATAAACTGTTTCACATACTCATAACTGTAAGCCTACTTTTGCCCCATTCTGTATGTCTTCACTGACCATCTCAACATCAGATACTAAGCCTCTCACCTGCAAATAACTAAGATCTGAATGTATCACAACATTGCTAAGAAAACCAGTTACATCACATTAAGGTGGGACTGAAGTACAGGAACATATTTACAAAAGACTGTAATCATTGGCTTGGAGATATTTTTAATATGAATGATTTTTACTTCAGTGTTTTTCAAAGTGTAGTCCATAGACCAGCAGCAGCACCTAACCTAAGAACTTGTTAGACCAGCAAATTTTCTGGCCCCATCCACATCTACTGAATCAGTCTCTGGGGATGGGATCTAGCAATCTCTGCATTAACCCCTAGAGTGCCGGGGGCGCAATCACGCTCCTCCTGTCTTTCGCCAAAAGTGCCGGGAGCGCTATGGAGCTCCTCCTGCAGTGTCACTATTAGATGCTAGTAGTTCACTCTTTATTGACAGATGGCACCTAAGTGCAGATTACTTATGATGCCGAATGTTTGTAGTTCTAAAATTGACCACTGGCATTTATCTGCCTCATTTTTAACAGGTACTATGATTTTATGAAGTTTACTCAGATTTTGTAGCCCTAAAGCTTCGAAATGGCATCCAGTTCTAAGTCTGCTTTTGTTAGTGATGATGATATTGCTAAATATGTCAATTCTTGCTGTGAAGATGACGATTTTGTGGAAGATATTGGAGAAGGGTGTCCCTCTATTTTAACATTATATGTTTTGTTCAAATTTTTTTTTCTACTAGTATTTTATAATACAATCAGAAAACAATATATATCAAAGATGAAAACAAATGTAGTAAAGGTTTCCTTAAGTTTTTTAATATGTAACTTCATTTACTTGCGATTCATAATTTTTTTCCTAAACTGCTGTAAAATCAGCAAAAATGCCTTGGCAATTTTAGCATACTTCCTAGGATATTGGTTGGCACTCAAAGGGTTAACAAGATTTCCTCAGGATACTGATCTTGAGAGTCATTGATCAGCTTATTGATTCTCAAACTGGCTTTACATAAGAATCACCTGGGGAGCTCTTAAACATACCAAGGCCTGGGTTCCAAACAAAAAAACACTTAAATAAAAATGTTTTGGCATTGGACCCAGGCACTGATCTTTTTATAAGCTCCTCAGATGGCCCCAATGAGCAGCCAGGCCAGAGTTCAGAATAGTATTTTTCAAACCTGGCTGCTTCAACAAGATCTCACTTAAATGATTGGTAAAGTAACTGATTATTGATTACTAGATGTATCAATATTTTCATTGATTTCAGAGAAGAAGGGAGAGGGAGAAAGAGATAGAAACATCAATGATGAGAGAGAATAATTGCTTAGCTGCCACCGGAATGCACCCTACTGGGGATCAAGCCTGAAACCTGGGCATGTGCCCTGATGGGGAATTGAACTGTGACCTCCTGGTTCATAGGTTGATATTCAACCACTGAGCCACACTGGCTGGGCTAAACCAATAGATCTTTATTATACAATAAAATGTTGACTCATGAGTAGTCTGAATCAATTATTTCAAGTGTATCTTATTAATAAGAATATCAGTGGATTCAGCATAAAATTTTCTAGTGCTAAATGTTATGCATAACTGAATTTTGTTCTGTATCTTCAAGAAAATTTATAATAATGTTCTCATGCACTATCAACAAAATATATGTACTTTTGTGAACTGTGAATTTTCTAATTAAATTTTACATGTGATAACATGATTTTTACATTGATGATACTTTGTTTAAACTACCAAATGTCAGTACTTCACTACAATTTTATTATAAAATGCACATTATCATTAACTGAACTTTGATTTTTAAAAAAGCCTAACAAATATCAATTAGGCTTAACATTTAGTACTAGAAAATTTCATGCTGAATCTACTTTGATTTTAAAAATCAAATTAGCTTTAGTTGCATATCATGTTTTACAAATAAAGATAGACTTGTATAAAGAAAAGGAAAAACAAAAACAAACAAACAAATCCCCTAGGCCCTGGCCAGGTAGCTCAATTGGTTAGAATGTCATCCCGATATGCCAAGCTTGTTGGTTCAATCCCTGGTCAGGGTACATACAGGAATCAATCAATGAAAGCATAAATAAGTGGAGAAACAAATCAAGGTCTCTCTCTCTCTCTCTCTCTCTCTCTCTAGTAAAAGCAACAACAATAAAACCTAGCTTCACTTTATAAATCACCTGGTGAAACTTCAGAACATATTGATATCTGGGGCCCCACTATGTAACACTGAATCAGATACAAACTTCCAGTTATAACATAAATTAAGCTCTGGGATGTCATGTATAGCATGGTGTATATAGTTAATAATACTGTTTGTATTTTTAAAAGTTACCAAGATAGTAGCTCTTAAAATTTCTAATAACAGCAATTCATAACTTTTGGAAGCTCACTATATAACTTCCTTATGCAGTCACTGTTATGCTATAGGTGAAAATATTTGGATAGATTAAATGGTATCTCTAGGTCTGTTCTCTTGATGCAATTTATTATTTAAAGATTGCGCTAACGATAAAATTTTATGTGCAACCTTTCTCACTTACCATGTTTTTAATTTAGTTCAACTCTTTTGACCCTGTGGCATTTTACAGTTTCCCACTAGGGTGGATCACCTGATGCAAGCCTATTTTTAATGAATGAGTTGATGCTTTAACCACAATAGGTGAAGGGAAAGAGTAGGGTCTGGTGTGCACTAGGAGTGAAAGCCCAGAAATAACTTTCAGGTCACAGATAATTGCTGCAGAAGCCATGTCCACATTTAGGGAAGAGCAAGAATTCCTCTAGAATCTCTTCTTAGTCTCTGACTCCACGATGCAAAAGAGTAAAATGTGTAAATAGAATGCACGGGACACATATCTTCCCATTTTTTAGTCCATATGTCTGTTAGGTGCCAGGCAAAGCAGACTGGCATTGATATTTACGTTGTCTCATCTGATAATACATCAACACAAAGGCACCTTAAATTTTTGTCCTGTCTCATATGTCATTCAGATTTCAATGATTGCTTTCATAAAGAAGTTTGTAAAGATATATTTAGCAATTGGTGTGAATCTTCTGCATCTGATACCAAAATGCTCATCTAGGTCATCCTTGATAGCTACCTCTTGTCAATTTCCTATTTGGAATCTTCTACCATACCCCTTAATAGCTTCCTTGAGAATGGCTCTTAGGGATCACCATTTCTCCGCTACTAACATTTGCCACAATTCCAAGTCTCTATCCCATTCACTGTTATTACTCTCACCGTCTTTTAATATGCTGCTTTGCCACAATGTTATCCTATATCTGATGTCAACTATAGAAAATTAAACTGTCCCACCATGTCACTACCCTGCAAAGTCTTCAAATCTCCTTCAGGATAAAGTAGAAGTACTTCTGCATATTTTAGATTTTTCCTAAATGAATGCATCCTCTCTATCCAATCTGTCTTACGGTCTGCAAGGCAAACTCTTAGCTCCAGTCAGCTGGTCTTCTCATTCTTTTCCATACATAAAAACATTACTGCAATTGCCATAACCTAGCAGCTTATGTTGGCCCTTCCACAATACACCTCATATCTCCATCTACCCAAGTTGTGTCGATACTTCAGAGTTTAAATGAAATAAAAATCCCACATTGAAGTGTTCGTTCCTCTTTAGGGTTCTCTGAGTGCTACAGTTTTCTGCTCTGGCATTCTCTGGCCTCCTGGTATAACTAAAGTCCTTATCTCAGAGATTAGCCCTTATTTGCTCTTTCTGTGAATAAAGGTGCTCACTCAATTTTAAATTTGTCCATTTATCTCCTAACTAAATAGTAATTTACAGGTTGGGGCATATGGATGGGTGGGAGGTGATCAACCAAAGAACTTGTATGCATATATGTATGCATAACCCACGGACACAGTTAATACGGTGGTGGTGAAGGCCTGGGAGGGAGGTGGCAGTGGGCTGAAAGGGGTCAATGAGAGAAAAAAGGAGACCTATGTAATACTTTCAACAATAAATATTTTTAAAGCAATAGTAATTTTCATGATGGCAGGAACCCATCTAGCACTAACTTTATGGTAAGCACTTTGCTATATGTTTTACATGGCTTATATAGATTATTTTATTTAATCAAGCAATTCTAGGATACGAATATTATTACAATCTCACATTAACAGATAAGGAAAGTGAGACACAGAGGTTTAAAAAACAATAACAACACAGATTTCCTCCAAAGTAAATAGTTATTAAGTGGAGAAGCTGTAAGCCCAAGATATTTTCCTGACATCATTAAAAGTTTCCCAAACCATTTTTAAAATCTTTATGACTGAGTTAAAATTATCTAGACTTTTAAAACAAACTATTACAGAGGGAAGGCAAGGGGCAGGTGAGAGATCAATCAAATTGATACATGATTTTTGGACTGGAACACATGGTGTTCCCCTGGGCAGGATAGTTCCCTGGATTTTTTGTCTGTTGGAGTCAAAGAATGAATCCATGGACTGAAGATGATATAGCAAAGGTGGAGATTTATTGAAAACAAGTATAGACTCCAACGTGGTGAGAGGGAAAGAGTCCCATAGAACAGACTCCCACGTAGGGAGGAGGAAAGAGTCACACTGATTTCCTATTTCCACGGTTTATAAAGGCTGCAGTTAATGTGCCCTGATATCCCCTCTCAATATTCCCTTTTGAATTGGTTATTATAGTAACTCCTGAGCTCAAAGGTCAAACATCATATGGGACATGTGATGACGCCTCCCTCATTGTTCTCCTATTCCTTTTGAGCTTTCTTCCTCCTTCTTTATTTTATAAATATAGACCTTTTGGCTACTCCCAGTTCCCTTGTCTTATGCAAATGTAATTGCACCTGGCTCCCTTGTGTTATGGAAATATACCTTCTCCCAGATCTTTTATCTTAGAGAAATATAATTTTCCCCAGTCTGTAGTCCTGTGTTTTTTCATGGACCCCCAATTCTAAAAATTCCCTAAACCTGCCTATATCCCCCTAAAATTCATATTTCAAAAGGACTTGTATGCATGCATATAAGCATAGCCCATGAACATAAACAGTAGGGGG
>NW_005356635.1:2505573-2518099 GCF_000412655.1 Myotis brandtii
TGGATGCCATGGTGCATTCATCAATAATGAGAAGTTGGGCCTTTTTAATAGTTTTAGCAACTTCACTGTTTATATCGAGTCTAGAAATTGAAGTTTCATTTAGTGGAATGGGTAATTTATATTGGGAATGAAAGGTGCTTCCACCAAGAAGTAAATTTGCAGCAATTCCTGTAGATGCTGTGGGTAAAACAATACTGCCACGACCTCTACTATAATGTATTAAAACTTTATAAAGATATGCCTCCACACTCCGAGGGCCAGTTCCTGCCTCAAACCTCACCCTTACCGGAAACAGCTCGGGGGCGCAACTGTTGCTAAGAGGACCCAGGACTCAATGCGGCCACACTCCGAGGGTGGGTTCCTGCCTGAAACCTCGCCACCCTCGTGGGAAACAGCTCGGGGAGGGTGCAGCCATTTCCAAGACGACCCCTGCAGGACTGACTTCCTTCTGGTTGGTCAAGCCTCGGTCGTGACATTACACCCAGGGTTTTTATTATATAGGATACTATCTTATTTAGTAATAAAAATAAAACAAACTCATTCTTTGAGGAGTGGTATTTTGGTTTTTGAATCTTAAATCTTTCTTAGGCAAGCAGAGACACAGAAGTAAAGAAAACCCATACATTTTATTACCATAAGTAGAATAATTAATTTTCTATTCAATAAAAATGACTATTGTTGATGGTTCATGGCATATTGCCAGCATGTATTGAATCTGAGAAATCAAAATCTTAGACACTAAATCAAGCCAAGACCCTGAACTGGCTAAATGACATATTAGGAAGAATATAAGATTAAAGATGAATTGTGCGAGTGAGAAGAGTGTATCAGTCCTATGGACACCCAGAAGGACGTCCAACCCCCAAAGCAGCAGCCAAGGATATATATCTGTGGAGAATGTCAGGCAGAAAATGAAATGAAATCCAGGGATCCAATCAGATGTAGAGAATGTGGATACAGAATAATGTACAAGAAAAGGACTAAAATATTGGTGGTTTTTGATGCTTGATGAAACAGAACTCAGAAGAATATCTTTATTTGCATTTGGATTTGCTGATAATGTTGTATAGTTTTTGATGAGTATACTTATCTTTATAGATACAACTATATACACTCGATTTCATTTTTAAAACCATATTGTATTTAGGTAACTACTAATAGTTTATAGAAATAATTTTTGTTCAATTAAAAAGAAAGATGAATTGTGTGACTTTTCCAAGGTTAATTACAGAACAAACATCTAAGTACAAAGTGGTCTAGTATGAGAACAAGGAGGTCTAGTATGTGACATGTGTTAAAGGGCTAGGACTAATACATTGGAGATAATGTGCAAGTACAGTTTATTATTTAAGAACACATTACCCTCTGAATTCTCTAAAGGTCAGGGTCAACTTTGTATTCAAACTTTATTTTTATTCTTTGTTAATTTAGAAATAGTCTCTTGAGTTCCTCTCTAAACCTCTCATTGTATAGCCTATAGGCACTCTATTGAAAATATTCAGATTAATCATTCAGCTTTATTCAGGCACTGGTATTTTCTTGACATTGTGCCAAGTGATATAAACCGTGCATACATATAAGATCTATGGAGATAGAGATAGATATATAGATATACAGGGTGGGGAAAAAGAAGGTTTATAGTTGTTCATATGGAAAATAGCACAATAACTAATAAATAATAATATAAGAATAAACTCTATGCTTTGCATACTCATAACTGTAAACCTAGTTTTGCCCTATCCTGTATATATCTCTCTATATCTTAATCTCAAAAAGATATACAAGCTGTTTAGGAAATGACAAATACTATTTATTAAACATCTGTGATAAATACTTATTATATATTTGTTATAACCTTATGATAAATCTGCAAGGTTGGAAGTAGTAACTTTCATTTTATAGATGAGGAAACTGAGGTGTAAGATCTTTCTTAATCTCAAGTCACATTGCTATTAAGTGGAAAAATCTAGGATTTGGATTTAGGTCTCTCTCTCTCTCCCTCCCACGCCCCCCCACCCTCATACACACACACACACACACACACGCACTGTCTCTCTTTTTTGACGGATTTCCTTTTCATTGTACTACTATGTGCCTCGGAATAAATTAGGTCATACTATGGTAATAAACATTCCCAAAATCTAAGTAACCTAATTCAAGTTAATTTCTTGTTCACACAAAATGCTCTTTGGGTTTGGGCAACTCTCCAGGTAACTGTCGTCAGTGTGGAGGCTCAGCATCGCAGGCGGCTTTGCTCTTGGAGCACTGCCATATCTACATGGACTTCCACAGCAAGTGAAAAGGAAGCATGAAAAAGTGCACATCAGCTCTTAAATGCTTCAGGTGAGAAGTGATGCACTTAATTTGTGCTCACATTTGTTGGCCAAAGTCATATGACCACACCTAACTTCTGAAAGAAGAGAACCACACATCTTTGTAAGAATTAGTAATTTCTACTACAACAGTAAATATTAAATTTCAACCCAGTAAATTTCTACTAATTCTTTACTTAGAACAAAACATTTTGCAAAGAACAAAGATAAGAGGATTTGGTTCCTGATATGAAGCAATTGATAGTGTTGATGTAAGAATGTCTAAACCTGTAGGTAATTTTTATGAGTTTACTTGAGCCAAATTGACAACATGCTAAGAAGAATGATCTCAAATGCTTTGGAGAAATAAAGCTTGCAGGCTTTCTGTTTTGTTTTGTTTTTTACATGGTTGAGATTTAGGGAACAAAAACAAGATTACAAGAAATTGGGAGAAAGCCAGGGTGAAATTAGACTACAGAATAGTTAAGATTATGTGCTCTTTCGAGGGTGGTTATGCTTCTGAAAAAGAAGATTACTCAGTCATTTCAAAGGTGTGTTAACCTAGATGCACAGGAACAGTGGGTAGGGCTTGCTTATAGCAAAGATAAACCATGTACTAAAGAAGTTATATATGCCTGGGGCATGACTACCCACCATGACCTACACAGTTAAGAATTTATGGTCAGACCACCCTGTGAGGTTACTTTCAGTCACTGGACTTGTCAGATTTATTATAGAGCCATTTTTTTCATCTATAACAGTTATAAAGAAAGAAAATCCTATAAAAATAGACTAGCATATTAACACAGAAGGGCAAAGAATATTTGAACTCAGAGAAGAAAAAGGCAACTTGGATCTGGAAGACTATGGGAGGTTTAAGGCAATTATATTGGTCTGTGGAGGACAGAAACAATTTAATAAGGAAATACAATAAAGAAAGTTCTGCTTGAAGAAAAAAGAAAAGGTGTGAAGGTATAATAAGACATTTTACCCATGGCACTTACTACTGGCAGGTAAGTTAAGACATCTCCACTCTCCAGAGCCAAATCAAGCTTCCCAATGGTGATGGGAGGGATAGCTCTTCTGGTGGCAGACAAGCAGCAAGACTGTAAGAAGTTCCTGCCTTTTGACTATCTACTTTGCATGGTTTTGCTTTCACACTGCTTCCATATTTTTATCATAGTCACCACAAAATACATTTCAATTTTTTAAATTGTTATTTAAAAGGTGCCACTTTTGGAAAATTTTCATATCAGAGGACTCTCCAGGCTCCGACTTGGTAAATACATGCCTGCTCATCCTCCAACATACTCATTTGCTTTTGGGTTTCAGTGCTGCCAAGGTAGAGTTAAACTGACCCCTTATTAACTAACCCAGGAAGCTAAGGAGTCACATGTAGGTAAAACAATTGGCCATATAACAAACATTGAGATTCAGGTTCACAAACCAAGTCAATGGGATAGAATAGCTTTTGTCCCAAGCCAGAAAAGTCAATGAAGACTCTAGTAGAAAATTTACTATAAGGAAATAGAAATTTTAAACCAAAAGTCTAGACTCATTGCTAAGACACTAGTGAAGCACTTTCCAGGTAAATGCATAACTGCTACCAATTTCTCCCAGTTCTGGCCTAGAGCTTGGGAGGAATGGCCAATTGTGTGCTTAAGAATTTGAATTTTACTCTGGAAAGATTGAAATATTTTCAAACATTTTGAACCAAGGTGTAATATGAAATGACTGGTATATTTCAAAGGTTCCCTCAAGTTGCCATATTGAAATGCAACAATAGGAGGACTAAGGAATTGCAATAATCCAGGTGGGAAATAATAGCATCTTGAGTCAGGGTGTTAAGTATAGCTATAGAGAGCTGGTCATATTTTGGATATATTTTGAAAGTGGAGCTATCAGAATTTGCTAGTAGATTATATGTGGCGATAAAGAAAGAGCCAAGGATAAGACCAACGTTTTCAGTCACAGCAATGAAAAGGATAGAGTTGAAACTAACTGAGATGGGGAAGACTATGAGAGTAGCAAGGTTTGGAGGTGAAATTAGGAGTTCTTTATTGAAACATCCCAGTGGAAATATCAAATTGACAACTAGATGTGTGAATCTGAAGTTCAGGGAGGAGGTCCAAGCTGGAAATGTAAATTTAGGAGTCATCAGAATATTTCTGGTATTTAAAAACACAAGCACGGACTTTGTCACCAAATAGTGCATATAGCTGGAGAAAAAATCGGAAGACTGGGCCCTGGGGCACTCCAGTGTTTGGAGGTCCACTCAGCTCCTAAAAGTCATCCCAGAACTAGGCTTTACAATGGTAGATTGGGTTTTCTGCCACATAGTAAAATGTTTAATCTTAGTCACACAACTATGTTTGTGTCCTTATACAACTCTAGATTAAATGCTTGATATAAGTCATATTCCCAGACAGGAAGAGTAGGTAATACTTTTAGCTCTACCTGAATTAAGTGAGCCTGACCAGTCTTCTAAAACCTCAGACCATTTCATGTAAGCATTCCTGACTTCCAGCCCACTTACCTATTCATGATGTTAGCCCCACTCATCATTTTGCACTGTTCTTCCATTTATTTCTTAAAAAAGAAATACTTTATTTGCGGGCCTGGCTATATAATTATTTTTAACTATATTTTATCTATGTGTGTGCTTGAATCAGAAGAGGTAAGTCATAGAGTGAGCTTACTCTTCACCTTGACCTCTCGCCGTTTGCCCTACCCTTTCATGAGCATTCACTACAGTTGGCTTTTTCGTTCTTGAATACTTCTCTGACATTGGCTTTTATTGCACTCACTATCCTAATATTCTCCTGCCTCTATGGCTATTTCTTTGATCCTTTGCAAATTCATCTTCCCCTCATAAAACTCTAAATGTGGGAATTTCTTGGGTCTTAGTCCCAAGTCTTCATCTTTATCATGCATACTCTCTCCCTAGTCAATCGCATCTGTATTTCCAGTTTAAAATACTCTTTATATGCTAATGAATTCCATATCTTTATATTCCTGACAAACCTTTCTTCTAAATTTAGACATATATACACTTAGTTCTTAGAAGCATTCCAAACTTAAATGGTTCAAAATGAAATTTTTGGTCTTTTCCTCTAATACATTTCTAATTTCAACATTCAAAATACCAGGAACAGGCATTGTGTCTTAGACATATCCTTCTCCTTTATTCCTACAGTCAAACCACTGCCAAATCTTGTCAATGAAACCTCCAAAATATATTTCAAACCCACCCTTTTGTCAAATAACTACATAAGGCAAAGAATCCTAAAGTTCTGAGAAACAACATGAAGCTGATGGAACTCCATTGACATTGCACAGTAAGGGAGTATTATCTGATCTTGAATGGAACACAATAGAGATATTATACTTCAATCCTTTGGGGGGGATTAGAACTATAAACATTTAAGATTAAAATGGATTTTAGTGACATCTTGCCCTATTTACTATCTTTGTAATAAAAAAAACCTAAAACCCAGAAGGTAAATGTCTTATTCCAGTTCCTACAATTAATAGTGAAAGATTTAGGGCTAGTACCTACATCTCCTAATTCAGTATAGTGCTATTTCACAGAGCCATGTTGGCAGGAAGTCATATCTGGGTTTTGATAAGTATGAGTCTAATGCAATACAAACATTTTTCATTATTTTTTATTTTCTAAAAAGTAAGACAAAACTGGTTTTGTAGAAATTTTAAGCACTGTAGTAATAGTGTGAATTAAGTTTTGTCTTAGCATCAACATGGTTTTATTCAAAATACTGATCTTAGAACAAACAAGCAAATTAACAAATACCCTGGCTTGAAAAGAGCTTAGAGCTCAGGCTGTAAATCATGCAATTACTTGTGGTTGATGGTATTTGTGCAAGGTCTAAGATTTTGGAAGAAAACTTCTGGGAAAGCAATGGCCTTCTGCCATCTGCACCTTAGCCTTCCCTGGACTCTGCTACTGCTTTCAGGATGATTCTGTTATAAGCTTCAAAAACTTGAGACTATGGTCCTTTATTTGATGAGAAAGATAATCCTATTAATGTTTTTGCAACTAACTTGTCTACAAACATAATCCACTAACAATTAAAGAGAGGTGGGGATAGACTGGATGGGTTGATGGGGGAAAAAATGGGGATATATGTAATACTTTCAACAGTAAAGATTTAAAAACAAAATAATAAAACAAAAAAAATAATTAAATATGATAACAAAATTGTGCCTTTCAGTCTCTGAAGAACCTGATAATAAAATGAACAAAATGTAATTGAAGTAATTCGAGAAAAGATTAAGGCAGTTGATGACAAAATTTCTTTTCTTATAGGAAAGAGTTGTATTTATGAGTGAAAGCTCAAATTCTCTCCTTACCTGAGGTAAACCCTGAAAGGTCCGGCGTGGGCCGAGGTCGCGCACCTATGACATGAGACCATAATGTATCAAAAAAGATTTTATTCATGACACCTGGGTGCAGGTGGGCTGAGACCAAGAAAGGCATCAGCAAAGAGAGCAGGGAGAGATAGGTTTTTATTAAACCTTGCTGGCTGCAATACACTCTGCTGACGTAAGGGTCTGGTCTGTCCTCGGTTCCTCCCATGCCAGGTATCGCCTGGTTATCTGAGCTATGCTGTGCTCAAGTCTGCAAGCTTTCTGCAAGATATCTGTTAAGCACAATAAGTTTTTTTCTGCCCTGTTTTATTCTCTTTAACCCTTTCAAACCCTATTATTACCTTAGCACCCTTGCAATTAAATTGCCATTGATAGGTAGCTACTGGAGTGAGATCTTTTATTATTTTTAAATACTAAGCATGAAATCATTGAAATGGGACTAAAAAATCTTCTGCTACAAAACTGCAAAATCAAGTCTATTTCTTTCATTCAAGATAAAATTATCTGAGAATATCTGCTTAATTAACACCTAACTTCTGTACTTTGGCAAAAGGAAAATCATTGAGACAAACACTGCTTATACTGCCAAATATGTGATTTTGGCAACATGTTTTTCAATCATATGGTGTGTATAGTTTGGGTCAAGCACATAGATTTTAGGTTCATGAAGAACTGTTTTAAATCTTGCCTCAGTCACTTCCTCACAACACTGAGCAAATTACTTAAAATATAGATGCAAATGCCCAGTGTTCCTACCATGCTAAACTACTCAGCATTACCTAAGGTCATTACCACATTTCAACATCATTGTACCTGATGCCTCCTTTCTTACTCTCATAAAGGCCTTCATCTCCGCTACCCCTTCATTGTCCAGTTAACTACTCACATGTTAAGATTCAGTTCCGTGTTACCTCTTTTAGGAGTTGTCTCTGACCCATTAGAATTTAGGTTTGTACCCAGCATATCTGCCTTGAGTGTTATTAAACTCTCTTTCAATTATGTTTTATTGTCTTGTCTGTCAATTCCTTCAAAGCAGGAATCTTGACACTTATTTTTGCATTTTTACCACTTAGCATGAGGCTGGCCCACAGTAGGTCTGCAATGTATTTTAGTAAATTGAAAAAAAGGAAAATTGGAAATGCAGAGGAGCTAGAGAAGTTAATGGAAACTAAAGTTACAAAGCTCTTGATCTCTAATTAGTGTGATAAAAGCCTATGTGTCCACAATCACCTACACTCAGCAAGTATTAGAAAAATAAGGCAAAGACTAAATGATAGCTGCAGGCAAGTCCAGTGCCTTGCCTGGCAAAGCCTGCAGTAGCTATACAACCCCTCCTTTGGGATCAACTTCCAGACCCAGCTTCTGGCCAGCTTCTTTTCTTTTTCCAGCTATGTCTTGAAGTGACAAGAAAAAAGTAACAGGTTGCCAAAAATCAGACACTTCAAGTCTATTCTTTCTGTTAACGTAAGAAAACATTCAAACCTATAAAGAATTTTTGTGAGTTTATTTGAGACAAAATGTAGACAATTGCTGGGAAACAGAATTTCAATGTATTGGGATAATGCTTCAGGGAATGGCACCTTTTCATCTTGTTTTATACATTACAATCAAAGGAGATGTAAGTGGGTTACATGAAATCCATTGGTGATAGATTAGGGACGTGGGAGAAAGCAAAGTGGGAAAACTTCTGGGACTGGATAAAAATTAAAATGACTTATTTTACATAGTTGGGTACAGAATAGTTAACAGTCAGCAATTAACAAGAGAACAATTAACAATGAAGGAATTTTAGGTCTCTGTCCTGGTGCCCTGGCACATTGGTTGTGCCCTGAGGGGTCCTGAAAAAGGGAAGTTACAAGTTACCCTGACATTCCACAGGTATGTTATCTTAGATGCAAAAAGACAATAGGCTCAGTAAAGATTGAAGTTGATCTTTGTCAAGGAAGATACTGGCCTAGGACATGACTAGCCACTATAAACTGCTTTTTAATTAAAATGTTTTAATTTCAGACCATCCTTTGTGGTTACTTTAGGTCTCTTGAGTTTGCAAAGCTGCCATGCAGGCCTTCCCTGAGTTAGGTTACCATGTGGCCTCTTTTTTATTCACATTTCCTTCTCCTTTTCATCATAAGCCACTGGAAAATGTCTTCTCTGTATGGGTAGAAGAACTGAATAGTCAAGTATCTAATCCTAGAGCCTAATCACTATATAAAGAAACAGCAAGTTTGTTAGACAAGTTTAATTGGGAAAATAAAGAGTCTCTGAAGAGAAAGCAAGTATTCTGGCTATTCTTAGACAATAAAAAATGTTTATAGCTACTCCTCAGCTGCTGAACCCATCACAGCCATGTGAAACAGTATATGCTAATAAAGAGACACTTCGCTGGAACTGCTATATCTATGTGATTTTTTTAAATGTCAGGTAAAGTTACATACCAGTTTTCCTACACTTGAGCCCTTGAGAAATCTTTTTTTTTTTTTAAGTTAAATAAGATATGGGGCCTTGACCTGGTAATTCAGTTGGTTAGAGCATTGTCCTAATACACCAAGGTTGCAAGTTCGATTTCCTGTCAACAAGAAGCAACCAATGAATGCATAAATAAGTGAAACAACAAATCACTCAATGTTTCTCTCTCCTTTTCTCTTGCTCTTTCTCTCCCTTCCTCTCTCTCTTTAACATCATTTTTTTAAAGTTAAGTAAGATAAAGTAGGTTGAAGAAAATGACTGTTTCAAAATGTAAATGCATGACATTTAGCATCTGCATTTTTTAATGAATGAGAATTATGCTTCACAATATTCTGTTCATGCTGTTGTGCAGATTAGTACAGTCCTGGGAACTGAGAGAAATAAGGCAGAGCCTAAAGAAATGGATCAGAACCAATGAAAATGTTATGACAGAAATCGGCTAGCAGGAAGCTACAAACCAAATGCACTCGGAGGTTCAGAAAAGGACTGTTTATTTGCACCAGTGCTGGCTCAGCGGAGTCATCTAGCAAGGGTGAGCCCCAAACACGGCAGGGCTTTGCTTTATATGCATTTCTAGGTTCTCTGTCTCCCATTTATGGCATTCATACACATTTTAGACATCCTTTCTAAGTTACATGCTAAGCTTCCGGGTATCTGTTGCAGCAGAGCTTGGGCCCTCCGTGCTGGCCAAGCCCCTCTAGAGGCTTAGAGCAGGCAGCCCACCTCCCCTATTTCTATGCGTGCACACCCCCCATGCTCTCGGCTGTTTCTCCCACTGCATCACACCCAAAGCCACTTGGAGCCTTTGGCCAGGGCTCTGCCATGTGGTGCAGGCCTCGATGGAGCCCAGCACCCTGGCCTGGGAGGATGCGGCCCAGGGCGGCCCAGGAGCTGAGCAGGACCCCCGTGCCAAACCTCTGGGGCCCTGGCCTCCAGAGCCACCACTGCCTCCCAGCCCCCAACAGACATGACATTCCAGCCATATTCCAACTGGAGTTCCTGCAGTGTCTTAGATGATGAGGGCTGCAACCTGAGACAGCAGAAGCTTGACCAGCAGTGGACCCTGCTAGAGCAGAAGCAGAAGAAGCAAGAGAGATTACAGAAGCTGAGGCTTGCTTATGGTGGCGCAAGGAGGAAGGGTGCTTGCCATCTCAGAAACAAACTGTCAGGTTTTGGCTATGAAGCCCACTACTCCCAGACTTGTCCTTATTAGAAATAAGGAGGTTCAGGTAAATATTTTTGCAACACAATGTATTTTTTAAACTTGACTATAATGAAAGGGCAAGGGCTACGCCCTCCATCGTGCCCCCTATCCTCCATCTTTGGGCAGCCATGTGCTCAGCGGGGCTTCTCCCAGGAAGCCAAAGCCTCTGCTAGCCACACCCAGGATTTCTTTAAACTAACCAATGACAGCCAAGGGAAGTGCGCGCCATGGAGATGACCACATCCTGTGTAACGAGACACCGACTTGCCCCTGGCCAATCGGCAGGGCCCACAGTCCTCTCTCCTCCCCTTACTATAAAACCTCTCTCCCAAGCTCTCTCGCCCTCTCTCTGCCACTTGGCTTACCGTTGCATCAGTGAGTGTGGTCAGGGAGCCGAACTAGTTCGAATAAAAGACTCTCTGCTTTTGCATTCAGTTGGTTAGAGCATTGTCCTAATACACCAAGACTCTCTGCTTTTGGTATGGTCTAATGGGGATCTTGAAATCTGGGCATAACATTTGGAGGCTCGCCGGGATCCCCAAGACCCTCGAGGGACCCCCCCAATCCGGAGAGTGTGACTGACCGCGGTAGGTGTCTGTGTCGTTGTGTGTTCTGTTCTGTGCAAGCTTGCTTCTGAAATCTGAAGTGCCCGAAGAAGGTCTAGGTCGATGCACCGCTGAAGGACCACGGGCAGGGGAGAGTTGGAAGACTTTCTGCTCCCCAGGAGGGATGAGTATGCCCCTCACGAGGGATGTGGTTTCGCCCTCTCAGATTTGAGACGAGGCAGGTCGCTCCCGCCAGTTTGGCGTAAGGCCATCGTCTAGTTGCTTCCATGGAGTTGGAAGGCTGTATTTTCGGGCCCTCTTAGTTTTCTGTGTTTGTATGTGTTTTTTTTCTGTGGGCTTACTGGACGGACGTTATGGGATGGACTCAGACTGCTCCTTTGGGTATTGTGATTGATCATTTCAAGGAGATTGGGGGAGGCTGTAGAGCTCCCTCAGGAGTTGGGAAGTTGTTATTGTTTAAACTCTGAATGAATGTCTGGTGAAAGTATGTGAATGTGGAGGGAGGGGGCCTGCCTTCTCCCCTCCTCTGTGTGGCTGAGTATGCCTAGTATGAAGTCTAGATGATAGAAGTTAATCTATTAATTGAAAATGCCTTATATTTTATTTGAAATGTATCCTTAAATGTAAACGTATTGATTTGAAAAATGCTAAGTATTTAATTTGCTATCTAAGATTTAAAGCTCTGAAAGTTTAAGGTCTCTTTTCTTGCCTTTAAAAAGTTTATTTTGGTGGAGGGAGGAGTAGACACACCCTTCCCCTAGCCTTAAGCATGACTTTGGGAAAAATACACCATCTGAGTCATTTGCTGAAACTTCCCCCAGAGCAGGATGTGGGGGAAGGGAAGAAAGAAGCCCACGTGGCCATCACTCCCCAAGAAAGCCACTTCTTTGCCTCATCTATCCCATCTTTATCTTTTTTTAATGCATCCAGGATTTCTGTGCACATGTAAAGGGAAAAGGCCAGTTTAAAAATGAGTGCGCATAGTTTTGAGCTGGACTAGACCTTTTGCTGTGTACAGAATAAAAACCCTAGACTGTTTTGGCCTTAAAAATGGCAGAGATGAACCTGACAAAGAAATACAGGCTGGTTTCCCAAGGCGATTTACAGTAGCTCTTTTGGAAGGGAAGAAAAATGGCAGAGGTTTAGACGGACGTGTCAGTGCTTTGTCCTGGAGCAGATACGGGCAAGCAGCTGAAACGGGTAACATACAGCCCGAATAAGCAGAGGACATTCAGCTGAGAGACAGTCTGCAGCCAGGAAAGACAGAGAACTCCTAGAAAAAAGGGGCAGTTAGAGATTGAGGCTGAAACCTCCCCCTGGGCGCCAGCTCAGCGGCGTGACCGCGCCATCTTGAGTAGCTGTTATCCGCATCCAGAGATCAGCTACTAACCCGGAGGCAACGGCTCTCAAGCAGCGCGACTACATGAACTTAGAGGAGCCCTGCTTCTCCCCACGGAAAGATTCAAGCAACAGCGGCCTCCTGATCACCACACGCTCTGTCTGGGGAACAGTTACTGTGTGTGAAGCCTCCCTCCACCAGCCAGAAGAGCCACCACAGCTGTGAACAGCACCCACCAGAGGCCCTGCTA
>NW_005356635.1:2522377-2525510 GCF_000412655.1 Myotis brandtii
TATTTTTGGGCCCTTTAGTTGTTTGTGTTTGTGTTTTTTTCGGTTTTATTTTGTGGACTTACTGGATGGACGTTATGGGACAGACTCAAACTAAGTATTATGATTGATCATTTCAAAGAAATTAGGGGAGGCTCAGGAATTGGGAAATTGTTAGGAATTGGATGAATTGTTTAAACTCTGAATGAATGTCTGGTGAAAGTATGTGAGTGTGGAGGGAGGGGGCCTGCCCTCTCCCCTCCTTTATGTGGCTAAAAAATAAAAGATGCTAGCTAGATTCTAGCAGCAGGATTGGCATTTCCATAATAAAGAACAGTTTTTCCAAGGAAAAAAAATTGGTCCTTTGTTAATTAAGAAAGCTTTTCTTAATGGAGGAAGGGGATAGTCGCCTCCCGCCTGTAGCAAAATCTTAAAGAATGTGGTCAATTTACGTCTGAAAAGACCAGGTAGGCCAGAACCTGTTTTGCAAGGCTCAAATGTGGTTTTCCAGAGCCGCTTGAAAGTAAAAAGTAAAGTTTACTCTAATTTGCCTCATGAAAAATCTAAAGAACAGAATTAAATCTATTGGTTGAATATTGAGAAATGCTGAATATTTAACTTGCCAGCTAAAAGTTTAAGGTTCGGATTGAATTGGGAAAAATTATGTAATTGTAATAACTAAATGCCTTTGCTTATTGGTCTGATTGAGAAGGGAGGATTGATTTTGTGACCTCAACTGAAGATTTTTGATGCAAAGACCAGTTTCAATTTAATTGATATTCTTTAAAATGATTATAAAAGGTATAAACAGCTAATAAGATTTCTGTTTGTCTACAATACAGCCACAGTACTTGCCGCTCCCATGGGGGCCGAAACAGCAAAGGCCCCTCCCTTTGATTTAGCAAAGTCTCACTGAGGCAGGATGGAATTTCAGGGGTGGAGCTTTAAGGTGAAGTTTTATGGGGCAGGAAGTGTGCTTGCCTCTCGGATTTACTTTTAAGCTAATCTCTTAAATCTAGAAAACCCTGCTTTCCTTAAACTAAGGACAATTAAAGGTTATGTCAAAGTCTTTAAAAGGGAAAAGTAAAGTACAATATGTGAGCAAATAGGTGTGGCTGTATTCCCATAAAGCAGTCCTTATTGCTTAAATATGTATCTTTGTTGTTTAATGTTAATTATTTTTGGTTTTGGATTTGTTTGTTTGTGATGAGTACCATTTCTATCTGGATGAGACATAGGTCAAGAATCCTGTCCTGGGATGTGGGAAAGGGAGGCCCCCACATCTGTTCCTGTCAGGCCCCCATCAGGGGACTTGGGCAGTGTTCCTGTTATCTGCTCAAGATCCCAAGCCCTGAAAGGGTGTAAGTGTAAATGTTTATTTGATGTTTTTATGTCTACTTGGGTATAATTATTTGTTCATGTAAGTGTGGAAATCTGTAAAAAAAAAAAACAAAAAAAACACACGCTTGATTTCTTTGAGGCTGAGTGCTCTGACTGGTAGCAAAGCGCCCTGAGCGGCCACTGGGATCTTTTTCCCTAAGGGCACTTGCTCTCTGTCAGAGGTGGAATTGGCCCGCCTAACTAGTAAACATCTCTGTCTGTTTGTTTGCTGGGAACTTTGATTTGCTATGTGATATTCTGTGCTGGGTTGGGATTTTGGAATTCTGGGGTAAATTTAAAAGGTATTTGTGGCTTTTCTAGTCTGATTGGGACATTTAAGGGTGGGGCTCACAGTTCCTCAGGGCAGAGATTTCATGGGCTCTTCCCCCTGCCTGTGCTGAATTAAATAATACAGGCCAGTGTCATTTGGCTTGCTGGTTAGAGGAAGACAATGGGCCTTGGAATCTGTAAAGGTGGGCAGGAATGAAGCTGGTCAAATGTACTGAAAGGGTTTGGTACCTGTTGCTGCTAGCAAAGGAGGGGCTGATATCCCCTTCTAGCGCACTCCCTTGAAAGAGGCCTGGTTGCTGCTCTGCCACAAAGGGAACTGGTAGAAAGGCAAAAAAGCAGAGCACTGTAACTAATAAACAGGGTTACTTTGAAGTTCGCCAAGAGAGGAGGAATCTCACTCGGAGACTGGCGGAAACCTCGTTGGGTTGGGAGAACCGGAGGCTATGATAGGGTCCGACAATGGACCAGCCTTTATTTCACAAGTAACGCAGGTAGTAACCAGGGCTATTGGGGCAAATTGGAAATTACATTGTGCTTATAGGCCCCAGAGTTCAGGGCAGGTAGAAGGGAACCATGGAAACTGGCGGGGACTGGGTGACTCTCTTATCATGTTTGGCAGGCCACCCCCTATCATTCCTAACCTTAAAGCTGACTTTCTTGCTGCAAGAACTATCTCTATCCTTGAGAGGGCTCCAGAGGGCGCACGAGGACATTTGGCCGCGCCTCTGCGCCATCTACGAGACCGGCCCAACCCCAACTCCTCATCAGCACAGACCAGGAGATTGGGTCTACGTCAGAAGGCACCGCCGGGATACCCTCGAGCCACGTTAGAAGGGTCCCTACACTGTGGTGCTGACGACCCCCACCACTCTCAAGGTAGACGGTGTCGCGACCTGGGTCCATCACACTCACGTCCAGTCAGCGGACCCATCCGTGATCCGGAAAGACTTCATCACCAAATGGAGCATCGATTGAGATCAAAGCAACCCGCTCAAGCTCAAGCTACGGCGTGCTCGACCTGCCTGATGCTGGTAACATTGAATAGACTTAGATAATGCCTGCATCTTCATGGACATGGCTCCAAAAAGACAAGGACAATTCATAGGAAGGTCAGGAATAGACTTTAGTATCACATGTTTAGTAGCAGAAGATTTGGCTGCCTGAAGCGGCCATGATGCCAATATTATGTTTCATTGTATTGATATGTTATATTGACCTTTAATTCTCTTACAGGTTTGAATGTATGTTGGCTGTCCTGGAAGGGGACTGTGTGGGGTGACGCCCAAAAGTAAAGGGTGTCTAGCTGCCAAAAGGGCAGGTGCCCAACTGGGCGGGGAGGGGTTCCCATCAGGTTTTGGTCTCTGTTGAAATATAGTTGACAGTTGGCAGCCTGTGTACTGCTTGCAGGCCTGCGTAACCATGCCCATGTCAGGGGTAGTAAGCTGGAAAAGGCCTGTTTAGAATAGAAGGTCTAAGGCATGGTTAT
>NW_005356635.1:2526263-2534421 GCF_000412655.1 Myotis brandtii
TATCCTCCATCTTTGGGCAGCCATGTGCTCAGCGGGGCTTCTTCCAGGAAGCCCAAGCCTCTGCTAGCCACACCCAGGATTTCTTTAAACTAACCAATGACAGCCAAGGGAAGTGCGTGCCATGGAGATGACCACATCCTGTGTAACGAGACACCGACTTGCCCCTGGCCAATCAGCAGGGCCCACAGTCCTCTCTCTTCCCCTTACTATAAAACCTCTCTCCCGAGCTCTCTCGCCCTCTCTCTGCCACTTGGCTTACCGTTGCATCAGTGAGTGTGGTCGGGGAGCCGAACTAGTTCGAATAAAAGACTCTCTGCTTTTGCATCGGACTCGGCTGGCTCCCTGGTATTGTCTAATGGGGATCTTGAAATCTGGGCATAACATATAAGACATTTATTAACATTAATTCTAATTTTAGAATAAAATCAAAGTTCTAAAATATCAATATTAGGGTAAACTAAAGTCAAACAACACATGATATCAGAACCATAAAATACCCCTGACCTTCAGATTTGGGAACTGACTTTTAGAAGTATGAACCTTTATGTCTTATTTTATTCTTAAAGTTATCAATTAGGAAATGGAATCATATATTTTGATAGATTACACTTCCCTCCCTCTCTAGTTCCCATTTCCTAATTAATAAAGCCATTATATTCTTGTCCTATGGCTTTATTTGAAAGCATGATCAGGAGAGGTTTTGTGGTAGGCAGTTACACAGACTTGAGCAGAGCAAGGACAATGGGTCAGGTACAAAAGGTCATCAAGGTGGAAAACCCCAGGTGCCTAGCAATGGACAATCAATTGTAGGGTGGGACCTCGCCCCCAAGGTGACTTTTCCTCCCCTAGCATATAGCTGATCCTGAGGTTTGGGCCCCCTGACCTTTCCTCCCTAGGGATAACATCTAGGCCTAAAGTTGAATTTCAGTTCCAGGCCCAGAAAAGCAGCAAAACCAGACAAGCTGACCTTAGGTCCAGCTGCATTGAATAATGACCCCCATCCTGGTGCCTACCAATCAATCAGTGAGACCTAGACCCTGAATGGAAACACCTGGAAAGCTACTGAATATTCTATTGAGATCTCCCCTGGGACCTCCCCTAAGATCTTCACCCTTAAAACCCTTAGGACAGAGGACCCAGTGGGCTCTCCCTCCCAGGAGCACACGGGTGCCTTTCCCTTTCCCCTCCCTACTACCATTCCCTGCCCCAGGCATGTTACCATTAGCTTCCTCACTCCAAGCTCCAAGGGCCCTTCCTTTACCTCTATAACTTGTCCCTAAGCCCATTTCTTCTAAGAATTACTTTTTCTATCTCTGTGATTTTATAAATAATTTTATAAACAAATCCGCGCACAGGTAGGTGCCGGAAGCCAATTCCAGCATGTCAGCAGGGCTGAATCATCTGGAGATGGCTGAGGGCATTTCCCCAATCCTGAAAAGGATGGGTAAAATGATTGCTTGCTGCCAGACAGCTGAGGGCATCTCAATCTACATGTTATTGCCTCCTACTGGCCAAATACCTGAACAGCCGTAGGCAGTTTCACCAATCTGACAATGGACTCTGTAGACTAAACCCTGGCCTTTGAAGTGTATATCTACCTTGCCTTAGGACAATTTGTGTTAATAAATAGCAAGGGGTCTTGAGACAAGAACATAGTTCCTTTAGCTAAGTCTTCTCTGACTCCCCATAATGCTTTTCAAAATTATGTTTCGTCTCTGGACTCTTATTTAATTTATGCACAGCGCCTTCTCCAGATTCCTAAACCCTTCTAGATGCCGGATCAAGACCACCAGTGTTAGATGGGGTCCTTCGGGGTGGCCTATGGAGATGAGGCCCCAGCTCGCGCCCCCAGCCTCACAGCCCTGCAGACCCGCCTGGCACTCTGCCTTGACCTGAAGCCACCCGCTCACCTGCTCCACCGTCCCGCCACGGTCCCACTCTTGTCAGGGCCATTGAAGCTGGCAGCGCCTCCACTGCCACCCACTGCAGCACTGCATGCTGGTGCCCATCATGTTCCGTGCCACCCCCTGGTGGTCAGTGCACATCATAGTGACCACTGGAACTCCAGGTCTCCTGGTTGAAATCCCCGTCAAACGACCACCCAAGGGGACAATTTGCATATTAGTCTTTTATTATATCGGATGTTCTCTTATAGTATGGGTCTTGGCTCTGAATTCCATCCTAGCCACAACCCAAGTATTGAGGTTGCTAAACCCAGGTTTTGTCTGACCCCATCCATCAGACACCTGGTGCCACCCCTGGCGCCTACAATAGTTTCTCTGGGTCACACATCCAGGAAAAAGATCTTTAGTGCTAGCAGATTCTTAAACGTGTTAAATACACAGACTATAGCAGCCAAGTGACCCTTTGATCAAATTAGGCTTCAACCTGAGAGTGTGGGAAGGTTCAAAGGGATTTTTCTCCAGAGATTTCAAAAGTCTTGGTCATCTGTTGCCTTTCTACCCTACTTGCTCAAACTTTTGGAGCAAGTTGAAGAAACTGGGTATTTAGTCTGCAGAAGAGCTGTCTCTGTGGGCATATGATGCTGTCATCAACTACTTGTAGGACAGTTTAGTGGAGGAGAGAGTAGGCCCTTATGTGTGGACTTGAGAGAAAAAAACAAGGATGATATAGCAGTTATAGAGTTCTTCCTATGATAAGGGCTTTCCTACCAGCCTGAGATAGAAGTTTTCCTTGGAAACAGTGATCCTATAGTTACTGGAGGTAATTATGTATGGGCTGAGCAGTCATTTATTAGATATTTAGAAAAGAAGATTCAGTTTCTATGATAGTGGGGTGGGTCAATCTATTGATGATCCTGGGGATTTTTTTTCTAACCATGATAATTCATTGAAGAGTGAAATGCTATGCAGAGAACTTCTGTTGCTGACCATGACAGAGTAACTAGTAGTGGACTAGACCTTCTGATATAACCAATTATAAGATGGACAAAATATGTGGAACAACTGTTTTCAGACTTTGAACAACAACAACAAAAAACAAACAACAACAACAACAATAAAAAAAACCTGTGATCTCAAAAGATCACAAATGAGGCTAGCCCTGTGATTGGTTTCCCCATGGGTCTTCTGGGAGGTACTTTGTTAGGCTTTGGTGCATGAAAAGGAAATTAATTGCAGAACACAGGGCCCTGATTCTGGGCTGAACACACAGGGCAGGAAAAATGAGCAGGAACCCTGAAATTTAAAATGTATGGATGTTAGTAGTGCCGAATTTTTCGAACAAACCAACAAAAAGTTATCAGGGCACATATTAACCCCTAGACCAGCCGTGGGCAAACTACGGCCCGCGGGCCGGAATCGGCCCATTTTGAATGAATAAAACTAAAAAAAAAAAAAAGACCGTACCCTTTTATGTAATGATGTTTACTTTGAATTTATATTAGTTCACACAAACACTCCATCCATGCTTTTGTTCCGGCCCTCCGGTCCAGTTTAAGAACCCATTGTGGCCCTCGAGTCAAAAAGTTTGCCCACCCCTGCGCCCCGTGGTCGGCAAACTGCAGCTCGCGAGCCACATGCGGCTCTTTGGTCCCTTGAGTGTGGCTCTTCCTAAGCCTTAGGAGTACCCTAATTAAGTTAATAACAAAGTTAATAGTTTAAGTTTAAAAAATTTGGCTCTCAAAAGAAATTTCAATTGTTGTACTGTTGATATTTGGCTCTGTTGACTAATGATTTTGCCGACCACTGCCCTAGATGATGGAACTGCCCCGGCAACTCAATTGGGTCCCTTCCCTGCATCAGGGAGCTTTTCTGTAATAAAACTGCTTTCACTCATCTCTTTTGTGAACTCATTCTTTGATTTTGAGAGACAACAAACTCAGACCTGAACAGAAATTTTGGATATCAACAACTTGGAGAGTATGAACAAAAAAGGGATGCTGTAATAAGTCATAAATTCCTCACTGAGCAGGTCATGGTGGGTAGTCACACCCAAGGCACATATTTCTTTAGTGAAAAGTTTAAGCAAACCCTGTCTATTGTTCTTGTGCATCTAGGTGAACACACCTTTGAAATGCCAGAAGTAATTCCTTTTGAAGGTGTGATCAACTTCAAATGAGCATATAATCTTGAACCTGTAATCCAGTCCCCACCTTGCTTTCTCCCACCCTCATGTAATATTCCTTTCATTTCCTCCTAATTTCAAATGCATAAAAGAAACTGCAAAGCTGTTATTCTTCAGAGAATTTGAGAGCTAGCTCCCCAGCATATGTCATCAGTTTGGCTCAAATAATCTCTTGTAAAAGTTGTCTAAAGGTTTCCTTATGTCTGCAGGAGGATTAGACAACTAGAACTGTTACCAGTGGGGAGAGGTCCACATCCCCACATGTTGCTCATGGGAATGGATTTCTTGCCATATCCTGAGAAAAATAATTTTCTGAGACTCACCCTGGAGGGGAAGATATTGTAGAAAGCTTTATTTTTGTGGAATCAAGTCCCTGGGTTTAAGGTATTATTTCCCTTTGTCCTGCCAAGGAAGAAGTGTAGCAAGGAAAAAGAGCTAAAATCTAAGCCAGTGTCCAGAATTTCTGTTCCATGTCAGGATATCCAATTCAGCATTAGGCTAGCTTACTTTGTGTTCCCAGCTACAGTCCATCAGTCCATTACATTTGGGGTCTGCTTGGCCCTGGGCCATATGGGAAAATGTAAGAGAGCCAAGAGCCACGTGAGTGTTGTTAACGTAAGAAACATTCAAACCTGTAAGGAATTTTTTTAGTTTATTTGAGCCAAAGTGTTGATAATTGTCAGGAAGGAGAATCTCAGTGTATTCAGATAATGCTCCCAAGAATGGTGATTTTTTTTCACCTATTTTTATAAATTGCCATCAAAGGAGGAGTTGTAAATGGGTTACATGAAATACATTGGTGATAGATTAGGGAAGTGGGAGAAAGCAAAGTAGGAAGCCTCTGGGATTGGATAAAAAGTGAAACTATAGACACATACCTCTTTTATATAGATGGGCATAGGATAGTTAACAGTCAACAAGTAACAAGATAACAATAACAATGAGGGAATTTGTGGTCTCTACCTTGGAGCCCTGGAGCATAGGTTGTTCCCTGAGGGGTCTGGAAAAAAGTGAAGTTTTCTTGACACTAGAGGCCCTGTGCATGAAATCAGTGCAAGGGAGGGGGGGGTGTCCCTCAACCCAGCCTGCACCCTCTCCAGTCTGGGACCCCTTATATTTGGGAAATACAGGATTTAAAAATCAGCAATTTAAACAATCCTAAGAACAATAATTATTCTCAGTTAATTTAGTCCCATAACCATTTTGGTTTATACTAATTATTTGCCAGTATTTTTAAAATTATTTCAGTTATTCTTTAGAGTTTGATAAATTTTCATCTAGTTCAAAGATATGACCTGCTTAGAAGCCTGCAATTTAGAGTGAGTCAGCGTCTTTTTCATGGATTTTTTTTCTAAAGATGTAACATACCTGCAAATGTATCAGAGTAAAACAGTGATTGTCTATGAATGACAAAACTTAAGTGGCATGGTTATAGATTTGATTATAATGCAATTGATAAAAAACTTTGCTTTTCTATAAGATACAACATTCTAAGACAACAGTTTCTTGGTAAATAATCATTACTATAAAATGACAGAGAGAATAACACAGTCTCTCTATATTTAGATTCAATTTGTATAAAGAACAAATAATGTGTAAGATTTTAAAATGTGACACATGGTTTATCAGAACTGTGCATTGAGCATGGGAAATACTAGTAATTCATAAACTCCCAATGTATGGACCACAAACATCCGGAGTATAACTGCCAGACGCCCCCCAAGGAAACCATCACTTGTGGCTTGCATGGTGTCCCTGACTGGACACCTGCTCCCCCTGAGTTTCCTGTTTGAACTTGGCTGAATCCTTGCAAGTTCTTTTCTGGAGCAGACTGAAATTTCTAGAACATTCATTTTAATAAAATATATGTATACAAATAGAATATTAATTTTTATTTGACAAAGCTTCTCATGTAATTTCAAGTATATTAAGTAGTAGACAACCAGTGTGTGGCCAACAAAACATTACTTTGAAAACATTTCTTTTTTAAGAAGAGAGAATAGGCTGGAAAGCGGAGGAAGGTCGGCTGGCATTTCTGCTGGGCTTTCCCGCCGGCCCTTGGTTGGCTTGAAGCTGGTTAGACCTGGTGGTTACCAAGGGCAGCTGAGTGGGCGTCTGAGTCAACTGGTAGCAGCTTAAAAGATTAAAGAACAAGGAAGACTAGCAGTATTGTAGGCTGCGCTAGCCCACTGTTTTCTTTTTTGTTTCTTCTCAACATTGAAAGTTTTCACAGTTGTAAAGATAGTCCATATCCTGATGCTTCCCTTTACCACACAGCAACTTTCAAAAGGAGGGTCTTTTTTCCCCTTAAATTTAGTCTTTCATTAGGGAGTGCTGTGTTTGATTTCACAGTGTATTACAGGACTAGACGTATTACCATCCCCGGCTAGTATTACTCCAGGGCTCGGAAAGGGGTTGTTGGTTGGGAGGTGGTGGGGGGAAAGAATGGCACAGGGTGAGCAAAAAAGGAACCATTCAGAAGGATTTGTTCTACCTCAGAAACAAGAATTCTAAACTCACATCCTTCTGCTCCTAACCTGTTTCAAGCCCATTACAAGGCAGTATAACGTTTTGGCGTTCCTTGTTAAAATAGAGGGGATAATCTTGAAAGGAATGTATTTCCCTGCGCTATAGCTCTAAATGTGGCTAAAGACAGTATTATTACTGTACTTGGCAGCTACTGACCTAGAAAATACAAGATAGGGGACAAATCTCACCACACTTTTACAATTCTCAAAGAAATCCTGTGTCTCAAGAAGTTTTCCCAACAGCTACATAAAAAACGAGGTAAGTAGTAGATGATTGGAGTTTTCCTGGGAGAAGAAAACTTACGGCAAGAAGTTGAGCATGTGTTTGTGTTTATAATGTGGTTTTTGAGGGATCTCTGATCTCCTATATCTGCTACTAGGGAATATAGAAGAGTCACAGTTTTGGACGTAGTCGAAGTTTGAAATTTATCTGTAATATCTCTTGGGTTCTGTTAGAAAAAATGGGCAGATGAGCACTTTTCATTTTAATATCAGTCTAGACCTACCTTGTTTCTGATACTAATAAAGGTATCAAAGTGAAAAATCAGAAAGGCCAATACCTTTCTATTTACGAAAGAAAGGAAATACATAAAATAACTAATTTGTGTAGAAAACAATCCGAAGGGGAAGGCCATTGAGAATTACTTTTTAAATAAATGACATTTTTTTTTAATTTAGTCCTACTACAAGTCATTAACCAGCTGGTTTTAATAAAGATGAGTGGGAAAATTGGAAGAAAAAAAAAAGAGAGAGAATAAATCCTTGAGGTATTCCAGGGACCATTTAAATACTCAAAGTCATCTCTTGGTTAAAAAGTCTCTTACATTTAAACTTTGGGAAGGTTGTCAAATATACTCAACCAAAAGATTATGTCCTAAACTATTTGTAAATCTAGGTATAAACACGTATTTTGTGGTAATAACTCTAAAAAGACATTAATCAAACTTCAATTGGTTTTAATATTAAATATTTTGTCCAGCCCACAGATTCTGCTTAATTTGTATAAGTATTTAATCATATTTATTATTATTACTGGAGGCCCGGTGCACGTATTCATGCACTAGTGGGGTCCCTCAGCCTGGCCTGCACCCTTTCACAATCCGGGACCCCTATGGGAGGTTGGACTGCTGGTTTCAGCCAGATCCCCACAGGCTGGCCTGCAGGGATCAGGCCAAAACAGCAGTCCAACACTGCCTGCCACTCCTGCCTGCTGCTCCCATTCATCCCGACCCTGCTACTCCTGCTGTGGGCTCGCGCCCAGTCAGTCCCAATCGGGAGAGGCTTGCGCCACCACAGTGGGGCTTGCCAGCCATGAGCCCTGCGTCTGGTGCCCATTGGTCAACTGAGTGGCACTCTCACTGTGGGAGTGCACTGACCACCAGGGGGCAGCTCTTGTGTCCTGCAATGAGCATCTGCCCCCTGGTGGTCAGTGCACGTCATAGTGACCGGTCGATCAGGCATTTGGTCATTTTGTTGCTTTTATATATATACTAGAGGCCCGGAGCACGAAATTTGTGCACGGGGGCGGGGGGGTGGGGAGGGGG
>NW_005356635.1:2534727-2552762 GCF_000412655.1 Myotis brandtii
ACAAAGCCTGCTGTTCAGTCATTACTGTTACTGTGACAGTGTCCCAGACAATTTGCATATTCCTCTATTATTAGTATAAACTAGTACTAGGGGCCCAGTGCATGAATTTGTGCACCTTAAAAGGAACTGTTGGCTGTGAGGCTGCGGTGGGCACAGAGGCGGGTCTCAGCCCATCTTCCATGCCCCTGCCTGGCCCCTCCCACCATGGCCCCGGTCCCCTGTCTGCTGGCAGCCCCGCTCCCTTGCCGCCACTACCACGTGCTGATGGTGCTGGCCCTGCTTGCACCTGCTGACAGCACAGAGCAATTGGGGCCATCGCCAGCAGTGGGTGCGAATTGGGCTGGTGCCGTCAGCAGGTGTGAGTGGTGGCTGCTGCCCCGATCGCCCCTCAGAAGCAGGGGTAGGTGGAGAAGCCCTGGGGCGATCGGGGCTGGCAGCCACCGCTCTTACCCGCTGACGGTGCTGAGCGATCGGGACCGGCACCGGGCACCGGCACTGAGTGTGAGCTGCAGCTCTGGTGCCAGCTGTGGCTGCAAGCAGGGCCGGGGCTGGCAGTGGGTGCAAGTGGGGCTGTCGCCGGCAGTGGGTGCGAGAGGCAGCTGCTGGCCCCAATCTCCCCTCAAGAGCAGGAGGAGGTGGAAAAGCCCTGAGGGGTGATTGAGGCCAGCAGCCTCTGCTTGCACCCGCTGCCAGCGCCTGGTCCTGGCCCCGATCACTCAGTGCTGGCAGCAGGTGCAAGTGGGGCCGGCGTCGGCAGTGGGTGCAAGCGCTGGGAGGAACTGTGATGCACGGGAGCAAAGAATTTTCAGTAACCTCCAGAGGCTCGCCCTGATGACAGCGACTGGTGCCCCTCCTAGGTCTGGCACCCCTGCTCACCTGCTCCACCATCCTGCCGTGGCCAATGCCTGCCATGTTCCACACGTGCTCCCTGGTGGTCAACGCATGTCATAGCAACTGGTTGTCCAGTTTTTTGGTTGTCCTGCCGTTCAGTCTATTTGCATATTAGGGTTTTATATATATAGACTAGAGGCCCGGTGCATGAAATCGTGCACTTGGGGGGGGTCCCACAGCCTGGCCTGTGCCCTCTCACAGTCCAGGACCCCTCGCTCTTTACTGCCTGCCCACTGGCTCCTTACCGTTCAGCTCACTGCTTGTTAGCACCACCACAGAGGCAGGAGAGGCTCCCACCACCACCGCTGCGCTCGCCAACTGTGAGCCCAGCTTCTGGCTGAGCGGCGCTCCCCTGTGGGAGTGCACTGACCACCAGGGTGCAGCCCCTGCATTGAGCGTCTGCCCACTGGTGGTCAGTGTGTATCATAAAGACTGGTCAATTTAGTTGTTCCGCCGTAACGGTCGCTTAGGCTTTTATTATATAGATAGACTAGAGGCCCGATGCAGGAAATTCATGCAAGAGTAGGCCTACCTTCCCCTGGCTGCCAGCACCAACTTCCCTCTGGCACCCAGGACTCAGGCTTCCCTCTGGCACCCGGGACCTGGGCTTCCCTCGCAGCCCTGGCTTCTTCCGGGAGGTCGTCCAGAAGGATGTCTGGTTTAATTAGCATATTATGCTTTTATTATTATAGATTAGGCTAATAAAAAAAGATTATATCCTAGTAATGCCATCAGTAGGCTGAAAATTCACCACACATAATACATAGATAAACACATATCACATAAAGACCATACACATAAAGGCCATAACATAATTTGAATTACTAATTTTTGCAGAGAAAATGAAAGAATTTTTTAAATAAACATAACTTTCACAATCTTTTATAACCTTCACAACATTTTGTAAACTTTACTACAATTTTCACAAACCTTTTCACCCATTCCGAAACAATTGTCCTTAGAACAACTTTCTTCTTTTTCCCTCAAAAATGAATCTCCATACCTCATGCCTTCTATTATCACAGTTATATAATTTCTCCCAACTTAACTTGAACCTTTAACTCTCAGAAGCCTCAATTTCCAATAATAACAAAAAAATTAATGACCAGCATTACTTAGATTGATGTTTATGAACACATTTTAAACACTCTCACTTACAACAAAGCATAAGATATTATATCTATAGCTCCAAATCCACTTTACAGACTTTATGCAATAAAGACAAAAGCAGGTAAATTTAATGATACATGGAGTTCAGGGTAAGCTGAATCTCCCCTTTGTGGGTTCTTGCTTCACGAAGTTTGAAGAATAAACTGGCAGGCTAAAAGTCTTCTTTAATAAAAATGTGTAAGTTTATTGTTAGCATATACAAACTCACCCTTGGGAAGGGTCCCCAAATGGGACAAATGTTCTCTCTCTCTCTCTCTCTCTCTCTCTCTTTCTCATCTCTTTCTCCTCTCTCTCTCTCTCTCTCTCTCTCTCTCTCTCTCTCTCTCTTTCTCTCTCTCTTTAATGGGAAAAATCTAAATTCTAAAAATCCGAGTCTCTTTGTCTCCTGGTTTATACAGGCTGTAGCTCTTTTTCTCAATATGACCCATTCTAATTGGACCCTTCCTTAATTTAGGACTCCTGTGCTTTTCTCATTGGTCACTCTGCTACATAGTATCAGTTTCAAAGGTCAAAGCCCACGTGGTGTCCCCTCTCTCTCTCTCTCACCCTTATCTTGTGACATTTCTCTATCCTGTGTGAAAATATGTTTCCCTCTTCCTGGTATCTTGTGGCTTTTCTCTATCTTCTGTAAAAGTAAGATAAGATTTTGGCATATCCAAGCCCCCACTTATGCATTCCTCTCCCATGGACCCCCCTTATTCCCTGAAACTGCCTGTCCTGTCTCTAAAATTATTTTCCTTAAGACTTATCTAGCAATCAATGTTTCAGTATTTAGTGTTGTTTCAAAATATCTAGGTATTAAATAACTTTAATTAAAATTCACTAATTTAGAAAGGAATAGTTGAAATAAGTAAAAGTGAGATAAAAAATTGCCTAGACAAGAGTTCTTGGTATTTGCATTTCAAAGGTCCTGGAACTTTGGTTTCTGGAAAGCCAATTATCTATAAGCATTTTGAACTGAACAAGGGAGGTTATAAGGAATGTAAAAGGATTTAGTGGCCTTCGAAGTTCTGGAGCCACACACCTCTTACCCTGTAAATACTGCATTGTAAAACAAGGAAACTACCTTTTTTAATTCTTCAATGATTGGGAAATGTTGGCAAAGGACTAACAAAATAATTCACCCATTTCTGAAATGTTTTTCTATTTGAGAATATTTTATTTGAGGCTCTGTAGCGATGTTAGTTTACAGATAGCATATAGGTGAGGGTCATTTCTGAGAGTCACAATGGCTTGCATGTATGGAAAAGACACATTGATCTAAGAAGGCCTCATTCTCCATTCACTTCCCTGAGAATTGGAAAACAGATCTAGCTGCAGGGTAACATTAAACTTAATGGTGCCATTAACTGACCAAACCTCTCCATTGTCCACTTTATAGTGGGGCCAGGCTACATTGCAAAAAATTAACCTTTTTTCTTGAGGGACCCTGAGTCAAATTTCTCCCAGTTGGAGAGCATGTATCCCAAACAGGCGGCTCTTAAGGAAATGTGACCTGGTTCCCCACCTACGGAGAGACATGGGTAGCAAGCCGAGAGTTAGAGGCATCCCTGCAAGTCTCTGGGCTGTTTGGGCCATTCTGAGTAGGGCAGGTCACCTGATAAGCCTCTCTCAGGCTCTCATGGAAGTTAATAATGAAGAAAAGATGGTTAACAAATGTTCAATCAGTCTTGAGGTTAGTTTCCCCTTTTGGTTCAATGTCTGGTTCATTTAGATCTAAATTACCCTCCTGAAAAAAAAAAAATGTGGGCATCACTGATTATAAAAAGCTCTCCCTATCAGGTGAATTGTGGCCGATTTGACCAGTAAAATATATGTTGCCCCTTAACATTCCCTAGTTGAAAGGGGACAGGTCTTATCAGGTGAATTGGGGCCAATTTGACCAGTAAAATATATGTTGCCCCATAACATACCCTAGTTAAAAGGGGATAGGTTCTGATTTTACAAACAGCCATTTGTTACTTAGATACCCCTACCATTTGCACAGAAGCTTTACTCTGAGGGAGAGGGAAACTTAGTTGGGTAGGGTTAAGAATTGATAAAGTAGCCCCAGTATCTACAAGGGCCTTAGTAATTTCCCCTTTTATGATAATTCTGAAAGAAATTTTAGAAGCAGGACAGGCAGTCAGGAGAAAAGGGAGGTCCACGGGAAAGCAATGCATATGTGAAGGGCAGAAATAGCTCCAAGATGCTAGAATGCTTTCACAGAGGATAAAGAAAAGTCACAAGATACTGGGAAGAGGGAGACATATTTTCACAGAGGATAGAGGAATGTTGCACGATAAAGAGGAGATAAAGAGGTGGGGCACCACATGACCTTTGAAACTGATAGTATGTAGCAGAGTGACCAATGAGGAAAGCATCGGGGTCCTAAATTAAGGAAGGGTCCAATTAGAAAGGGTCATGTTCAGAAAAAGAGCTACAAGAGCTACAGCCTATTAAACTGGAGACAAAGGTTTTCTATATTTATTTCCGAGAGAGGGGAGAGAGAGAGAGAGAGAGAGAGAGAGAGAGAGAGAGAGAGAGAAGGTTTTTGCCTTCGGGGACACCACTTCACAGATGGAGTTTGTATCTGCTTCCAATAAACATCCACATTTTTATTAAAGAAGCCTTTTAGTCCAAGAGTTTATTCTTCAAATTTTGTGAGGACAAGGACCCATGGGAAAAATCTGCACCCCGAATCCCACGTTTCAATTTTAATTTCTTCTGAAGTATTAGTAAGGAGAAGGGGAAAATGCCTTCTCACAGTCCTGGAGAAGTTTTATATTTGCTTCTGATTTTTCTTTGTAAATCCCATTTCAGTTTTCTTCAATCTTTCTTATGGTAACCTGGCTTTTTACAGCAAAATCAGGCTCCCCTACAGTTTCACAGCAGACCTCATTTAATAATTCTGTTGCCTTGCTGTCAGACACCAGTAGGTGTGTTACTTAGAATAGGTCAGAATAGCCAGGATTACATGTTCTAACAGTTACATTTTTGTGAATCCATCAGAGTGCTGGATAAAGTTGGGAACATTTGCTGATTCCTCTCTATCTGAAACCATCTTTTTTCCAAAGGAAGCTGCTAGAATTCTCATTCTCATTTCTCTTAAGTCAGTGGTAGTAAAAGAGATGGAAGGGGAAGGAAGAAGGGAGAGGAAAGGGCAAGTCCAGACAAGAAAGCTCAGAAAGCAAAGGATATTAGTGGTGGGGCTATAGAAGGGTGAAGAATGGGGTGTAGGCATTTATTAGCTTCAGAATAGTTCTTAGACAATCTATATGTTTTTGTTGTTGTTGTTAATTCTCACCTGAGGATACTTTTCCATTGGTATCCAAACACAATTGCATTTTGACCATTTTTAAGTTGATATTTTCTAGTTAAATCTTCCCATTTCTGTAAAGCACTTGCAAGTAAAGGCTTCCCCTCAAGAGTATTAAATGAGGGCTGGGGTTTGGGAGTTTTCAGCTTTGGAGGCACAATTTCCCATGTTAATTAATTAATTAATTAATTTTTTTACATCTGCAGTCTGAGCAAATTTTCTAGGGATGTTATATAGTAGGTCGAAGTATAATGCTTATGGGTTGAGCTTCACGAGGTTCTCATCCCTTGAGTCACATTCAACCCTTTTATGTGCCTCAGTTTCTCTCCAGGCTGTCTAAAACAATCAGAAGTGTTCAGGGCCTCGGAAGACCAAGCCTTATGGGGGCCCCCTGAATTAGCCAATCAGTTAATTACAGTTGAGTTGGGACTTCTCTAAGGGGCTCCTGAATGTCTTAAGGAATGACCTCTGATACCTTCACAAAGATTGTTGGTCGCCTAAGAACACTAGAGAATCAGGATGGAGGGAGAATGTGCCCCTTTATCTTTGGAGGTGAAGGAGTTCAGTTATCATTTATATGGCAAAGGTTTTTGCTCAGACTCTCAGAAAGTAATTACAATTAAAAAGCCAAAATCAAAACCAGCCACCCATTTTCCCCCCTGTAGTCTTGCCTTAGCCTTGGTTCTGTCAACCCTTAACCTTAGTTCCACCTCAATGATTTTAAAAATACAGCTCAAATAAAGTCAGACCCTCTACCAAAAAGCAAGGGAAGTTCCTGGATACAAGAGACAACTCACCCCAGTTTACCCAATGGGCGGGGAACTGACAGGCTCAGTGGGCCCTTTGCTGGATCCTAGCACCTGGTCTGGGTCCCTGGGATGGTCCTGGGTGAGCTTCTTTGGAATCCTGCTGACAACACCAAGTAATGTTAACATAAGAAACATTCAAATCTGTAAAGAATTTTTGTGAATTTATTTGAGTCAAACTGTCGACAATTGCTGAGAAGTAGAATCTCAATGTATTAAGGTAGTGCTCCAGAAAATGGTGGTTTTACACCTATCTTTATTAATGACTACCTGCCATAAAGTGCTTTTAATTAAAAAGTTTTAATTTTAGATCATCCTTTGTGTTTATTTTTGATCTCTGAGTTTGCAAGGCTGCCACACAGGCCCACCCTGAGATAGTCAGGCCAGTATGTGGCCCCTTTTCATCCACAGGGCAAACTATTTTGATTGGGGGATTATGTATCCCCAAATTTCCACAGGCTCCCATTAGCTCCACTGCTTCTAGCCAATGATTTCTTTTCCCAGGTTTGATTGTCAAGTATCTTCCCTAGGTCACCCCAACTTCACTGTGCATGAGTCCATCCTCCCATTTGTCTAGTTCCTTTCCTCAGTAAACTGCAGGGGATGGTCCGATGGTTTCCTGAGGAGTGCAAAGTTGCAGCTTCCTGGTGAAGCTGTCCAAATGGCCATGCTTATAAGGTCTGACCTCCCTTTTGTTGAGGGCAAAAACAGAATATTGGGGACTAGCTATAGTTATAAGAAATATTGATCATGCTCTGTTAACTGTGATTGCCTTATTGTGATTAAAGAAAGGACATTCTAACCTGGCTGGGAGTTTTACACCCCCAGGACCTGGGAGTCAACCTGGGACCTGGTAGTCAACCTTGGACTTGGCAGTCAACCTTGGAATGTGCTCCATTCTCATTCAGGAACTTCCTATTAAGATGGAAAGATTAACAACCTTGTAGCTCAAACAATGGAGTCCCACCCCAGCCCATGTTGCCTACTTCCCCATGCCTATAATTCTTACTTCCCCATGTAATCTTTGTCTTACCCAATATAAGCAGCTGGCTTATGGGGGGTTTCAGAGCAGGATTTTGTGGATGACCTGCTGCTCTCCCATACTGTTGGCATTATTGGAATTAATGCTCATATACAATTCAAACCTGTCTCTGCTTAATTGACTCAAATAGTGACAGGCAGCCTGGACCCATTGGCTGCCCAGTTACATTTTTGCTCCTTTTCTATTATTAATATCTAGCTAATTATAACAGTATCAGAACCTGTGGGGGTGATGAAATAAAGATCTCCAGAATGCTGCATAGGTTCTCCAGTAAAACTTTGGTACGTGTTACTTTGCACTGTGTAGGCTGAGACAGAACAAGAACTCCTGGGGAAAGAAAAAGTATTAGGTAATTGTGAACAGAAAAAAAAGTTCTGTAGAAAGTAACTACAGATGAAAAGGGGCCACATACTACACTTGACAAGCTCAGGGGAGGTCTGCATGGTAGCCTTACAAACTCAGAGACCTAAAGTAACCACCTAAAATGGTGTGAAAGTAAAACTTTTTAACTAAAAGCAGTTTATGGTGTGTAGTCATGCCCTAGGCCAGTGATGGCGAACCTATGACATGCGTGTCAGAGGTGACATGCGAACTCATTTTTTTGGTTGATTTTTCTTTGTTAAATGGCATTTAAATATATAAAATAAATATCAAAAATATAAATCTTTGTTTTACTATGGTTTCAAATATCAAAAAATTTCTATATGTGACACGGCACCAGAGTTAATTTAGGGTTTTTTAAAATGCTGACACGCCGAGCTCAAAAGGTTCGCCATCACTGTTAGGCTAAAATCTTCCCAGACAAAAAGTCAACTTTTACCTTAATTGAGCCTGTCAATTGTCTTTTTGCATCTACAGTAACATACTTTGGGAATGTCAGGGTAACTTCCCTTTTCCCAGACTTCTCAGGGCATAACCAATGCACCAGGGTGGAGACCACAAATCCTTATTGTTATTCTTAAGTAAATTGTTGACTATTAACTATCCTGTACCGACCTATGTAAAAGAAGCTTGTGTCCATAATTTTACTTTTTATCCTCTGGTAGAGGTTTCCCAGCTTTGCTTTTTCCCACCTCCCTAATCTATCACCAATGGTTTTTATGAAACCCACTTATGTCTTCTCTTTTGATTGTAAAGTATAAAATAAGATGCAAAACTGCCATTCTCTGGAGCATTTTCTCAATCAGATTTTACTTCCCTGCAATTGTCATGAGTTTGGCTCAAATAAACTCACAAAAATTCTTTACAGGTTTGAATGTTTCTAATGGTGACATAACTATAATCTGATCATAAACTCTAAACTTGGCAGGTCATGCTGGGTAGTCATGCCCCAGGTGTATATGTTTTTAGTAAAAGGTTTATGTTTTCTTTTAAAAAAAATCTTTATTATTGAGAGTATTACAGATGTCCCTGTTTTTTTCCCCCAATTGCCCCCTCTACCCAGTTCCTTCCCCACCCCAAGCCTTCATCACCCTATTGTCTGTGTCCATAGGTAGTGCATATATGCATATAAGATCTTTGTTTAATCTCTTCCCACCACCCACTCCCTTTCCCTCTGAGAATCATCAGTCTGTTCAATTTCCATGCCTCTGATTCTATTTTATTCACCAGTTTATCCTATTCATTAGATTTCTTATTTGTTAATTTTGATATTTAGATTCAATTGTGTAGAGAGCGGCTACAGTGTTTGGACAGGTTCAAGCCTCAGACTAATGAGAGGGCACAGGCCTCTCATGGCCATGTGCAAGTGTCAGCTTGGAGGGCAGAGCCCTCCCAGCACAATTATAGCCAACAGCTATATTTGTAAGCTTGAACCTATGGTCCAAACACTGAGGGATGTGGGCTTGATAGAGTTCAGGTGCATGTAATTGAGTAGGATCGAAACCCACAAGAATGTTGTAAACATCTTAACCATGCCCTTACTTTGCCTCGTGGAATCTGGCTGTAAAATAAAGACATGGCTTGTAGTCCATCAGAGAGGACAGCATCCCACCTAGACCCAGCTTTCTTCTCTTGTCTGTCTTTTCTCAATCCTTCACCACCCCCACTCAGGTTCACCCTTGGCCGTGCTGGTGTGGCACATAAGGCGCCCAACAGGGGGCTGAGTATGCCATGGCCTTGCTGGCTTGCCATACAATTGTTGATAGATATGTATTTATTGCCATTTTATTGTTCATATTTTTCTTCTTCTTCTTCTTCTTCTTCTTCTTCTTCTTCTTCTTCATGGTGGGAGGCAAGAGATAAAAGCTTTTCCAAACCTCTGAACCATACCTTCTATTGGCCAATACTTGAAATTTTCTATGTGGAGTAATGTTGGGGTCCAACCCCAACGGGTCCAGGGGTCCCCAAAGGTGTGGACGGAGTCGGCGAAGAATGAATAACACGGAGACTGCGTTCAGTTGGTCAGCAGCCTACCCAGGTTCTCTAGCCGGGATCTCCAGCCAAGTTCTGTCTTTATTGTCTTGTTACATCTGTATTTATACCAGTTGATTTTAATCCTGTCAATTTCTATTCCAAAGGTTAGGGCGTTGTTTCTTATCTCTATTCCAGGGAGTAAAGATTATGTAGCTTAAGCATGATTGTTCTTAGTTAAAGTGATTAACTACCTGCCTGGCACTTAGTGAAGGGGTTTTATTCCCTGCCTAACTTTAGGGAAAAATTCCTACCTGGGGAAACAAGCTTTCTCGGAGAGGTGACCTTGGTTAAAACACATAGCGCCAAGAAGGGGAGCAAACATATTAAGAACAGTATGCCATATACGCCAGGTCCCTTGAAACATATGCTGTACAGATGTTTCTTCTCTGTAGCGACTGTGTCAAGCAGCAAGGATGGACCGGCTCCCGGCAAATGCAGGTGGTGATGAAATCCTTTAGTTTTTTCTTGTTTGTGAAGCTCTTTATCTGACCTCAAGTCTAAATGATAGCTTTGAGTAATTTTGGTTGTATGTCTCTGCTATTCATCACTTTGAATATCTCTTGCCACTCCCTTCTGGCCTGCATATTTTCTGTTGAGAAATGAGATGACAGATATATAGGCACTCCCTTGTAGGTAACTAACTTCCTTTCTCTTTCTGCTTTTAAGATTCTTTGTCTTTAGCCCTTGGAAGTTTAATTATGATGTGTCTTGATATGGTCCTCTTTGGGTTCCTCTTGTTTGTGACTCTCTGTGATTCTTGGACTTGTAAGTCTATTTCCTTCACCAGGTAGGGGAAGTTTTTGTCATTATTTCTTCAAATAGGTTTTCAATATTTTGCTGTCTATCTTCTCCTACTGGCACCCTTATAATGCAAATGTTGGTATGCTTGAAGTTGTCCCAGAAGCTCCTTCCACTATCTTCATAGTTTTGGATTCTTTTTCATTTTTGCTCTTCTGATTGGGTGTTTTTTGCTTTCTCAGACTTAATTTCTAACTTGTCCTTTTTGATGTTTTTGGCATTCTCACTAAGATCCTTGAAAGTCTCACTAAGTCCCTTGAAGGTCTCATGAAGATCCATGAGTAACCTTACAAACATAGTTTTGAACTCTGTATCCAGTAGTTTGCTTGCTTCCATTTCTTTCATTTGTAACTTATTTATTTGTCTCTGCATTTTGGCTGCTTCACTGTGTTTGTTTATATGTATTGGGTAGAGCTGCTATGTCTCCTGGAGGTGGAAGAGTAGCTTTCCGTTGTAGGCTTCCTATAGGGCCCAGTGGCTCAGCCTCTCCAGTAATCTGAGCTGGGCAGTCTAGGTGCACCCATTTGTGGACTGTGTGCAAGGTCTTGTAGTGGTTGAGACTTGATTGCTGTTGGTGTCACTGGGAGGAATTGACCTGCAGGCAACTGACTGTGAGGACCAGCTGTGACTACAAGGGAAGAGCTGCTGTATAGGAGACACTCCTGTGGAGTAGGACTTGCTTCAGTAGGGCTGTGATGCTCACTGTGTCTGCCTCTTGAGCAGTGGTTCTCAACCTTCTGGCCCTTTAAATACAGTTCCTCACGTTGTGACCCAACCATAAAATTATTTTCGTTGCTACTTCATAACTGTAATGTTGCTACTGTTATGAATCGTAATGTAAATATCTGATATGCAGGATGGTCTTTGGCGACCCCTGTGAAAGGGTTGTTTGACTGCCAAAGGGGTCGCGACCAACAGGTTGAGAACCGCTGCCCTTGAGTATGTCACTTGTGGATGTGTAGAGTTCTAATCTGGTATGGTCTGAAGATGTCTGCTAGGTGCACTGTATCCAGGGAGGTGCAAAGTCAGCCACTGCCTAGGTCTGCAGCTTTTTCCTATAGAGGTCTGCAGCTTCCTCCTATTTGTATTGAGTTTGGAAGTGATTAAGTGAAGCCCAGCTGTGAAGCAAGGCAGGCTGGTACTGGGTCTTGGGCCTTTTATTGATAGGTTTGGTACATGCTGTCACCAGCTACAGCTTGTTTGAAATATTTTAGCCAAGTCTGAAGCCTTAGCCAGGATAGGTCATTCATATGGAAAAACTGCAGCAAACAGCTTGGGTGGAGCTGCAAATTGGATGGGGCATGATCTCAGAGAATTACCAGAACAGAGCAAACAGTGTGCTCCAGGTTGATGGGGACTCAGATATAGTTGCAAGTCAGCCCTGGGACAAGGGAGGTCTTGGCATAGGAACAATGACTCCTGTGAGCACCTCCATCTGGTAGAAAGCCACTCCCAAGTTCCTGCCTCAATGCCAGACAATCCTGTTCCTCCTCATATGTGTCTGGGTCCCCAATGCCTCCTGGTGCTGGAGCTTAGAGGAAGTGAGTCTGAGTAAGTTCATGCCTGGCCCTTTAAGAAGGACACCTGGGTCTCCAGCAGCTTCTGTGTTCCTCAGCCACAATCCCTGCTGGTTTTTACAGCCCAAAGTTACAGGGACTTGTCTTCCCAGCTCTAGGGCCCTGGGTAGGGAGTCTTGTGTGAGGCTGGGACTCCTTGCTCCTCACAGGTGGCTTCTGCAGGGACGATCTCCCTCCTGATTAAAAGAACACCACATGTGGGTGCCAGAATGGCCTGGTCTGTGCCTCCACCCCTCCTACCAGTCTCAATATGCTTTCTTATTTACTTCTCTAGTGGTAGGACTTCGATTCAGCCAGCTTTCAAGTGGTTCTGAATGATGGTTATTCTGTATTTTAGTTGTAATTTTTATGTGGTTGTGGGAGGTGTCAAGTATTGGCGTTTACCTATGCCACATCTTGGTTCCTCTTTTTCAAAAGGTTATCTTTGGCTTAAGCAAGCTCTGTCCATTTGTTGTAGATGGTCAGAATGACACCAAGTGTTAGACCGTTGGGGTAAGACGAAACCTGAGTTCAGCAACCTCGGTACTTGGGTTCTGGCTAGGAAAGAATTTAGAGCAAAGACCCAAACTGTAAGAGAACATTTATTTGGTAAAATTGCAGAGGTGGAAGAAGTAATTCATAGACAAGATGGCCTGAGGAAATGAGTTATGGCAGCAAAGGAAGGGCCCAAGGAGCTTGGGAGTGAAAAAGCTAATGGTAACACACCTGGAGGAAGGGGTGGGATAAGGGAAAGCAAAAGCAAAAGGTGCAGACCTGCTCTCGGAATGGAGAGCACACTGAGTACTCGGTCCTAAGGGTTTTAAAGGTGGAGATTTTAGGCGAGGTTCTAAGGGAAGATCTCAATAGAATATTCAGCAGCTTTCTAGGTGTGTCTTTTCAGGGTCTAGGTCTCCACTGACTGATTGGGAAGCACCAGGGCAGGGGGTCATTATTCAATATAGCTGGTCCCGATGTGAGCTGTAGCACTGCTTGCCTGGTTTTGTTGCTTTTCTTGGCCTGGAGCTGAAATACAATCTAGATGTTATCTCTAGGGAAGAAAGGTCAGGGGGTTCAAACCGCATGACCAGTGATATGAAAGGTCAGGGAGTCCAAACCACATGACCAGTGATATACTAGGGAAAAAAAGATCACCCTGGGGGTGAGGTCCCACTCTACAAATGTTTGTCCATTGCTGGGTGCCGTAGACCAATTCCAGCATGTCATAATTTCAAGAGTTTCATCAAAAGGTTGATGAGACTTGGGGATTCAACAGGGTTGAGTCACACATGTCATCATCTGTTGGGAATGGCTAAAGGCATTTCCCCAAACCTGAATAGGAAACTGATTGTGGTTGCCAGACAGTTAAAGGGCATCTTAATCTACATGTTATTGCCTCCTACTGGCCAAACACCTGAACAGCCGTAGGCTATTCCCCAACTGACAATGCTTCTGTACTCTTCGAAACCTTACCCTTTAAAGTGTATTATCTCCACCTTGCCTTAGGACAAATTGTGTTAATAAAAGCAAGGCTCCTAGACAAGGAGGCTCTCTTCAGTTCCTTTAGCTGAAGGTCCTCTGACCCCCAATGCCTTTTAAAATTATATCTCATCTCCGGACTCTTTATTAGTCTCTGGATTCCTATGTCATCTACGCGCAGCACCTTTTCCAGATTCCTGAACCCTTCTTGATGCTGGGACATGAACCCTGGCAGCTGGGCACCTGAGGCTTTCCACCCTGGTGACCTTCTGTACCTGGCCTATAGTCCTTGCTCTGCTCATGTCTGTCTAACTGCCTACCACATTACCATCCATATTTCTACCAACGTTCTGTTCATGACCACTTAGGTATTCCCTAAAGAGATTTAGGTTTTCTCTACAGCCCTCTTTTCCTACTGGACTCTGATCAAAAATGCCTTCAAAGGTTCACTCACAGCAATGTTGGCTTTTTCTAGAATGCACTCCAAACTCTCTCAACCTCTACCCATTACCCATTCTAAAGCCACTTCCACATTAACAAGTTTGTGTGGACAAAAAAGGGGTTCTGCAGAAAGTAACCTGATGGGTGATCTGATCATAAATTCTTAACTGGGCAGGTCATGGTGGGAAAACATGCCCCAGACATATAACTTCTTTAGTAAAAACTTTGTCTTTGCCTTAAACAAGTCCTGTCCATTGTTTCTGTGCATTTACCTTAACACACCTTTGAAATGCCTCTTTAGGAAACTCTCAGAAGAAAACAACCCTCAAGAAAGCACATAATCTCATCCTGGCTGGGTAGCTCCATTGGTTAGAGTATCGTTCTGATATGCCAAGGTTGTGGGCACACATAAGAATCAAACAATGAATTCATAAATAAGTGGAATTTCTCCCTCCCTCTTTCTCTCATTCTCTCCCTCTCTCTCTAATCAATAAAAAAGTGAATAATCTTATTAACTCTGCTATAATATAATCCCCACCTTGCTTTTTTCCACCTCCATGTAACCTTCACTAAATTCCCACATTAATTCCAGATGCATAAAAGAAACTGCAGTCATTCTTAGAAGTTTTTTCTTAGTTTGTTGAGATCTTCCTTCCAGATATATGCTTTGTTTGCCTCAAATAAAGTTTTATAAAAATTCTCTACAGGTTTGTACATTCTTACTTTGACATCTTTTTAAAAATTTAATTTCATTTTAAAAATCTTTATTGTTAAAAGTATTACATATGTCCCCTTTTTATCCCCATTGACTCCACCCCATCTCTCATCCCCAGCCTTCACCACACTATTGTCCATGGGTTATGCATATTACTTTTTCCATATTTTTTACAGAACCACCCCTGACTTCTTTATGTTCCATCTTAGTCCATTTGAACAGTTATAACAAAACTAGAGGCCCAGTGCACAAAATTTGTGCATGGGAGGGGGTGTCCCTCAGACCGGGCTGCACTCTCTCTAATCTGGGACCCCTAGGGGGATGTCCGACTGAAATCCAGCCTAAACCGGCAGTCGGACATCGCTCTCACAATCCGGGACTGCTGGCTCCTAACTGCTTCTGCCTGCCATCCTGATTGCCCCCTAACTGCCCCCGCTGCTGGCCTGATTGACGCCTAACTGCTCCCTGCCCCCAACTGCCCTCCCCTGCCAGCCCAATTGCCCACAACTGCCATTCCCTGCTGGCCTGCATGTGGCCATCTTGTGGCAGCCATCTTGTGACACTGTCACGCTCAAGGACCATCTAAGCTTTTATTAGTATAGATATCACAGACTGGGTAGCTTATAAAGAACAGAAATTTATTTTTTGCAGTACTAGAGGCTGAGAAGTCCAAGATTAAGGTGCTAACATGGTCATATTCTAATTCTAAATATAGAGTGCTGGTAAAATTGGTATTCTTACAGAGAAAAAAATAAACATTAAAGATTATGTCGATTCCACACTATGCAAAAATATCAATTCCAGATATACCAAAAATTAAAAGCAAAAAGAAACACTATAAAATCTCATAAGAAAATATTGAAGATTATCTTTAAGAATCTCAGGGAAGGATTTTTAAGTAAGATGTAAAAAAAAAACAACACAGGTTATGAAAAAAATTTCATTATTTGCATTAAAGATTAATAAACCATTTACATTACACTTTTGTTTGTTATAAAATACAATTTAGAATTTTAAATGAACCCAAAACTGGTAGAAACAGCCCCAATAAATAGAATAAAAAAAGAGTTAGCATCCAGAATATTTGGAGAACTCTTAATTATCAACAAAGCAAATATAATCAAGTCTCTAAACCAGGGGTGGGAAACCTTTTTTCTGCCAAGGGCCATTTGGATATTTATAACATCATTCTTGGCCAAACAAAATTATAAACTTAAAAATTAGCCTGCTATATTTGGTCAAACATTTAATTCACTCACTCCTAATGCCTTGGCAGGGCCAGACCAAATGATTTTTTGGGCCGATGCCCCCACCCCTGAAAACAATCAATTTGAAGAAGTGGGAGGCATAATTCCATCCCAAAATACAAAAGTTATGTAAAAACAAACAAACAGAAAACAAACAAAAAAAACACCTCATGAGAGTTTTTTACAGCCATTAGTGGGGCAAAAAATATTATGAAAAATATTTTGAAAAAATATTATGCACCCAAAACTCTCATTGGCTGCTGGTAGGGACATAAATCACTATATTTACTTTGGGGGGGGGGGCGGATGTAGTCATAGCTATTAAATTTGAAAACATCTAGAAAAATTATACCACAGCCACAAAAATAAGAGATTCCTTAGAAAAAATATACTTATTATGAAAAATAAAACTTAAACTTATGAATTAAAATATAAAAGGAGAACTTAAACTAAAAAGAAAAAAATTGTTGAAACAAAAAATATAAAGTATTATGGTAACGTTAATTTAAGAAAAAATATGAATCAGATAATTACCTTGACAATAATTATAGTGCACAATAAAGGTATACTGGGGACAAAATATTATTTGTCAAAAATTATGAAATAAAAAATTCTTTTTATAAAAACAATGATAAATTTAGGAAAATATAAACTTTTCTGATTGGGAAACATTTAAAAATATTAATACAGTTTGTTAAATCAAATACACAGAAGTTGACATGGATAATTTGACTAGTAGAATTATTAAACATCAATACATAGATACATTGAACTTTTTGCTTTAAAAATTGAACATACCTTTTTTTTTTCCAACATACATGGACATTTTACTGAATTTAATCATATGTAACATTGAAAATAAATATATAATTGAATTACTCACACACAGGAGGCTATAAAATCAAGCTAACACATTTATATATTTTTTATTTTTTTCCCCCAGCCTCCCCCAACCCCTGGCACATGACCTCATTCCCCCTACACAATGTGTCTTGCATCCATTGGTTATGCTCATAGGCATGCATACAAGTCCTTCGGTTGATCTCTTACCTCCCCCGCCAACCCTCCCAGCCTTCCCGCTGTAGCTCGACAGTCTGTTCGATGCTTCTCTGCCTCTGTATCTATCTTTTTGTTCATCGGGTTATAACGTTCTTTATTATCCATAAATGAGTGAGATCATGTGGTATTTTTCTTTCATTGACTGGCTTATTTCACTTAGCATAATGCTCTCCAGTTCCATCCATGCTGTTGCAAATGGTAAGAATTCCTTCTTTTTTACAGCAGCATAGTATTCCATCGTGTAGATGTACCACAGTTTTCTAATCCACTCATCTGCTGATGGGCACTTAGGCTGTTTCCAGATCTTAGCTATGGTGAATTGTGCTGCTATGAACAAATGGGTGCATATATCCTTTCTGATTGGTGTTTCTGGTTTCTTGGGATATATTCCTAGAAGTGGGATCACAGGGTCAAATGGGAGTTCCATGTTTTGTTTTTTGAGGAAACTCCATACTGTCTTCCATAGTGGCTGCACCAGTCTGCATTCCCACCAGCAGTGCACAAGTGTTCCTTTTTCTCCACATCCTCTCCAGCACTTGTCATTTGTTGATTTGTTGATGATAGCCAGTCTGACAGGTGTGAGATGGTACCTCATTGTTGTTTTGATTTGCATCTCTCGGATGATTAGTGACTTTGAGCATGTTTTCATATGTCTCTTGGCTTTCTGAATGTCCTCTTTTGAAAGGTGTCTATTTAGATCCTTTGCCCATTTTTTGATTGGATTGTTTATCTTTCTTTGGTTAAGTTGTATGAGTTCTCTGTAAATGTTAGAGATTAAACCCTTATCGGAGATAACATTGGCAAATATGTTCTCCCATGCAGTGGGCTTTCTGTTTGTTTTGTTGATGGTTTCTTTTGTTGTGCAGAAGTTTTTTATTTTGATGTAGTCCCATTTGTTTGTTTTCTCCTTGGTTTCCTTTGCCATAGGAGCTGTATCGTTAAATATATTGTCACGACAAATGTCTATTTTGGTGCCTATGGCATCTTCTAATATTTTTATGGTTTCCCATCTTATGTTTAAGTCCTTTATCCATTTTGAGTTTATTTTTGTGTATGGTGTAAGTTGGTGATCTAGTTTTATTTTTTTGCAAGTATCTGTCTAATTTTCCCAGCACCATTTA
>NW_005356635.1:2553251-2568545 GCF_000412655.1 Myotis brandtii
GCAATGGCTAGTACTTCTAGTACTATGTCTAACAGAAGTGGTGAGAGTGGGCATCCCTGTCTTGTTCTTGTTTTTAGGGGAAATGGTTTTAGTTTTTGCCCATTGAGTATGATGTTGGCTGTGAGTTTGTCATATAAGTCTTTTATTATGTTGAGGTATGATCCTTCTATTCCCACCTTTCTGAGAGTTTTTATCAAGAATGCATGTTGAATTTTATATAAATGCTTTTTCTACATCAATAGATATGATTTTTTGGTTTTATCTCTCAGTTTGTTTATATGGTGTATCACATTTATTGATTTGAGGATATTGTACCATCCTTGCATCCCCAGAATAAATCCCACTTGGTCATGATGTATTATCTTTGTAATGTAATGCTGGATTCTATTTGCTAGAAGTTTGTTGAGAATTTTGGCATCTATGTTCATGAGGGATATTGGCCTGTGATTCTCTTTCTTTGTATTGTCTTTATCTGGTTTTGGGGAACTAGGGTAATGTTGGCTTTATAGAAAGTTTGGAAGTGCTCCTTCCTCTTGAATTTTTTGGAGTAGTCTGAGGAAGATAGGTTTTATTTCTTCTTTGAATGTTTGATAAAGCTCCCCTGTGAAGCTGTCTGTTCCTTGGCTTTTGTTTGTTGGAAGTTTTTTTTTTTATTACGTCTTTAATTTCCTCCATAGTTATTGGCCTATTCAGATTTTTTTATTGCTCCTGGTTGAGTTTTGGGAAGTTGTATTTTTCTAGGAATAGGTCCATTTCTTCTAGGTTGTTTTGTTTGTTGGAGTAGATTTGCTTATAGTATTTTTTTTTATGTTCTTCGTATATCTATGGGGTCTGTTGTTATTTCACCTCTTTTGTTTCTGGTTTTGTTTTTTGGGGGTCCTTTCTATTTGCTTCTTGGTGAGCCTGGCTAGAGGTTCATCAATTTTGTTTATCCTTTAAAAGAACCAGCTCTTGGTTTCACTGATCTTTTGTTTTTTTTGTTTTTTTAGTCTCTATGTCATTTATTTCTGCTCTGATCTTTATTATTTCCTTCCTTCTTCTCACACTGGGCTTTTCTTGTTTCTCTTTTTCTAATTCCTCAAGTTGCAGAGTTAGATGGTTTATTACTAGTTTTTCTTGTTTTTTGAGGTAGGTCTGTAATGCTATGAACTTCCCTCTAAGGATTGCTTTCACTGTGTCTCAAAGATTTTGGATTATTGTGTTTTCATTGTCGTTTGTTTCCGGGATGTTTTTTATTTCTTCTTTGATCTCTTTGTTAACCCACTCATTGTTTAATAGTATGCTATTCAGCCTCCAAGTGTTTGAATTTTTATGATTGTTTTTAATGTAGTTGATTTCTAATTTTATGGCATTGTTATCTGAGAAGATGCTTGATATGATTTCAATCCTCTTGAATTTGGAGGGACTTTGCCTGTGTCCCAATATGTGGTCTATCTTTGAAAATGTCCCATTTGCACTTGAGAAGAATGTATATTCTGTAGTTTTGGGGTGGAATGTTCTGAAGATGTTGATTAAATCCATCAATCTAGTGAGTAATTTAGGATTGAAGTTTCTTTGCTGATTTTTTGTCTAAAGCTGTGGTCAGCAAACTGCGGCTCGCGAGCCACATGCGGTTCTTTGGCCCCTTGAGTGTGGCTCTTCCTAAGCCTTAGGAGTACCCTAATTAAGTTAATAACAATGTACCTACCTATATAGTTTAAGTTTAAAAAATTTTGCTCTCAAAAGAAATTTCAATTGTTGTACTGTTGATATTTGGCTCTGTTGACTAATGAATTTGCCAACCACTGGTCTAGAGGATTTATCCTGTGATGTTAATGGGGTATTAAAGTCTCCTACTATGATTGTGTTGCTATCACTCTCTTCCCTTATATCTTCTAGAAGTTTTTTTTTTTTTTTATGTATTTGGGTGCTCCTGCATTGGGTGCATAAATGTTTACCAGAGTTATATCCTTTTGTTGTATTGATCCCTTTAGAATTATGAAGTGGCCGTCCTTGTCTCTTGTTATGGTCTTCACTTTGAGGTTGATTTTGTCAGATATAAGTATTGCTACCCCCGCTTTTTTTGTTATTTCCATTTGCCTGATAGATATTTTTCCATCCCTTCACTTTCAGTCTGTGTGAGTCCCTTGTTCTGAAGTGAGTCTCCTGTAGACAGCATATATGTGGGTCATGTTTTCTTATCCATTCAGTCACTCGTTGTCTTTTGATTGGAGCATTTAATCCATTTGTGTTTAATGTTATTATTGATATGTACTTTCTTGTAGCCATTTCTGTACTTTATGCCTGTGTTCCTTCCTCCCTTTCTATTTCTTCTTTTTACAGCATTCCCTTTAGCATTTCTTGCAGCACTGGCTTGGTAGTGATAAACTCCCTAGCCTTTTTTTTTTTGTCTGTGAAACTCCTGATTTTCCCTTCAATTTTGATTGGCAGTCTTGCTGGATAGAGTATTCTTGGATTCAGACCTTTGCTTTGCATCACTTTATATATTTCATTCCATTCCCTTCTAGCTTGATATGTTTCTGTTGAGAAATCATTTGATAATTTTGTGGGGGATCCTTTGTAAGTAACTCTTTGTCTCTTTGCAGCCTTTAAGATTCTCTCTTTGTCATTAACATTTTCCATTGTAATTATGACGTGTCTTGGTGTGGGTTTTTTGGGATTCATCTTGCTTGGGCTTCCTCTGTATTTGTGTAACATTTTTCTTCCCCATATCAGGGAAGTTTTCTGTCATTATTTCCTCAAATAGATTCTCTAAACCTTGCTGCTCTTCTTGTCCTTCTGGCACCCCCATGCTATGCATGTTACTTCGTTTTCAAGTTGTCCCAAAGCTCCTTTAGGCTCTCCTCCTGCTTTTTATTTTTTTTCTCTAGTTGCTGTTCAGATTGGGCTTGTTTCTCTACCTTATCTTCTAACTCACTAATTCAGTCCTCTGCTTCTTCTAGTCTACTGTTGAAACCCGTTTTTGATTGTAGCTATATCACTTTTGATTTCTTCCTGATTTTTCCATAGGTTGTTGATTTTTTTGTCCATCAGGTTTATGAACTCTACAACCATTACTCTGAATTCTTTTTCTGTCATGTTGCATGCCTCTGTTTCACTTATTTCCTTTCTTGGCGATTCCTCTTTTTCTTGCCTCTGGGGATTTTTTTGTTGTCTCCCATTCTATCACCAGAAGGTCCAATCACTGAGTTGCTGGACCGTGTGCTGTGGGAGCTTCATGTCACCTGTGTCACTGGAGATTTCTGACACCGAGACATGTGGCTGCCGTGGGTCTGTGGGAGCCCCGCTTGCCCAGGATCAGAGTCATTGGTGCTCAGTACAGCCTAATGCATACACCTAAAATCAGGGACCCCGCCTGTGTCATGCTGAAAAAAAGACCCCGTTGTTGTGTGCCAAAAATCAGAGTCCCCTAGTGTGCGCCAGGATTCAGTGTCCCTCTGTGTCTGTGCCAAGAATCAAATATTTGATTCCCTGTCCCTTGGTGCAGCCTCAAGCTCAGAATCAGGTCCCTGTGTGCACATGCGCTGAGTATTGGAGTCACTGGGTCTTTGTGTGCATGTATTCGTAATCAGGGATCCCATGCGCGGGTGATGAGAAGCTGTGTTGTCACTGGTGCTCAGTGCTGCCTCTTGCATGGAGAATGAGGGTTCCCGGTCTGATTGGGGGACCATGTTGCACAGCCGCCCTGTGCTGTGGGAGACAGACTTCCTTCCATGTGCCCTCACCCAGGATCAAAGTCAGGTGGCACAGCTGCCCTGAGTGGGCCTGTGGTCTGGTTGCAGGGGTACAAGCTTCAGGAAACAAACTCCCTGTGTCTGCACACCCAGGCTCAAACCCAGCACAGCCTCCCTGTGTGGGAGTGGGGTCTGTTCGTGGTTTGGGAGCTGCAGGAAACAAACTTCCCATGTCTGTGTGCCCAGGCTCAAATTCAGCCTCCCTGTGTGGGCAGGAGGGCTGCCTCCATGGAGAGGGTCTATCAGTTCCTATGCCACTACAGCAGGCTGGTGGGGAGGGGGATGGGCTCTGTGACTCACAGAAATCTGTGCCCAGGGTGCCTGGAGTCTTGGTGTCCCTGGGTCTGTAGCTGTGGTCATAGGTCTTTTACCCATGTGGCTGTAAGGTCCCGGTTTGCACCTGAGGCCAGATTGGGTGGTGACAAGGCTAGGTTCCTAATCTCAAACAGCTCTGTTCTTCAAGATGGTGTGGTTTCTGTGCTGGCAGTGTCCTCCCTGGATTTTTTTGTGGTGGCAGCGGGGTTTCGCCATCCAAGACTGCCCAGTTTGGCAGCCCCTCGAAAGACCCACAGGATCTGACTGTCCCTATCTCACACAAACACACACCACATGTCCACACACTCTTCTATTGCTCCCTCACTCTCTCACACACTCTCCCTTCCTATCTTCTTGCTGGTTGCCATCTTTTCCAAACTACACATTTAGCTATGGCAACATACACAATAGTCTTTTCTTATCTGTGGTTTTGCTTTCTGTGGATTCAGTTACCTATCATCAATGTGGTCCAAAAATATTAAATGAAAATTCTGGAAATAAATAATTCATAAGTTTTAACTAGTGTGTCCTTCTGAGTAGCATTTACTGGAGAAAACATGGACATTTTATAAATTTGGGATAGCATACTAACCATTTAGAAAAAATATAAAATTGGATTCATAACTCACACAGTGCACTAGAAAAAATTCAAAATGAATCTGAAATGTAATTGTAAAAATAAGATCATGTGAGTGTTAGCCGAAAGCAAGGGTGAATTTTGGAGTGGGGAAAATTTTTTTTAAATTAGATTCAAAATCTAGTTGCAGTAAAAGAAAAGATTGGTAAATTTTACTAAATGCAAACAAATTTCATAACAATAAAACCTTGATCAAAATCTAAAGAAAATATCAGAATGTCATAGATTAAAAGCTGTTTTTCTTTTCTTTTTTTTTTTAAATATATTTTATTGTTTTTTTTACAGAGAGGGAGAGGGATAGAGAGTAAGGAACATCGATGAGAGAGAAACTTTGATCAGCTGCCTCCTGCACACCCCCTACTGGGGATGTGCCCGCAACCAAGGTACATGCCCTTGACTGGAATCAAACCTGGGACCCTTCAGTCCGCAGGCCGACGCTCTGTCCACTGAGCCAAACCGGTTAGAGCAAAAGTTGGTTTTCTTAATATATAAAGAATTTTTTATTACCAAAGGAGAATATATCAAAATCTGATAAAAAAAAGTGGTCAAAAACACAAATATACAAGTTCATAAAGATTTTACATCTAGTATTTAAATATGAGAAAAGTATTCAACTTTACTCATAATAAAATAAATCCTTATTAAATCTTATTGTGTGATACAAGTTCTTCCCTAATAGACTGGCAAAAATTAAAAGAGCCCAACAACCCACTTTGTTGGTGTGCTGGGGAAAAGCAGGCACTCACAAATTGCTGATGGCAGTGCAAATTGGTGCAATCCAGTGGGAAGGAAATTTGGCAATGCCTAACAAACTACACATGCATTTACCCTTTGACATAACAACTCCACTTTGAGAAATTTGCCTGAAGATGCACTCCCAAAAACACAACACTGAAGTTATATATGCTTCATTATATACTAGAGACCTGGTGCATGAAATTTGTGCACTCGGGGGGGGATCCCTAAGCCCAGATTGTGAGAGGGTGCAGGCCAGGCCGAGGGACCCCACCAGTGCATGATCAGGGCCAGAGAAGAACATGGGAGGTTGGCCAGCCAGGGAGAGATCCCGGGAGGGCTCCAGGGCATGTCTGGCCGGTCTCGCTCAGCCCCAATTGGCTGGACCCCAGCAGCAAGCTAACCTACCAGTTGGAGTGTCTGCCCCCTGGTGGTCAGTGCATGTCATATTGAGCGGTTGAGCGGCCTTAGCATATCATTAGCATATTATGCTTTGATTGGTTGAACGGATAACCGGAAGACTGGAGACTTAGCTTATTAAGCTTTTATTATATAGGATAATAACAATATATAAAAAACAACCCTCATAGCCATTAACATGAGACTGAATAAGCTTCAGCATAACCATAAAAATACATAAAATACGATTTAATTTCAGTATAACCTAGAGGGAAAGAAGAAGGAGAACGAGAGTGAAAGAGAGAGAAAGAAACTGATATGGCATTATTTCAAAGATATGTGGACAAAAAAACAAAACACAACAAAGTACAGGTTAATATGCTTCCTTTTTTTTTTTGGTAAGAAATAAGAGACAATCTGTATGTATTTGCTAGTTTTTGATGAAAAAACATGGAAAGGATAAACCATAAATTAGTGAAATGCGGGGAGGATGTAGGGAAAGGGAGATATCAGATATGGAAAGAGCTATGAATAGAACTAAAGCTAGAGCTAGACATAGATATTTACCAATGATCTAGTCAACCTTTGTTTGTTTCATAATGCTTTTTGTTTTGTTTCATAATGCTATTTTCTGACTATGAATCTCAAATTGCTGCTTAACTAAGTTTTCTAATTCCTGACTTAACTTCCCATATAGCAAAGGATACATTTCTTTTTAGTTGGATTTAAAATAAGGTTATAACTTTTTTTTCCCCCACGATGAATTATGCTGCAAGATTACCAAAGCCATTTTCTCCTTTCTTTTCAGCTCTTTTCCCTTCAGGTTTGTGTTGAGAAGCACAGAGACTTTTTGCTGTTGTGGAATGAAGAAACCTAAAATAGATCTTATTGAAACTTACTGGGGTTGGGGAGAGGCAGGCAGTATCTGTATTTATTTTTTATTGGGTAGTGATAAGAAGCTATAGGAAATCATTGAGCTAAGAGACAATACTTTTAGTTTCCTCTTTTCCTATGAATATTCTGTGGATATTTCCACTGAGACAAAACACATTTAAGAAATGATTAGCAAATTCATATAGTTATATATAAGCTCAAAAAATTTTTGCTAACTGCTTAAAATCTGCAGGCATACTGGGTGTGGCAAATTGCTGGTGTGGTAGGAAGTAGTTTACAGGGTAAAGTTGCATCCAGGGATAGGACCTTAATGGGAGGATTCTTGACAACGTTTCCTCAGAAAAGAGCAATCAGCAGCTTACCTGATAGCAGGTCCTTGGTTCCTATTCCAGGGAACATTCTATGGGGGAAATGATGGCTCCTCAAGCTTTTTAATAAATCCAACCTTCTTGCTATGGCCCAGGAAATCCTTCATGACCTGCTCTGCTTAGTTATCTGACACCATATTATACCATGCTTCCCCCGTATTCTAGCATGACCTTTCTTTCAATTGCATCATACTAATCACTACCTGAGGACTATGCAATGGCTGTTTCCAATGTCTGGATTATTCTCACATATCTCGCTATGGATGGTAGTTTCTTTTCATTTGAATCTCAACTCAAAAACCTGAACCTTAGAAGCTACCCCACCCTACTTCCAGTTATTACACTAGTCCATTTTATTTTGGGGGGGATTTCTTATCACTATTTGTAATGACATAAATATACATATAAATATAAATATATATATTTATGTTTATATGTTAAAATATATATGCTTACTTATCAGTTTTGTGTCTGGAACTACTAGCTGTAAGCTCCATGAGCATGCAAACCAGACCATCTTCTTTACTATTGGCTGAAATGCCAACTTCTACAACAGCACAGTAGCAGGCATTCAGTAAGTGCTTTTGAATGGGTGGCTAAATGCATCACAAAATGAGTCTTTTTAAAACACCTGTGCTAGGCAAAATACTGATCACCCCCTACTGCGCCACCACCAACAAGGTCCATGTCCTAATCCCCAGAACCTGTGAATGTCATTTTACATGGCAAAAGGGACTTTGCAGATGTGATTAAATTAAAGTTATTGAAAGAGATAATCCTGGATTATCCAGGTGGGCTCAAGATGATCTTAAGAGAAAAGAAGAAGAAGAAGAAGAAGAAGAAGAAGAAGAAGAAGAAGAAGAAGAAGAAGAAGAAAGGGAAGGAGAAGGGGAAGGGGAAGGGGAAGGAGGGAGAAGGAGATCTTACCCTTTGCTACAGCATGGAGGGACCTGGAGAGCATTATGCTAAGTGAAACAAGCCAGTCAGAGAAAGCCAAGTACCATATGATTTCACTCATATGTGGAATCTAATGAACAAAATAAACTAATAAACAAAATAGAAACAGACTCATAGAGAACAGACTGACAGCTGTCAGAGCTGACAGCTACTTAGGGATATCTACCTATATCCCTAAGTAGCTTATTATAGACTGGGGATTGGGGGCTGGGTGGAAAAGATGAAGAGATTAAGAAAAAAAAAACCTCATAGACACAGACAACAGTGATTATCAAAGGGAAAGGAAGGGAGTAGGTAGAAGAGGGTGAAGAGGGTATAAATGGTGATGGAAAGAGACTTGACTTGGGGTGGTGAACACACAATATAATATATAGATGATGTTTTATAGAATTGTACAGCTGAAACCTATACAATTTTATTAACCAATGTCACCCCAATGAATTCAATATAAAAGAAAATAAATGAAAATAAATTAACTATATTACTAACCCCCTTCCAAAAGCCCCAAATAAGTACATCTATTTTTGTATACTTCCAGTATCCAATCTGGGACCCCTCGGGGGATGTCTGACTACCAGTTTAGGCCCAATCCTTGTGGGTTCAAGCCTAAACGGCAGTAGAACATCCCTCACAATCCAGGACCGCTAGCTCCTAACTGCCTGCCTGTCTGATTGCCCCTAACTGCTTCTGCCTGCAGGATGGATCGCCCCCTAGCTGCTCCCCTGCTGGCCTGATTGATGCCTAACTGCTCCCCTGCTGGCCTGATCGCCTGCAACTGCCCTCCCCTGCTGGCCCAATTGCCCCCAACTGCCCTACCCTGCCAGCCCGGTTGCCCCCAACTGTCCTCCCCCACTGGCCCAATTGCCCAAAACTGCCCTCCCCTGTTGTGACCTGCCTCCTCCTCCTGGACCTGCCTCCTACTCGCAAGGAGGCAGAGATGCCAGGACCAGCCTCCTCAGTGCCACGTGGATCCACAGGACCCCCAGGTCTCAACACACGAAGCAGCCACCGGGCTCCACCTCCACTGTGTGCACAGCCATCTTGTGGCGGCCATCTTGTGGTGGCCATCTCGTGACAACGTTGTGCATGAGGGCCACCTAGGCTTTTATTAGTATAGACTAGAGGCCCAGTGCACAAAATTCATGCAAGTGGCTCTGCCCTCACAGCCCCGGCTACATGCAGAATGATGTCCAGTCTAATTATCATATTACGCTTTTATTATTATAGATATGCATTACCCATGGACACAGACGATAAGAAGGCCTGGGGCATGCTGGGAACCAGGTGGACGGGACAATGGGGGGGAAAAGGGGTACATCTGTAATACTCTCAGCAATAAAGGGTATGTTTTTTTTAAAGTTCCTATAAGAGAGAGGTAAGAGAGTCAGACTCAGAGGGAGGTTGAAAGATGCCATAGTGCAGGCTTTGAAGATGGAAAAAGTGTCCACAAGCCAAGGAATTCAGATGGGGAAGAGACAGGCAGCATCTGTGTTTTTTAAAAGTGGGTAGTGATAAGAAGCTAATAGGAAATCATTGAGCTAAGAGACAATATTTCTAATTTCCTCTTTTCCTATGAATATTCTGTGGATATTTCCACAGAGGCAAAAAAAAAAAATTTTTTTAATGATTAGCCCTGAAAAGGGCAAAGGGATGAATGGATTTTTTTCCTAGAGTCTCCACAAGGAATGCTGCCCTACTGATACCCTGATTTTAGCTCAATGACACATGTCAGACTTCTGACCTCCAAAACTACATGATAATAAATGTATGCTGTTTTAAGTCACTAAATTTATGGTAATTTGTTACAGCAATAATAAGAAATTAATACAAGGACTAAGTTGGCTCTGCCCAGTGTATTAGTACAACACTTAGTATTAATCCACATTAGCATGTGTATTAATTAGTAAGGGTTCTCTAGAAAAAAAGAACTAGCTGTGTGTGTGTGTGTGTGTGTAAAGAAAGAGAGAGATGATTTTTAAGGAATTGACTCATGATTGTGAAGCCTGGCAAGTCAAAAATCTGCATGGTAGACCAGCAAGCCGGGGACCCAGGGAAGACTTGATGCTGTAACTTGAACCTGGAGACAACGTGTGGGTAGAATTTTTTCCTAGGAGAATGTCAGTATTTTTCTCTTAAAGGTTCTCAACTGATTGGATGAGGCCCACCCACATTATGGTATTGATCTACTTGACTCAAAATCTACTGATTTAAATATTAATATTATCTAAATAAATACCATCTAGACCAGTGTTTGAACAGATATCTGGCTATTGTGGCAAAGTTGACACCCCAAATGGACCAGCACAACATGTCAGGGAGACACAGCTATCGTCATTTGTCACTTTGTTGCTCTGATATAAATGTTAATTCCAGGGACAAGAAGTAGCTAGATGAACAATGCCAAAAATACAAGTTATTTAGGTAATAATTTTCCTGTACTATACCTCTGCTGGGATGATGAGGTTTAGGTTCAACTGCATATTTTCTATGACTCAGTGCTCCGTATGGGAAATTCAGGCTTTTGAGTTTCTTCCCAAATGGAACATGAGGAAACACCAGCAAGCTCCACTTTTCCATCTTGTTAAGTATGGATTTGTGTATTGGGTTTCTGAGTGTGTGCGTGCGTGTGTGTGTGTGTGTGTGTGTGTGTGTGTGTGTGTGTGTAGCAAGAACTCCTAGGTATAATTCTGGTATGACTTTAAAGCTACTGGCAGCCACCACATGAAATCTGAGAAAAGAACAGACCTAGAAGAAGGAGATCAATAGATAACAAATGGTGCACATGTGTAAACAAGTTCTACCTGAATAAAGCCAGTGCTATCCTTGGACTTCTCAGTTATTAACCTCAATAAATTCCTCCTTTTTCTTAAGCCAGTTTGAGTTGAGCTTTTTATTGTTTTCAAGTAAAAGTGTACTGTATATATTAAAATTAATTCCTGCAATGGTGTTTTGTAAAAATTAGAACATAGAATGTAAAATTGGCTTAGGAGAAGAACTAGGTCAATAAAGGTTTTTGGTCAACACCTAAAATGATCCCCAGGTCCTTGACATATACCAAGATGAAGTAAGCTCCAGAAAAGGTGTGGCCCTCTGAAGGACATCCTCCCTAGTACCTATCTTTGATTAGGACAATGATTCTAGTCTGATTCTTCCTCAGACTAGAACCAGAAGCTATGAGAAAAAAAAATAATGATGAGTAATGATCTCAGAGAACAGAACCAAAGATAACAACCAGATTGACTAGCCAAAGTTTTCTTTGCCAAAGCAGTGTGTCATTGCTTTCCTCTCCCCTAGAATAGGATGCATATTATCAACTGGGGTTCTAATTGCATTTTTTCCATTCCCCCTGTTTTTTATTTTTATTTTTTAATTTTTTAAAATTATTTTTATTTCTTGATGTTTTTAAATCTTTATTGTTGAAAGTATTACATATGTCATGTCCTCCTTTCCCCCCATTGACCCCTTCTAGCCTGCCCCTGCCCCTCACCACAGGCCTTCACCACCCTATTGCCTGAATCCATGGGTTATGCATATATGCATACAAGTTCTTTAGTTGATCTCTTCCTCCCAACCCTTCCCCACACACACACTTTTCCTCTGAGGTTCCACAGTCTGTTCCATGCTTCCATATCTCTGGATCTATTTTGTTCATCAGTTTATTTTGTTCATTAAATTCCACATATGAGTGAGATCATGTGATACTTGTCTTTCTCTGACTGGCTTATTTCACTTAGCATAATGCTCTCCAGGTCCCTCGATGCTGACTCAAAGGATAAGAGATCCTTCTTTTTTAATGCTGTATAGTATTTCATTGTGTAAACAATAAAACAAATTTTTAAATTTAATTTTTAAAAAGATTTACCTTTATTGTTGAAAGTATTACAGATGTCCCATTTGGGTTTTGTTTGTTTGTTTTTGTTTTTCCCATTGACCCCTTCCTCCATGCATCCACCCCCTCAAGACTTTGCCACACTATTGTCTGTGACCATGGGTTATGCATATAAGTTACCCAGTTAATGTCTCCTCCGCCATCTCCCTACCCCCACCTTCCCTTATGAAATTCTTCAGTCTGTTCATGGTTCTATGTCTCATCAGTTTATTTTGTGCATTAGATTCCACATATGAGTGAGATCATATAATACTTATATGATCTGACTGGCTTATTTCACTTACCATAATACTCTCCAGGTCCATCCATACTGTTGCAAATGGTAAGGGTTCCTTCTTTTTTACCACCAGGTAGTGTTCTGTTGTGTAAATGTATATTGTATATTCCAGTGCACATTGAATATACTGGAATAGTTAAACTTACTCTTTAGTCCTAAGTCCATGAGGGTGCATATATTCTGATTGGTCTTTTAGGTTTCTCAGAATATATTCCCACTTGACCCCATGCTTTTTAAATAAATGTCTTGGCTACAGTTACTTTGTTCTTTCTCCATCATTGCTCATAGGGTATGTTGAATGGTTAAACTTACTAGATAATCATGGGATAATGGGCTCCCAGTGCACATTGAATATACTGGAATAGTTAAACTTACTCTTTAGTCCTAAGTCCATGGACTATGAGGACCAACATATTTATATGACTGGGAGGACTGCACATGACTCAGAGATTTTTTACATGAAGATGGATACATTAGCTAAATGAGACCTTGAACTTTCTTTGAGGTTTCCCATTTGAAAATACATGGAGGTGTATCTGTTGTTCCTGTCACTCATTATTTATTCTCTCTTCTTAGAGTCATAGTGCCCCGACTTCCCCACACCCAGCTCATGTGCTCAGCATAAAGCGGACTCCACCTTGATCTCCAGATGTGCAGTGTGTAACCAAAATTGAGTAATTCTGCTTATTTCACTTCCCTGTTCACAGTATTTGGGCCATGGTCGGGGATATAAGCCAAGTCTGTCCAATTAGGACAATAAGACTCAATTCTGAGACTAATGATTAGGAAAATAGACTCTCTCATCTGTGTTGCTATGAGCCTGAATCTTCTGATTCAAATACAGAACCTGAAAGGAGGGTGGGGAGTGTCTGAGAGAGACAGAGACAGAGAGAGATCCAAAGAAGCTGAAGAAATAAATTAATCTGGTAACATCATTTGAACCAGGAACCAAGCTCTTTTCCAAATAATTCTAATTCTCCAAACAAATATATCCCTAGATATATGTCATATATTACTTAAGTACTTTTGGCTTAAGTTTTCAGTCACTTGTAAACAAAAGTGTTCTCACTAATAAAATCCCCTTATTCTGTGGGAGTGACTTGCTGAGATGGCTGAGTATTATTGAGCAAAAGGAACTCTCCAATCTGATGTTCTAACTGCTGCTGTTCTCTGTGGTCAGAAATCTTAGTGGCCACTTCTGTCAACATCTTTCATGATTGACAGAAGTAGTCTATTAGGAAATAGACTCTCCCTTTCCAGCTCCAGATGGGATTAACTTTCAGCCACTCTTACCCAGACAACAGCTCACAATGCACACTCTAGAAGTAGTTGCTACAATGCCACAAAGCAGAAAATAATTTTTGTCCTTTTTTTTTTCCAAACCTGCAAGTTGTTCATTAAGAACACTGAGAAAGAAAGGTTTGATGATTTTTAGAATTTTACAGCTGGAAGGTAATTTAGTATTTATCTAACAATCCAAATTTATGAGTCATAGATAAGAAATTCATTTAATAAACCCCAAAGAAGTGTACCAATTAAGATTATGTTCAGCTGTGAACAATAAAAACCCCACATGCAGTAGGTTAAATGAGACAGATGTAGGTTACAAATGGAGTGAGTAGGTTAAATGAAACAAGATGATATTGTCTATCATCCAAAGTATATGAAGATTAGCAGTTATGGTGGAGACTGCTCTCTGATCACTAGCAAGCATTCTACCCTCTTCTATTATAAAACTAGGCCTGATGCATGAATTCATGCATGGGTGGGGTCTGGCCGGCCCGCCCTGATGGGGGCCCATTGAGCCAGGCCAGTGTGGAGGGGGAGGGGCCGCAGGCAGTTGGCCGACCAACCCTGCCCCTGATCGGGGTGTTGGGGGATGATGGGGGTCAATCGTGGGTCGGGCCCGCTAGGGAGGGGGCCGATCTGGGCCCGGATCAAGCTGGTTGGCTGCTGCAGTGCACGTCATAGCCACCTGTCATTCTGGTTGTTCTGGTCATTCCGCAGTTCTGGTTGCTGGGCTTTTTCATATATAGACTAGAGGCCCGGTGCACGAAACTCATGAATAGGGGTGGGGGAGGAGGCCCCTCAGTCCAGCCTGCACCCTCTCCAATCTGGGACCCCTCGGGGAATGTCTGACTGCCAGTTTGTGCCCGCACTTTTAACAGATGACAGCTCCACTGTTGTTTCTTTTCATGCTTAAGCCCATTGAAATTATTAAGTATTCAAAGTTTGTATACATTTTGGGGGGACACCCTGTGTATCTCTAGTCAGTGGTGAAAGGAACCAATGGCGGATTTGGAACCCCCAGACAGGGAACCTCACTCCCCGCATGTCTCCCCACTCCACTTTCCACCTTCGTGGGCAGTGGGAGAATCAATGTTTTCTTTCATTAACTCAGAAAAGCTTGTCCTGTCACCCACTGCCTGGCAGGAGTGCGCTAGGCCCCAAATGAGCGAGGCTCAGTCAGGGTAGCCTTCACTCATGGGTGCTGGCACTTAAAGTGCACATTCCTCCTCTGTAGTCACCCTGACTATCTCACCATTTCACTGAGAGGATGGAACTCCTCGCCTCCTCTGGGTTCCTAATCTTGAACGCTGACCAAAGGCACCTTAGTGAGGGCCACCCACATGCACCAGGTGTGTTTGTCTGCACCTGCTCCTGCCTCAGCACCTGCATTAGCCCCATGGAGGTGATCTTGTGGCTGCACTGGCCTCCGTGGGAACAGGGCATCACCACTCCACCCTCTCACTGTCATCTCACAGGCCCCCACCCTCAGCACCCAGAACACCCAGACACTCTCCAAAGGACGTGAGACTGCCGGAGGGGAATTGTGCACGTCCTGTGGGGGACGTAGGCATGCTGGGGTTGATGAAAGTGCAGTGGAGGGGCGGGGGGAACTTGCACATGCCATGGTCCAGGACTGTTGCAGGTGCGCATGGGTGACAGCGCACTGGGGGACATTCGCACGCCATGGGGGGAGGAGAGGATGTGTGCACTGGTGGCCTGTGGCCTCACAGATCTGCAAACCCCCGTGGCACAGCCAGGAGGACATCAATCTTGCCCACCACGGTGGCTGTCCCTGCGAT
>NW_005356635.1:2569296-2572254 GCF_000412655.1 Myotis brandtii
CCCACCCTCAGCACCCAGAACACCCAGACACTCTCCAAAGGACGTGAGACTGCCGGAGGGGAATTGTGCACGTCCTGTGGGGGACGTAGGCATGCTGGGGTTGATGAAAGTGCAGTGGAGGGGCGGGGGGAACTTGCACATGCCATGGTCCAGGACTGTTGCAGGTGCGCATGGGTGACAGCGCACTGGGGGACATTCGCACGCCATGGGGGGAGGAGAGGATGTGTGCACTGGTGGCCTGTGGCCTCACAGATCTGCAAACCCCCGTGGCACAGCCAGGAGGACATCAATCTTGCCCACCACGGTGGCTGTCCCTGCGATAGCACACCTTCTGGGCCAGGAGGTGGGACTTGCGCAGCCACTCCTCAGCACTGATGGCCTGCAGGCACTACTTCAGCTCGGCCTGCAGGCTCCACTTGGCGCGCTCACGGCTGCCACTGCCGCCATGTGGGGTAGTACAGGCTGCCCTCCGCTGGCCCGCCTCCCCCGCCCAGAGGCTCTCCGTGTGTGCTGCCTACTGGCCCAGAGCGGCTGGGGCGGGGCATGACACCTGGCTTCAAAATCAGGCGTCCCGCCCTGCCCCCAGCCACTTGGCATCTGCATGCATGCACACTGCCCACAGGCCCGCCATAGTTGTCGGGTTAATTTGCATATTCACTCCTGATTGGCTGTGGTCATTGCAGAGGGACAGTCAATTTACATATTTGTCTATTATTAGTATAGATTGTTGTTTGGCTCAGGAGCTGATTGTCCAGCTGAACTACATTTCTTAGCTTCCCCAGCATTCAGGTGTGGCCATGAGGCTACGGTATCACCCAAACTATGTGAGCAGAGTTGATAGGTGACTTCTGTCATTGGAGGTGTGCTCCTTGTACTCTCTTCTTCCCACTGGCTTGGCATGGTAAATATTAAGCAAGCTGAGAGCTGCTTGTTGAGGATGGTAGGGTGCCTGCTATCCTGGGTCCCTGGGTCATTTTATGGCTTATAGCCTGCTCATCTAGCCTGTGAAAAAGAAATAAACTTCTAACTTGTTTGATCCTCTACATTGAGAGGCTCTTTTTTCTATAGAAGCATGAACTCCACCATATTGAATACTGTAGTCCAAGGTTAACAGAATAGGTGCCTGGTATCCAGAAGCACAAATTTTTCAACTGTGTTGCTCTGTGTTACTTAATTTCCTCATGGCCCAAAAGGACCAAAGAAGCACCTGCCATTACATGTACATTTCCAACAGCAGGAAGAGGAAGGAAAAAATATAAAAGAGATGGTGCCCCTCCTTTTTAAAAGAGACTTTCCAAAAAATGCCATATTATACTTCAGCTTACACCTTATTGGCAACACCTTAGTCACTTGGTTGGCTTTCCTTAGTTGCAAGGGAAATGTGTTTTTACATGGCAGCACTGTGCCAGCTATAAAAATCAGGGTTATTTTACTAAAAAGAATGATAACCGTAGGGAATAAAATAGCAATTTTTTTGCCTGGCTGGAGTGGCTCAGTTGGTTGAGCATTGTCGTGTGCACCTAAGGGTTGCTAGGTTCGATTCCTGGTTAAGGCACATGCCTAGGTTGTAAGTTCGATCTATGGTCAGAGCACTTATGGAAGAGAAACAAGATTGATGTTTCTCTTTCACATCAATGTTTCTCTCTTACATCAATGTTTCTCTCTCTCTCCCCTTCTTCTCTCTAAGCACGTCCTCTGGTGATGATTAAAAAATAGCAATTTTTCATATAAAGAAAATTATTATTTAATTTTTCACCAAAAAGAAGAAATAAAAAACACTAATGAATTTCAGTATGGACATAGTGGAAATGGAGAAGTCCTATCAGAATTGTTCCCAACCTGAACCATCAGAGGGCCACAGTAATAAAGTTCCTAAAATCTTCAGCAAAATTCCTCCTGCAAATGACAAACACCAGTTCCAGTTTCAACCTCTGCAATATTGTAAAGGAGACCTAAATAAGTCATAAGTTGGTTAGGAGCTCACTTATACCACACCAAACCTGGGAACTTCCTTACATGGACAGTGGAAATCAGGAGTTCCTATGAAGAGCTTTTAATTTTTTGTTTGACCTATGTGAAGGACACTCTGTAAGCAAGGCTATCCCACAGGGCCATCAGCCCTTCTGCCCCCTCAGAGTATTTTGACTTGTTCTAAATAAGTGATATCCATGTAACAATTTTGGCTTAGGTTTTGCTGTCATATTTCTAAGGGAAACATTTTTAGAGCATTTCAGAGTAAGCCTCATTAAGTGCTTCAGTATTATCCCTACTTTGTTTCTAGGCATATAGTTCAAAACACTTAAAAATTGAGTAATAGTTTCAGATCTGGATATCTCAATGCTTCTTAATGTGCATGTGCTAGGTGCTCAAACATTAATAATGATCCTGGAACAAAAGCATAAATGAGTAGACAAAATGTTATCCAAGTATGAGCTACTGACAGTCCTTCAGTCTTGTGTAACTCCTTAGGGTCTTCTCATATGGCTCTGGGAGTTGGTTACTATAGATGATAGATAGATAGATTATAGATATATAGATAGATAGATAGATAGATAGATAGATAGATAGATAGATAGATGATAGATAGATAGATGCATAGATAGATGATAGATATATAGATAGATATATAGATAGATGATAGATGATAGATAGATATAGAAGATAGATATAGAAGATAGATAGATATAGAAGATATATAGATATAAAAGATAGATAGATAGATAGATAGATAGATATAGAAGATAGATAGATAGATAGATAGATAGATAGATAGATAGATAGATAGATGATAGATAGATAGATAGATAGATAGATAGATAGATAGATGATAGATAGATAGATAGATAGATAGATAGATAGATAGATGATAGATAGATAGATAGATAGATAGATAGATAGATAGATGATAGATAGATAGATAGATAGATAGATAGATAGATAGATGATAGATAGATAGAT
>NW_005356635.1:2572448-2586726 GCF_000412655.1 Myotis brandtii
TATAATAATGTAATATTAATACTTCATCTTCATTATAATAATAATAATAATAATTAATAAATCTGTTTTGTGTAGAGTTCCTGGCAGGTGTCAAGTGCTGCTCTAGCATTTTGCATCCTTCAAAATAGTGTTACTGAAGGCTGATATGTTCCTTTAGGCATCTGTGTTCCTTGAGAAGATGACTTGTCCTGCTCCTTCCTGCCAAATCCCTCTGGGACCTCTCTGGCTGTCCAGCTGTCCCTCTCAGCCCAGGGCAGCTCAAAGGGTACATCTCCATTATCAGTACTCAGTCTAGATTTACTAGGTTTATGGTACTGCAAAAAAATTTAAAAATATGTTTTTGTTGATTTCAGAGAGGAAGGGAGATGGAGAGAGAGAGAAACATATCAGTAATGAGAAAGAATCATCGATCAGCTGCCTCCTGCATTCCCCCCACTGGGGATTCAGCCCGCAACCCAGGCATGTGCCCTGACTGGGAATTGAACCATAACCTCCTGTTTCACGGGTCAATGCTCAACCACTGAGCAACACTGGCAGAGCAGTTACTGCAAATTTAAAACTTGATCCACTCCACTCAGCCCACATCAACAGTCATCCTTTTTCTGAAAAAAGATTAAGCAAAACATTTCTTACCTGATTGCACTGTCTCCACCTCATGAGGTGGACCTCCGAGGCACAACATGGACACAAGAAAAGGGGAGCTGACAACTGCACTCTTGACCATTTCCCAGGACTGCCTTCCACCCCATGCCAATGCTGATGCCTTATTCTGGGGCTGTCCTAGTAGGAGTATAAATTTTACTACCACCAGAAGCTGCCATGACAGCTTGTTAAACAGGACAAGAATTAACATTTTCATTTAATATGCCCTCCCTTTGGAAATGTTTTATGACTGACTTGACATTTCCCCAGCAACCCATTCTCTTTTTTAGGGAAGTAGAGATAAAATACTTGACATTCACTTCATAGAGTGATTTGGAATAATACTAAAGTAAATTCTGAGATGTTTCTCAAGCTAGTTGGAGGCAATTGGCAGAATGCTACCATGTGGCCACACCCTGTGTTCCCCTAAGAAGAAACACTAAATGGATATAGTCTGGAGAAGATAACTAAAAGCTGGTTAATGTATAGCAAGAACATGTATATTCCCTACTAATGACCTAATTCCTCTTAGAACCTGACTTTGTGACCTTTTTGGGTGGGCTGGTAGACCTTTTACCCTATATAATTTCTACTCCCTCAAATGACAGCACATTTCCTGAGGGAGAAAATGAAACAAAACAGTTTCCTGGAACATTTTGTGTACATTTAATTTACAAATTTGACACAATTCTAGATTTCCTATTCTCTCCATTTAAAAAATGTTTGTAATTTTTTTTTAAAAAAAAAGCTTGAAGACTAACTTAGATAAACAAATAAAAGCTATCTAGACAGTATTGAGTAGATTAGATATCTGGCTACATGAAGGCATGGGCATACCCAACATAGCATCCCTACTAAAATATTTTACAAGCATTGTAAACCCAATTATGTCTAAAGTGTAACTCATGCCCCATCATATCTCCGTGAATTCCTTACTATTTATCTGGTCATATGCCCAGAATGCTGGCAGTCTCTATGAACACCCCCAGTATTCAAGCCACCATCAAGTTCTTTGATTTGACCTCCAAAATATCCTGAGATTTATACACTTTTCTCCTCTCCAAAGGCCTGCCTTAGGTCAAGGTTCTTCTGTCTCTTGTCTTGTTTTACATCTATGATCCACATGGTAACCAAAATTACCTTTGAAAAATGCAAATATGATTGTGGATTTTCCCTCTTAAAATCCATCAATGACTTTACATTGCTCTTAGGACAAATAGCAAAGTCCTAATCACAATCTTAGGGCCCTCATCTAAGCCAATTCCTTGTCTGTTGGAGTGTTGTTCATGTCCTGGTTTGCAGGAATGCTTGTGTGTTTGTGTACATATGTGGGTATGTGTTGGTGTACTTTATAAAATTGTTATAGTAGAAATAGAAAATTGTCATCTTTTTATTTTACCCTATGTTTGTGTTGTTATCCCATTGATTTGTGTCTTTCTTTCTTTTTCTTTCTTTTTTTGTTTTATTTTGTTAATCCTCACCTGAGAATATTTTCTCCATTGATTTTTAGAGAGAGTGGAAGGGAGGGAGCGAGACACAGAGAGAGAAACATCGATGCCAAAGAGACACATCAAGTGGTTGTCTCCCACACATGCCTGATGTGGGGGCCGAAGCCTACAACCAAGGTACCTGCCCTTGACCAGAAACAAACCCTGTACCCTTCAGTCCATGGCCGAGGCTCCAACCACAGAGCCAATCCGGCTAGGGCTGATTTGTGTCTTAATACCAGAGAAACCTTAATGTCACTGAAAATTAACAGTCATCCGCTGGTGTTCTTCCAGGATCCTGCAGGTCAGTGATTCTCCTGCATCAAGTTCAAGCTCAGTGCCACACAAGCCGTTTTCAGCTTCCACTGTCCACTGAGCATCCTTCTATGGAGAAACCTTCTTGTCCAGAGCTTTAGCTTCTGGAAAGTGCTTAATCATTGCAGTTGCAGTTCCTGGGCCGGGGTTTGTTTCTGGGTGCCCAGGGCTGCTTCTCAAGGGTAATGGCCCTCAACCTATTAAGGTATCCCCTCCCTCTTTGTAATATCCAGTCATAAGATTAATGGCTCAAATGTGATGCCACATGCAATACCCTGATAAGATCTGACTTAATGAAAAGCAAGCAGAGACTTTCTTCTGAGAACATATGTCTTCTGAGAAATTCAAAGCAAATTGGAGACAGCATGTAAAATCTCTAAGGAAAAGAAAAAGTCCTAAATGAGAGCATTTATCATCATCATAGATTCATGGGAGCTGTCAAGACACAATAAAGATTTTAACTCATTTTGTCTCTGGCCGCCTTTTCCACAAGGACCTTCATTAACAAAACTTGCTGCTTGACCTGTTTCTGCTCAGCCACATCTCCCACCATGGAGGACAGGCTGTGAAATATATCTTTTCAAATGGATGTCATTGATTTTAATATACCTTTAATAATATTACAACTTAGTGTTTTAATTACTTATACTTTTTGATACTTCCGCCCTCCAGCAATTTTATCTAATAAATCTGATAAGTGCAATAGACTCTGACACCCAATAGATATTGGACATACAGCATATGATAGGGAAAGACCATTTTCTCTGTGGTGAACTCACAGACGGGTCAAAGGTGTGCCCCAAGGAACCCAGTCACTCTGGCCTACTGTCCACAGAAGGAAGAGGCTTTTGTAGGCTCAGCTGCAGTGACACATTCTTCTTGGCTCTTTGGCAGCAACATCAGAATCCTTGACTTATAGTTTAGATGACGGCTTCATTCTACCATGAGCCAGTCCTGCATTGTCTACCTTAGTCTTATGCAACACTCTCCTGTGCTTTGCTAGCTCTCAGTGCTTATCATTAGTATTTAGCTTCTTATATTCCAGTTAATTCCATTTGTTTGCATTTAGCTCACTGTTACAGGTTGAATTGTGTCCCTCCAAATTAATATGTTGAAATCCTAACACACACTCTCTCAGTCTGTGAGCTTATTTGGAAATAGAATTGTTTCTGATGTGATTAGCTAAGTTAAGATGAGGTGATCCTGGAGTAGGGTGGGCTCTTAATCCAATGTAAAATATTTCCTTACAAAAAGGGGAAATTTGGACACACACAAGTCCAGAAGGAAGCTAATGTGCAGACAGAGAGAACAGCATCTGTAGCCAAGGGACGCCTAAGGCTACCAGGATCTAGGAGAGAGGCAAAGAACAAATTCTCTTACAGTCCTTAGAAAGAGCTACCACTGCCAATCTTTTTTTTTTTTTAATTCCCACCAAGGATATGTTTTCCATTGATTTTTTCAGAGCGGAAGGGAGAGATGTTGGGGGAAGGGGAAAAAGAGAAACATCGATTCGTTGTCTCCTGCACACACTCCAACCAGGGATTGAGCCTACAACTGAGGTACATGCCCTTGACTGGGAATTAAACCACAAGCCTTCAGTCTGTGGGCCAATGCTCTAACCACTGAGAAAAACTGGCCAGGGCATAACACTGCCAATCTTGATTTCACAGCTAGCCACCAGAACTTCAAGACAATAAATATCTGATGTTCTAAGCTATCCCTTTGTGGTACTTTGTTAAGGCAGCCATAGGAAACTAATACACCCACCAATGGATACATTTTGTAAGGATAAAATTTAACTTTATTAATCTTTTTAATCATGAGATAGTTACTCAATAAATGGTTTGTTAAACTTAATTATACGAGAGGTGAAGAACATCAAGGCACAAAGCTGATCTGTTGGAGAGTAAAACTGGACGATGGTAAAGGATGAACTCTTCCATAACTGGGGAGATGGAATGGGGGGGGGGCGAATGATACCAAGGGACAGATATTTTATCAAGGATGGTTCAAGTCCATAGTCACAAATGGTAAGCAGGTCTTCAAGCATACCTCTAAATGCGTGCCTTATAATATTAAGGACGCAGGCAAGTAGGCTCAAACAAATCATGCAAGGCTGAGCCCTGGGACCCAGTTTACATTTATTCAGCTATCATACAATGGGACAAGAAATTCAAGAACACAGTGGTGTGGTTCAAGGGAAAACAGTGCTCTCTCTGGAGATAAAAGTTCTTGCAAAAACTGGAAATCAGATTACGGGAAACACTGTGGACACAGAAGAGAGTATTGATACTAAGACACTGGAATTCTTCAGAAAATCTCACATGTTGGAGACCAATACAGAGAGTCCCCGGGAAGCCTCACATTGACCTGATATTGAATAAGGATCCAGTTTGCACTGGGGGTCCAGCTAAAGACAGATCAGTCTCAAGATGGTCTTTGAAAAGCTCTACTTTTGCCCGGCCAGCATAGCTCAGTGGTTGAGAATCGACCTATAATCCAGGAGGTAACGGTTTGATTCCAGGTCAGGGTGCATGCCTGGAATGCCGGCTTGATCCCTAGTGTCGGGTATGCAGAAGGCAGCCAATCAATGACTCTCTCATCAATGATGTTTCTCTCTCCCTCTCCCTTCCTCTCTGGAATCAATAAAAATATATTTAAAAATAAAAAATAAAAAGCTCTAGTTTCTACAGGGTTACAATAGACTTACCAAAGTCTGGGATAAAGTAATTTGATGCAGTCCACCTACTTTTGGTGTCAGTTCACATCTAATTGAAGTAAATAACTCTAATTATAAACCAGTGATTGACTCAAGAAGTTGTAAAGTGGCTGCTCCTATTATGCAAACAGCTTATAGGGATTTTCCATTAGGCCTATACACTTGGCCCAATTTCCATTTTTTAAAGTTTGAATTACTTGCTAAAATGACCACTCAGGAGTCTTAGTTGAGGTGTTGCTTTTCATTTATGACACTGGCCTGGCCCCATCATCATTTATGCTCCTGATCTTGGACTTAAAGTTTAGCATGGAACAAACTGATTAAATCCCTTCATTTTCCTTAACACTTTAAAAATTCTTTTCAAGTAGGGTATAGAATAATGTTGGCCTAAATTGCTTTAATTTACATATATCTAAATGCAAATTCTAAGACTAAATTCCAGAGGAAAAAAATCATAGCTGTCCTACTTGTAACAAACATTTTCAGTGTAAAAATGTCTAGATGAAAATAAAGCATGGCTAAGCCAGATGGACAGTGAAGTGACATAACTAATAGAGTTTTTTTTTTAAAAAAAGCAATTGGTCTTATGATTTTTGTAACAAGGGAGGATCATAGAAAACTTAAAAATCTAGAATATTATAAAGAAAAAGATCACCCAAAATTATACTACCCAAGCACAGCAACTGTTGAGATATTTCAGTTTTTTCTCTATGCAGAACATCATTTTCCCCCCTCCCTTCAGATTTAATCAGAGCCTCACCAGCAGGATTAGCAGAAAGGCTCAGGCATGTTAATCCCTATGATGCATGGAAGTGGGATGGAAGGATGTCTTACAAGAAAAGTTTGATGTGATCTTTTGCAATCAAGAATATTTTGGAAAGGGACTTTTTTCTTCATTCCACACTGGTCACTACAATTATCTAACTTTTTAAAGCCAGGCATAGGATCTTTGATATGGCCTCTCAGTCCACGGTTTTTAATGTTTAGCCCTATCACCCCTTTTTGTCCCAATTCCTCACCACACACTTGCACTATTTCTGCAAATCATATTACTTGTAGGTTGGATGTCACCATGGATGTAGGCATTTGTCTCCATTAATGAGGAAACTTAATGAGGAACATTAATGAGGAAACTTCTTGACATTTCTTCTGTTTCCACCTCCTCTCCTCTAAAAATATTTGACTTATAGCCACCACACCCTACAATCTGTCATAACCTCTGGGAGGCTGGGTGGAGTTGGAAATGGGGTCCACTGATTGTCTGGCAACTTCTACTTTTGGTGCTACCACAAAATCTTAGCTGAGATAAGAAAATACAGAGACTGGGTGATCTTTTTGAAATGGCAAGAAAAAGACACACAGGAGTAACCCAAACAGATAACTTGTTACTAAGTTTTTCTGCCATATATTTATATATTTTTAAATATATTTTTATTGATTTCAGAGAGGAAGGAAGAGGGAGAGAGAGATAGAAACATCAATGATTGATCAGGTGCCTCCTGCACGCCCCCCACTGTGGATGGAACACTCAACTCGGGCATGTGCCCTGATGGGTATCAAATCGTGACCTCCTGTTTTATAGGTTGACTAGAGGCCTGGTGCATGAAATTCATGCATGGGAGGAGTCCCTCAGTGTCGGGTATGCAGAAGATCTGACTTAATGAAAAGTGAGTTATGGAATGCTCACTTTGCGAGAAGGATGTCCAACCGACAGTCACATGGTCACATTCCAATGAGATACAGTTTTATACTCACTTCCATGCCTGCACCATCTCCAATCCGGGACCCCTCTCACAATCCAGGACTGCTGGCTCCTAACAGCTCACCTGCTTACCTGCCTGATTGCCCCTAACCACCTCTGCCTGATCGCCCCTAACCTCTCTGCCTGCCTGCCTGATCACCTCTAAGCACCTCTGTCTGCTGGCCTGATCACCCCAACTGCTGCCCTGCCAGCTAGATCGCCCCTAACTGCTCCCCTGCCTGCCTGATCACCCCTAACTGCCTCTGCTTGCCAGCCTGATCTCCCCTAACTGCCCTCCCCTACCAGCCTGGTCACCCCTAACTGCCCTCCCCTGGCGGCCTGGTTGCCCCTAAGTGTCCTCCCCTGCCAGCCTGATCGCCTGTAACAGCTTCTGCCTTGGCCCCCAACACAGTGGCTTTGTCCAGAAAGATGTCTGGATGGATGTCCAAAAGATGTCTGGTCTAATTAGCATATTACCTTTTTTTAGTATAGATAACATATATGTCCCTAAAAAGTTATATTTTTTTTACATACTTTAAATTATACAGTACATATTCAACCTCTTTTACCCGTTTTTTTTTCCTAAATATATCGATTTTTTTTAATGGAAAGGAAGGGAGAGGGATAGAGAGTTAGGAACATCAATGAGAGAGAAACATCGATCAGTTGCCTCCTGCACACTCCCAACTGGGGATGTGCCTGCAACCAAGGTACATGTCCTTGACCGGAATCGATCCTGGAACCCTTCAGTCTGCAGGCTGATGATCTATCCACTGAGCCAAACCAGTTAGGGCCCCCCCACTTTATTTTTTTAGATTATCCACGTTTGTAGATATGGCATTAGTTCATTTTTCCATTGATTTTTAGAGAGAGTGGAAGGGAGAGGGATATAGAGAGAGAAACATCAATGTAAGAAACATCCCTGCAGTTGCCTTCCTTAGGAGCCCTGACCAGGGATCCAACTTGAAACCCAGGTATGTGCCCTGACCTAGAATCGAACCTGCAACCTTTCCATGCACAGGACCATGATCATGCTCAACCAACCTATCTACTTCAGCCCGGCCATTATACGATTTCTGGAATTTTATTTCAATTAATTCTTGCAAAGTCTGTGGGTTAGGTAATATTCACATTTTGCTGATGAGGAAAAAAACAACAACAAAACAACCTCTTCATTTTGAGACATTATTCTTCACTCATTGCCGCATTTTTCTGCCAGCCCTAGAAAGGCTCCTGACAGCACTTTCACTGGGTATCCAGAGTCAGAAGCATTCTCCTTACCACCACCCTTTCCAAAGCCTCCTCTGCACTGGCACTGAGGCTGCTCTGGAGGGTGCCGAGGCTAGGTAATGCAGACAATGACAGGATTTGGACCACTGGAGCCACTGTACCCACCTCTCCTCTCTCAGCCTTTCTCTGCTGTGCTGGAGATAGGCCAAGATTTGCGGTGCTAGCACTTCGGACACAGGAAGTGCTGCAGTTTTTCCCTCTCCAGCTGTTGTCGCCGCCTGGAGGTTATAGGGGTGCCCTGGAAGTCCTCAGCATGCCTCCCGTCGGGGCAAACATGGTGGTGGACTCCACAATGGAACTGCTATTTTTAGATACTTTTAAACATCTCAGAGCTGAGGTAAGACTCCACTTCTTGATTCTGACTCTGCTTCTAGACTGTGGGACATGTACAAAAAATCCTTAGGCATGCCTCGACTTTTGCGATCAGGATCACGGGCCCCAGGCAAGGCGGCTCCTGGGTCCCAGGGGTGCTGCCTTGCCTGCAGCCCGGCTTTCCAATTGCGATCACCGGCTAGGGGGCGGGCAAAGGTGGCCCCGGTCCTGCCACTCAGCTCTTGCCTGCTGCCTGGGTTTCCGATGACCGTTCTTCCATTCTTCCCCTTTCGCCTCCCATCATTGCGCCTATGTATGCAAATTAACTGCTATCTTTGTTGGCGGTTAACCACCATCTTTCTTGGCAGTTAATTTGCATATCGCCCGGATTAGCCAATGGGAAGCGTAGTGAAGGTATGGTCAATTACCCTGTTTGTCTTTTATTAGATAGGATGCTCAACCACTTAGCCACACAGACTGGGCTGCCATATATATTTTTTTAATATATACTTTATTGATCCTTTACAGAGAGGAAGGGAGAGGGACAGAGAGCCAGAAACATCTATGAGAGAGAAACATCGATCAGCTGCCTCCTGCACATCTCCTACTGGGGATGTGCCCGCAACCAAGGTACATGCCTTTGACCTGAATCAAACCTGGGACCCTTCAGTCCACAGGCCGACGCTCTATCCACTGAGCCAAACCAGTTAGGGCAACTGCCACATATTTTTGGTATAACTAGGGTGATACTATATATACAATTCTAAATGTTATGTTTTGTCTATATTATAACTAAGCATTTTTCAATATTGTTAAAAACTCTAAGCAAATGTGATTAAGAACGACATAGGGTTTAAGCATGAGTGTGCATTTATGCATGTAACATTGCAATATGCAGCGTAGTGTAGGAGTCATGAGAGCAAGTTGTGCAACCAGACTGTCTGGATTTTAATCCCATCACTGCCATCTATTACTAACATAATTTAGTTAAGTTAACCTCACTGAGCCTCAGTATCTTCATCTATAAATGGACATGATAGCAATATGTATTCATGTTGTGAAAATTAAATGAGCCAATATATGTAAAGCCCTGAGAATAGTGATTTGCACACTCAAGAAATGCTGACTATTGTTTCAGTACATTGCCATGCTGTGTCATTAAGATATGGGCTCTAGATAGCCAGCCCTCAGTTGGAATCTCAGCTCTATCATCTAAGCTGGGTAAATTATCTAGCTTCTCTGAACTTCAGCTTTCTTATCTATAAAATAAAAATAGTTGCACATCTTTTCAGAGCTCTTGTATCAATTAACTCCAACATTAAAGTAAATTCCTCAGCACAATTCCTGGCATAAATGAAGGTTCAATATATTATAACTTAATCTTTCCACATTCCCTGTGCCTGAAAGAAAGCCTTCTAAATAGTAAGCACTCAAAAAATACTTGTTGAGTATTTGGTTCATTACATACTTATGTTAATGTAAATGTTTATATAGATCTGATAGGATACACACTAACTTCCCATGTGGAATAAGATTGGTGAGAGTTAAAGTTTACAAAGATAATAAATTTACATTTTACTTTTGTTATTTAAAAATAATTTTAAAATAATTAAACCTACAAAATAAGGCAAGAACGAGGTCTCGTAGCATCCTGGGTTTAGTGAACCATCAAAATACTACAAGTAGCATGAAGGAAGAAGTTGAGTGGCATATTTTTCCATATCTTTCTAAGATATTTTATTTTTGTTAGTGTATGCTTAATTTCTGACTGGTCCTTTTTTATATCTTTGACCTACTCACTTAAAATCCTTGAATGTCTCATGAAGATCCTTGAGTAACCTTATAACCATGGTTTTGAACTCTGTATCCAGTAATTTGCTTGCTTCCATTTCTTTCATTTGTGACATGTTTCTTTGTCTCCCTAATTTTGCTGCTTCCTTGTGTTTATTTCTATGTATTAGGTAGAGCTGCCATGTCTCTGGAATTGGTAGAGTGACCTTGTGTAGTAGTCTTCCTGTAGGGCCCAGTGGCTCAGCCTCCCATTCTCCTGAGCTGGGCACTCTAGGTGTGTCCCTGTGTGGGCTGTATGTACAATCTTGTAGTTGAGCCACAGTTGCTGTTGGTGTCACTGGGAGTAATTGACCGCCAGGACAATTGGATGTGAGGACCAGCTGTGACTACAGTGGGAAAGTTGTTGTGCAGAAAACACCCCTATGCAGCAGGACTTGCTTTGGTGAAACTTTGGTGCTCATTGAGTCTGCCCCTTGAGTGTGTTGCTTATTGATGTGCAGAGTTGTAATCTGCTATATCTGAAGCTGTCCACCAGGTGCACTGGCTCTAGGGCCTCCAGAGAGGTGCAAAGTCAGCCACTGTCTGGGGCCACTATCAGGAGCTATTTATATTGAGCTTGGAGGTGCCCAGGTGAGGCCCAGCTGTAAAGCAAGGCAGGCTGTTTTTTTTTTTATTAATTTGAAATTTTGAGTAGGTCACATTCCAATGAGATACAGTTTTATACTCACTTCCATGGCTACAATCAAAATAATTAAAAATAATGTGTTGGAGAAGATGTAGAAAAATTGGGACACTTGCACATTGCTGGTGGGAATGTAAAAGGTTTCAGCCACTATGGAAACAATTTAGGAGTTCCTTAAAAAGCTAAACATATGCCCAGTTGGTGTGGCTCAGTGGTTGAGCATTTACCTATGAACCAGGAGGTCATGGTTCATTTCTAGGTCAGGGCACATACCCAGGTTGCAAACTCAATCTCCAGTGGGGGGCCTGCAGGAGGCAACCAATCAATGATTCTCACTTATCATTGATGTTTCTATCTCTCCCTTCCTCTCTGAAATCAATAAAAATATGTTTATTTAAAAAAAAGCTAAACACAGAATTACCATATGACCCAGCATTTCTATGCCTTGGTATATGGGCAAAAGGACTGAAAACAGGGACTCAAAAAGATACTTGTAAGATAATGTTCATTGCAGCATTATTCGCAATAGACAAAATGTGCAAACAGCTCTACTGTCTATCAACGGATGAATGGATAGACAAAATGTGTTATCTATACTAATAAAAGGGTAATATGTTAATTAGACCAGATAGACTGGATGTCCTTCTGGACAAAGCTATGGTGGCGGGGGCCAAGGTAGAGGCAGTTAGGGGCAATCAGGCAGGCAGGAAGAGTGGTTAGGGGCGATCAGGCAAGCAGGCAGAGGGGCTAAGGGTGATCAGGCAGCCAAACAGAGGCGGTTAGGGTGATCAGGCAGGCAGGCAGAGGTGGTTAGGGCCAATCAGGTAGGCAAACAGAGGCAGTTAGGGGTGATCTAGCAGGCAGGCAGGCGAGCAGTTAGGAGCCAGCTGTCCCATTGTGAGAAGGATGTCCAACTGACAGTCAGACATCCCCCAAGGGGTCCTGGATTGGAGAGGTGCAGGCCGGGCTGAGGGGACCCCCCCATGCATGAATTTTGTGCACCGGGCCTCTAGTATACATATAATGGAATATAATACAGTCATACAAAGAAATGAAGTTCTGATACATGGTACAACATAGATAAACCTTGAAGACATTATGCTAAGTGAAATAAACCAGATACCAAATAACAAATATTGTGTAATTCCATTCATATGAAATTTCTAGAATAGACACATTCATACAGACAGAAAGTGGATTTGATATAACTAGAAACTGGGGGAGGGGAGAATGAAAAGTTATTGCATAATGCTTACATAGTTTCTGTTTGGGGTGATGAAAAAGTTATGGAATGCTCACTTTGGCAGCACATATACTAAAATTGGAACAACACAGAGAAGATTAGCATGGCCCTTGCACAAGGATGACACGCAAATACTTGAAGCATTCCAAAAACAAATAAAAGTTTTGGAAATTGATAATAATGAGGGTGGTGCATAATTTTGAATGTAATTATTTTCACTAATTATACAAATAGTGAAATGGGAAATTTTATGTTATGTTATATGTTTTACAACAATAAAAATTTCCAACGCGAGGAGCAGCTGCCCCGCAATTGTGAGGAGCTGTAGGGAGGGGCTCTAGGGTCAAGCCTTGGGCTACAAACAAATCCAAGCTTGGAGGGCAGAGCTATCCTAGCATAATTAAGCCTGACCTTATAGCCCTCCCTAATTCCTTCTTAAGTAGCTAATGGGCTGTGGGAGGTGCAGTAAGTGTTTCCAAAACAAGAACATTTGTATACATGTTAATCTACCCTTGTTTTAATCAGACTATAAAATAAAACATTGGCTTGCAGGTTGGGTCTTTTGTGTCCTCATCCAGGCACGAGAGATCCACCAAGCCCCAGCTGTATTCTCTTGTCTGTCTTTTCTTCAATCCTTCACAGCCCCTCCTCAAGTTCACCCTTGGCTGTGCTGGCGCAGCACAAGAAGCAGCTGCCCCGTGAGCAGCCGCTACCCAGGACCACCCAAGGAGCAGTTGCCGCCCACAACTGTGTGAGGAACAGCTGCCCCATGACCTTGCAAGGAGGAGCCACCACCCACAACCACGTGAGGAGCAGCCACCACCTGTGACCATGAGAGGAGCAGCCACTACGCAACTGTACTAGAAGCGGCTGGCCTGCAACCGCCCAAGGAGCAGCTGCCACCTGCAACTGTGCAACCTGCCACCAAGCTCACAACTGTAGTAATAGGTCCCGCGCCACTTAAAACCAGATCCTACAATGAGAGCAAAACTGGGGAACAGAAGAACAACTCCCAAAGGAAAAAAAAAGGAAGAATCACCAGAAAAGGTACTAAATGAAACAGAGGCTGTCACAAAAAGAATTCAGAATAAGGGTCATACAGTTCATAAACCAGATGGATAAGAAAATCAACAACGTATGCAAGAATCAGGAGGAAATAAATCAGGCATGATATAGCTACAATAAAAAGCATGACAGAAGCTTTCTACAGTAGACTAGGAGAAGTGGAGGACCAAATTAGTGAATTAGAAGACAGGGAAGCAAAACACACCCGATCTAAACTGCAATTGAAGGAAAAATCAAAAGACAGGAGGACAGCCTGTGGGAGCTTTGGGACAATATGAAATGAAGCAACATACATATAATAGGGGTGCCAGAATGACAAGAAGAAGAGCAAAAGTTAGAAAACCTATTTGAAGAAATACTGTCATAAAACTTCCCTGATTTGGAAAAGAAAAAAGGCATACAAGCACAGAGAGTCCCAAACAACATGAACCCAAAAAGACGCACACCAAGACATGTCATAATTACAATGGCAAATGTAAACGACAAAGAGAGAATCTTAAAGGCTGCAAGAGAGAGGCAGAAAGTTACCTACAAGGGATCTTCCATTAGACTGTCAAATCATTTCTCAACAGAAACACATCAGGCCAGAAAGGAATGGAAGGAAGTATACAAAGAGATGCAAAGCAAGGGACTGAATCCAAGAATACTCTATCAAGCAAGGCTATCATTCAAAATCAAAGGAAAAATCAGAAGCTTCACACACACAAAGAAAGGCTAAAGGAGTTTATTACTACCAAGCCAGCAATGCAAGAGATACTAAAGGGACTCTGTTGTAAAAAGAAGGGGGGAGAAAAGGGAAGAAGGAACACAGGCACAGAAAATAAAAATGGCTACAAACAAGTTCCTATCAATAATAAATTTAAATGTAAATGGCCTAAGCGCTCCAATCAAAAGACATCGAGTGACTGAATAGATAAGAAAACATGAACTATATATATACATATATATATGCTGTCTACAAGAGACCCACCTCAGAACAAGAGACTCACAC
>NW_005356635.1:2587527-2588312 GCF_000412655.1 Myotis brandtii
GTTACCAAAGAGATCAAAGAAGAAATTTAAAAAATCCTGAAAAGGAATGACAATGAAAACAAAGCAATCCAAAACCTATAGGACACATTGAAAGCAGTCCTGAGAGGGAAGTTCATAGCATTACAGGCCTACCACAACAAACAAGAAAAATTGGTAATAAATTATATAACTCAACAACTTAAATAACTACAAAGAGAGCAATAAGAAAAGCCCAGAGTGAGCAGAAGGAAGGAAATAATAAAGATCAGAGCAGAAATAAATGACATAGAGACCAAAATTACAATATAAAAGCTCAATGAAACCAAGAACTGGTTCTTTGAAGGGATAAACAAGATTGATGAACCTCTAGGCAGGCTCACCAAGAAGCAAAGAGAGAGGACCCAAATAAACAAAACTAGAAATGAAAGAGGCGAAATAACAACAGACCCCACAGAAATACAAAAGATTGTAAAGAAATACTATGAACAACTCTATGCCAACAAACAAAACAACCTAGAGGATATGGACATATTCCTAGAAAAAGACAACCTTCCAAATCTCAATCAGAAAGAATCTAAAAATCTCAAAAGGCTGATAACTATGGAGGAAATTAAAACAGTCATTAAAAAGCTTCCAGCAATCTAAAGCCCCAGGCCAGACGGCTTCACAGGGGGAGTTTTACCAAACATTTAAAGAAGAACTAAAACCTATCCTCCTCAGACTATTCTAAAAAATTCAAGAGGAAGGCACACTTCCAAGCTCATTCTATGAAGCCAGCATTACCCTAATACCAAAACCAGATAAAG
>NW_005356635.1:2588526-2588880 GCF_000412655.1 Myotis brandtii
AGAGACAAAAATAACATAATCATATCAATTGATGCAGAAAAGGCATTTAACAAAATCCAACACCCTTTTCTGATAAAAACTCTCAGCAAAGTGGGAATAGAGGGATCATACTTCAACATAATAAAAGACATATATGACAAATCTACAACCAACATCATACACAATGGGGAAAAACTAAACTACTAAGAACAGGAACAAGACAGAGATGCCCACTTTCATCACTCCTGTTTGACATATTATTGGAAGTGCTAGCCATAGCGATCAGATAGGAAGAAGAAATAAAAGCCATCCAATTTGCAAAAGAAGAAGTAAAATTGTCATTCTCAGATGACATGATATTGTACATAGAAAACC
>NW_005356635.1:2590451-2606241 GCF_000412655.1 Myotis brandtii
AATGGAATACTATGCTGCTGTAAAAAAGAAGGAATTCTTACCATTTGCAACAACATGGATGGAACTGGAGAGCATTATGCTAAGCGAAATAAGCCAGTCAGAGAAAGATAAATATCACATGATCTCACTCATTTGTGGAATATCATGTACAATGTATACTGATGAACAAAAATAGAACCAGAGTCATAGAAGCATCAGACAGACTGCCCAATCTATGAGGGAAGGTAGGGGATGTAAGGGTAAGAGATCAACCAAAGGACTGTATTCATGCATATGCATATGAATATAACCAATGGAGACAGATGGGGGGGTGGTGAGGGCATGTGCTGGAGGGTGGGAGTGGCCAGGGAGAGGTCAATGGGGGAAAAAGGAGACTTAGGTGATATTTTAAACAATGAAGAATTTAAATTAAAATAAAAAGTAAAATAAAATAAACATTTCTTTACATAATACATAAATAAATATATAAATATATGACCTCCAGTTTAAACTTTTTAATAGGGTACACATTCACATTGTGAAAAAATAAAAGCATCTAACACTGAGAATCTTTACTCTTGCCTCTGATCACATCCATCTTGTTTCCTTCACCACTTTCAGCAGATAACCACTATTATTTCCTTTATATATACATAAAAATATATGTTTTCAATATATTTTTATACAAATACCAAGCAAAAATAAAAATGAATTATTATTCCCCCTTTCCATATATACATACACAGTTGACCCGGAACATAGGTTTGAACTGTGTGGGTCCACTTGTACACAGACTTTTTTCGATAAATATCTGCAATGTATTTCCTCTTATGATTTTCTTAGCATTTTCTTCTCTCTAGTTTACTTTATTGTAAGACTACAGAGAGAAGACTGCTTTTTCCCCAAATCCTCATCCCCCTTCAACCAAAAGTAACATCCTACGCACCCACCTTTAGAATATCTGCAAGCAGATTTCTCCCTAGGAAGAGGCACCTGCCTCTATTGTGTATCATGGGGATGACCCATTTCCCTAATCATCTCCCTTCCATTTGCCCCGGCTGAGAAACTGCCATTAGCTATTTATTTCTTTGAATTCTGAAAATTTTGGATTAATAGAGAAACAAATATAAATGATCTCTAAATATAGGGTCCCAAAAAAGTGTATACACACTTTGAGTAATTGCCAGGACTGACCAGCAGCCCCTGAATGAGGAATGAACAGATTACTCAGATAGTTTGACTGTGAAAGAGAGGGCTAAGGGGCCCCTGGCTCTAGTGGCCAGGGCAGCCTCTATTGCCTGCCTCATCAGGCCTTTATTGGAATTTTTATCTTTCAATACAATCAGTAGGGTGAGTAATCTTGAGAGGACACATGTCTACATTGTCCTCTAGGCAAGGGCATCAAGGGATTAAGCATAAGGATTCCAGTAAACACCCGGGGGTCTGCACCTACACAGACTTGTTTGGAAAGGTCAAAGAATAATAGGGGGTGCCACCTTCGACACTCTCCTAAATATCCCTGAAGTCAGAATTCCGATAAACAGGGCAGGCGGCCTTCCACACACTTCCCTTTTATCAGAATGTCCTCCTTACAGCTTTCCAACCAAGTCTCTTTTGCTCCCCAATGAATGATTATTAATTCCAATGGATTAAATTTGAAAAGAAAGGCATGTCAATTGAGATATCATCTGTTAAAGTGTGTACACACAAATAATACATATAACATACAAAATATGTGTTAGTCAACTGTTTATGTTATGGGTAAAGTTTCCAGTCAATGGTAGGGAATTAGTAGTTATGTTTTGGAGAAGTCAAAAGTTATACTTAGATTTTCTGTGGTGAGATCAGCATTTCTAACCCCTGTGTTGTTCAAGAGTCAAATGTATTAACATAAGCATTGCTCTATGTCTTCATTCTAGAGACAGTTCCATACTAGTATATAAAGAGCTGCTATATTCTTTTACACTGCTGTATAATTTTCCACTGTGTAAATATACTATAGTTAATTTAACTAGCTCATTACTCATAGAAATTTAGTTGTTTTGAATTTTTGATATTTAGAGTTTTTTAATGTATAATTTTATGTAGTTTTAATTCACTTGTGCAGTTTTTACTATAAGATCAGTCCCCAAAATTTGGATTATTGGAATCAAAGAGTGATTACATTTGTATGTTTGAAACCATTCCTAATTCCCCTCCACCAGGGTTGTACCCACCACCAACAATGTTATGAGGATGCTTAGTTGTTAAATAGTTGCCAAAAAATGTGCTAAATTTTGTTTTTGCCAATCGCATTAGCAAGAGAAAAAAATGCTATCAGTACATTTTTTTATTTTATCAGTACATTATTTGTTTTAAGCTTATTATGAGTACAGTTTGGCATTTTTTCATAGACAGCTGTCTCAAAAAAGTGTATACATACTTTAACAGATGATATAGCTCAATTGATGTGCCTTTCTTTTCAAATTTAACCCATTGGAATTAATAATTATTCAAAGTGTGTATACACTTTTTTGGGATACCCTGTATTTAGAGATCATTTATATTTGTTTCTCTATTAATCCTAAGTTTCCAGAATTCAAAGAAATGAATACTAATGGCAGTTTCTCAGCCTGGGGCAAGTGGAAGGGAGATGATTAGGGGAATGAAGTTCATCTAATTCTCTCCAGCCTCATCCCCATGATACACAGTAGAGGCAGGTGCCTCTTCCTAGGGAGAAATCTGCTTGCAGATATCCTTAAAGGTGGGTGCATAGGGTGTTACTTTTGGTTGGAGGGTGATGAGGTTTTGGGAAAAGGCAGTCTTCTCTCTGTGCACACTGGATCACAATTAGTATGAAAAGTGGGCTGTGAGTCAATAAGCCTAATAAAACTACTTTTAATTTCTATCAACCTCTTGAAGCTATTTCCAAAGAACGACCTTTTAAAATCTCCTCAAGAAAGATGATCATCTGAGCTTGCAGATTTCAGACTATACAGCTCTGCAATTTCTTGAGAGAGACCACAAAGCCATTCAATCATTCCCTTTGCGATGAATAAATAACAACAATGCCACATAAACAGCATCACTTGGCTGTGGGGGCAAGCTGTCATTTCCAGAGTTTGGAATGTGGTTTTATATCCAAGGGTGCAGCATCTGATCATATCAAAAAATTCCAAAGATAGCAGAAATTCAAATGGGTCGGTTTGCTATTAAGCTGCCTACAGGTATTCCATTTAGATCAGATGTCACATTTGCAAGCCAGAAGGAAATAAGTGGGATTTTGCTTAATTCACAGAATTTCAGAAGAAAATGAAGCTTTTTTCCCCCATGACAGACTGGAATTTTCCTCAGACAAGCTTGACATATTGCCGGTCTGTGGTCTAACTCTGTCTGAGAATGTCTCTCCACTCTTCTAAAGTTGCCAAGATCAGAGGCCAAAAGGAAAAAGAATGGAGCTTTTCTAAGACTGCTGGATGATGTCTTCCCCACAATCCCTCCTGAGGTGTCACAGCAAGTAGCCAGGTGATGGTCAGAGAGAACAGCAAAGAGAGAGGTATTCTCCAGTACATAAATGCTCTTGGTCCAATAAAATAACCAAGAGACATGATGGGTTTAGGACATCTATAATCAACCTATGCTGGATCAGCATTTCCTAGTTCTTAACCAAAAAATATTGATTTATGTTTATTATGCTTTATGGCACTTTAGAGTAATTTATAACACTTACATTAAGGAATGGATGAGCCGGGAGAAAAGCCAATGTGGGCATGAGAAAAGATAAAGTGCTGTCAGGAATAGTGACTTTCAAGTATCAGGTGCAATTTCTTGCTTTTGCATTTTATCTGAACTATTTAACATGATGCAAGATTATTAATGATTTTTAAGTTACACAAAAACATGAGCTAAGTTGAAGAAACTTAAAGAAGTCCTTAAAATACACACAAATACATACATGCCCATACACACACATATATTATCAACAGTTAAAACTGTTAAAAATAAAAAATAAAATCTTTCTCCATATACTAATTTTAAAAATACACTAAAATACATACATGCCCATACACACACATACATTATCAACAGTTAAAACTGTTAAAAATAAAAAAATCTTTCTCCATATACTAATTTTAAAAATACACTAAAGTGTGCTATTATGTGAAATAAACAGAACAAATAGTATTGTATAAAATATAAGTTTTTGTTTCAAATATGAATTGTTTTCATAAAAACATACACCAAATGCAGCAAAACACTATGGGTCATTGCCAAGCTAGCCACTTTCCTTCTCTATTAAATTTTGATGAAACAGGAAAGATATTAGAGACTAAAGACATGTCCTGTTTAACAGAGTTATAGAAATTGTTCCTTATTTTCATGATATCTGTTAATACCATCAATAGTTATTGTCAGGAAACACTTTCAGAGGTTAAAAGTTGTCAAAAGCTCTTATCTAATTAATTACTGTTATCATTAGCAATTTTAAGTCGCAAGACATTTGCCTGGGTAACTGTATATTTCCCTCAAAATGTGGCCTTATTTTAAAGAAGAGTTCAAGATGAGATAAGAATAACAAAGACTTGGCTTGAGAATATGGGAGCAGAGCACTTTAAGTACCACCCTTCTTCAACAATTCTCTTTTCCTGGCTGGCTATGGCGATTCCCCATGCTGGCAGAACCAGTCTTACTTCCTTAGCATGTCCCTCTCGAGGGTCTGTCCCCTCACCTCACTTAGTATGTTCACTCTCAGTTTTCGATGCCTCAGACAAAACTGAATTTAATGTTGCTACACATAAATAGTTAAATGTATTGTTCTCACATGATTTTTTAGGTAAAAAGACTCTTTGATGCTCTTTAGTATATCTCTTTCCAATGAAAGAATCTTCTTATCATGTTAGTCATTCAGCCTTGACTCAAATATATTCATTGGTGTTGAGTTCATGGTTTTTGCAACAGCCAGCTTTATTGCAAGATAGTGCACAGGGCTAGATTTTCCGTATATTAACACACCACTTCTCTTGCTGTAATTTTGCCTTATCTCCCCTAATTTTGTCCTCTAGAGCAAATACTGAATTGTCAGTGTTAGCTCCCAGGATTGTTTCATAATTCAGTGCTGTGTAAAGATGGTTGGGTAATCAGTTGGGAGGAAATGGCATAAGTGAGAAGTGACTTAATTAACCTGTCCCAGGGAAAAATGGTGGCCAAGAATTATACAATCCAGATATGACAAAGACAATACAGTGCAAGCGGGAATTAGAGATGAAAGACAGAGTGATACTTTTGAGAGTGTGTTTGCTTAATTCAGGGCCTGTAGCATAACATGTGTGGATGTGGATATGTAGGTAAGAGACTGCACTAGCATGTCTAATGAAGTCTCCAAAACTAAAGTGAAGTTGGCTTACAGTATGAGTGCTTGGGGAAGGAGATGTAGAAGGGACACAATTAGAGCAAAAAGTTAAAAAAACAAACAAACAGTAAGATCACTTATATTGCAACATTTTCTTAGGCAGTTAATGTATAATCATCCTTCTCTAGCAAGAAACAAAGAGCTTAAGGGAGTCAACCTACCCATGATTTCAGGATAGGAATTAAAGATGGTGCCCCATGGAGCCAAAACTTTCTGAAATACCAAGCATCTAACAAAAACTTGAAATTAGAAAACACTAAATAGGTTCCAGTGCAATGCCAAAATACAAAGAGGCTTTAAAGTAAGATTTTGGGATCCCCAAGTGGCAGAAGACTGAAGAGCTAAAAATAACAAGTCAAGTGGGAAAGCCTCGAGATAAGCAAATATCTGAGATGAATCTGATGCTCACAGTTTAGATGCTATGATCTCTACATCATGCTGAGAAAGTGGATCAGTTTCATTTAAAGGGCTGAGGACAGACCCTAATGGTCAGTTGCTTTTACTAAGTGATTTCATTAGTTATTACTTTAACTTGTAGGGACAGAATATTTCTGGATTGGAGTAACCGTATTGTCCTGAATGAATGACACAATATTTTCCTAGTTGTCTGCTTCTAATTTACCCGATGGACAAGCGAAATGCTTTAAACCATTGACCTGATCCCTTAAAACCTGAGTTTCAAAGTCTGCTATGGCTCTTCTAAGAAGTAGCAGTCTAGATGGCCAAAGGTGGTCTTGGTCATGAAAAGTTTTGCTTCAGGCTTAGGTGATTGACTTTGGCCAGTGTTGTTTCCTCAGGATACCACTGCTGGGAAGGAATTTCCTACCTTATTCAAAGTCAGAAGCCTTAGTGTTTCTATGCAGGGAGAGTCCACCAGGACCACAGTAAATGTTAACCCAGATTTTAAATGCCATAATGTTACAGATGTGACTAGGACCAGACAAATCCTTTTTTTTTCATACCATCATGTTAGCCAGGCAAAACATGGCCAAAAACTCCATTTGGGTTCTTGAACACATATTTTTTAGAGTTGGTCTTGGGGTGGTGCTCTTTCTTGAACCTGAGATTCCTTTAAGGCCAGATCCATTAAAACACATCAGGATTTTGTCTAGACAAAAAATGTTGAGCCCTTGATCAAAGGTACCTTCTGCAGGAAGGACACCAGTCTAATGGCATTCAGAGTTACTAAGGAATGTCTGGGTGTCTGCCTTTCATTCAATGCCTTTACAGACTCAGACAAGGTTGTAGGTGTCCCGAATACCCAATAATTCATTCACCAGAGAGGCAAGAAGAGACCATAGCACCTGGATGGTTTCTTGTTGGCTTTGTCTAAAGGAATGGAGAAGATAGAAGAGGAGGTGAAGTTCTCCTGCAGAAAGGGTAATGATTCCTGCTAATGTACTGAAAACCAGGGCAGATAAATCACAACCAGTATCGTGTGACCACACCCTGGCAGGGTCTAGGGATGGCTCCCTGAGTGTGGCAACCTGGGCTTAGGTCACAGAGGGAGGATGGTTGCTCTGAAGTGGGTCTTGTGTGTAGTTGCTGTATAGATGGATGATGACAGGAGGTGAAACATGACTTTGGGGGAGACGAGAAAGAAGGCATCAGACAGACGGAGGCACATCCCATCAGACTCAGACAGCAGGGGCCCAGGAGGTAACTATAGCTGTCCAGTAGGCTGAAAGTGAGAATTTAGATCCTGCGTGAGGTCCCCTGAGTAGGGAAGGAAACTGCTGAGGGACCCTCTGGAATCCAAATTCCAGTGGTGATACTGCCAGGGGTCACAGTGACCAGAGAGTACAGCATTCTTTTACCATCAAGAATTACTTCGGTTCTTCCCTATTCTCATGTGTAGCCTTCTCATGCTATCAACAAGAGGAAATGTTTCATTTTTTTAACCGTAAAAATTGTGTTTAACTCAAGCTAGTTAGTATCTGTCTTACTGAAACACTTAGTTTACAAATAGAATCTGTTTTCCCCCCAGTAGTACTAGCTGCTTTTTTCTTATTTTCATCTTTGTATCTAGAGACTCATTTTAGACAAGATCTCAATTTGTATGAAAGGATGCCAATTTTTTACTTCTTTGCCAAAGAAATTCTTGCCAAATGAAGATCAGTTTTTAAAAACTAAAGATAAATGTACACATCTTAAAGGCTTAATTGTATTATTTCCCTCTTTATACTCTGATTACTTTGACAGATGGGACCTTCATAATATACTCATTGTTCAGCTGGAAACCCCATGAAGCTGTAAGCTGAGCCCCTTGTCCTGAGGCCACTGGAAGACGTGTTCACCCAATGGTGTCTGTGGACCCCAGCAGAGAGGGGGGTAAAGAGTTATTAAGTCACTTGAAATTGCTTTAGTGCACTGAAAAGTGGTTGGGCCATTTCAGGCCATGGGAGGGTGGCAGAGTGCCCAACTGCCTACGTCAAGCAGTGTTTATAAATTAGAAATTACCAGCCATTTGGGTCCTTGCTGATCAGTCAGCGTCCTGAAGGACTGTGCCGACATGCCTGGGGCAGAGTTGTTACTGGACCAAACAAAGCGTAGCTCTTGGTTAATCAGTCATGATTTGTCTATCTGGTGGTGTTAAAATGGTACGTCTCTGATTGAAGTGCTATGTGGCAAATTATTCCAACTCAAAGCAACTGTGGAAATTATTCTTTGAATGTCCTGTTGTCAAGTACAGAAGCTGACCATAAAATTCAGAGACAAAGGTAGCCTCACATGATTATCTCTAGATGTATTTCACTCATCTAGTTTAGAAAAAGACTTGCTGAGCACCTACTGTTTCAGACAGGAAGTATGATCGGACTAGCCTTCCCCACCCTCATTCTTTTAGTGAGTCATTACTAAATACCTAAAACTATTTTAAGGCCTTTATGTATATTAACATATTTAATCTTCACAGCAAGGTATGGCTAATGATCTCATTTTACAGTTGAAAAACTGAGAGTTAAACAAGTTTTCCGGGAGCCTAGCAACTAGCAAGCCATGTAGCTATGATATGAGTGCAGCCATTTTGCAGACCATTTGTGCTTTTTGTTTTTCCAAGTGTCTCACCTACATGTCCACTCATGGTAAAACCAGGGTTAGTGACCATGACCACCTCTGGATTTGCTCAGCTTCTGAGAAGCTCTCCTGACCAGGTCCAGACAATCCCTACAAGGCCCACCTTTTTCTCTTCCAAAGCCTGGATTCATAGTTGCTGACCAGCTGCCTCCCATCTTCAGCTCCACCCAGTATCCCCTGAGTGTGATTCATACCCATAGTCAGCTGAGCACAGATTTATGTCCCTGCGGTCAGGACACCTTTCTTAGTTTTTCCCTCACTCCTCTCCATTTTGGAAACCAGTCCTGCCATGACTTTCCTACTCACTTCTCAGACCTGGAGCAGACCACAGCCACTCCTCCAGGGTAATTTGAGACTGGGAAGAATAAAGTGAGGGGAAGAGAAAATATTTTGATCAAAGAACAAATGGCTAGAAAGAAACAATAAAACAGATTTTGACTAAATGTGTCAGATTGAATACATATGCTTATCTCCCAAAAGTCACCAAATGACAAGAATAAAAAGCAGAGGAACAAACAAATGGATGAGTCATGGGCAACTGGTAAGTTACATAGATTTGGGTGTTCTGGAAGTTTACATATCTGATGGAGAAAAGCCAAGAGTAACCTCAGAAACCTGAAAAGACTCTGGGACTGGAGGCACCAGGCAGCTCAGAAGGAGGAGGTGGGAAGGTGCCTGATCTCAGATGGATTAATTAAAACACTGTAGGGAATAGTGGCATTCCCTAATGTGTTTTTTCATTCATACAGCAGGTCAGCTTCCCCCCCCGCCCCTGATTCTATAAGAAACTGACAAGGTTATTACTAAGGGTCCCATTAAAGTGAAGCTCTAGACTGGTGGACACCAGATACACTGACCATGGAAGGAAGGCCAGCCCTGAAAATGAAGGCATTATGTGGTTGTCTGCATTCTAAATGGTGAGATGTTTGGGCCACCCTTTCTCCCTTCCCCAGAGGTCCCAGATTGCAAGCTACCAGATTTATAGTCTACTTGGCAGGAGAATGGAGAACCAACTTTAGCTGAATTTACTAGCCTGAAAGCAAATACTGGCAATACATGAACCTGGTCTCTCATACCTTATTCTCAACTTTTTAGAACTTCACTCTGAAATGGAGTGATAGCCAGTGTTTTGAGAAAAGCTGCTATTATTAAATATGAAATCCAAAACAGAAAAAAATCTTAAAGGAAACAAGAACATAAAAAATATATAATCAGATTTAAGAAAGAAGATTTCACATTTTAAACAAGAACAAAAAATAAGTTAGAGCATATCTTAAATAAAAGAGGAAAGGTAAGAAAATTAGAGGATCACATTAGGGTATTCAATAGGCAGACAATAAGAGATTCACAAATTGAGAAAACAGAGGGTAGGAAATAATAAAAGAAAATTTGATAGACCTCCAGACATGGATTTTAAAATAGTTGCTGCATATACTGAGAACTTGATTAATGTTTGGAGCACATATTCAAAATAATCCATTTACATTTTATCACACTAGCCTCCCTGAAAGCTAAAATTCAATGGAGCAAAACCTTCACAATTTTAGGAGAAAATTATTCACAACATATAATTCTATACCAAGCCAAATCAAGTATGAAGATAGAATGAAGACATTACAGACAAGCAACAAAATTTCAAAATAGAGTTCTATCCCTACCCACTACACTACACACACATACACTCCAGACACACTCATTTTCTTGGAAGAATACTGACATATGTGCTACAATCAAGGGCACAAATTGAGGAAAACAAATTATTCAGGAACTGGGATACAATGTGGGAGAGAAGATACGGGAATTCCCAAGATGAAGATGAAGGAAAGTCCCAGAAAAATAACTGTCCTGAGGCTAATAGAGCAAGCAGTCTAGATCAGAATGGGAAAGGAGAGGGTTCCAGAGGGGTTTCACCAAGAAAGTCATAAAACCAGTATGCCTGACTGCATTTACAGGGGTTTAGAATTCAATCAGACAGGTTAAGGACACATTAATCTACACTAATAAAAGAGAAACATGCAAATTGGTGTCACTCTGCTATGCCCACCAGCCAATCAGGATGAGTATGCAAATTAACCCAACAATGATAGTGGTTAATTTGCATATGCAGGCACAGAGCGAAGACTGAAGACAACTGAAGACTGAAGAGGCTTGGCTTCTCCACTGCAGCCGGAGTGGAGAAGCCAAGCCTTGCTGCTGTGGCCGGACCAAAGGCCTGGGTCCCCAGTGCCAGAGGAAAACCGGTGCTGGCGGCCAGGGGAAGGAAGACCTATTGTGCAAATCTTCATGAACGGGCCTCTAGTTATAGATAAAAGCAAATAAATGAGGCAAGTATTAAAACCAGGAAAAACTGAACATTATACAAGAAAGGAAATGCAAGAATTTTTTTAAATAAAACCCAATGTGGAAAAATTTGACTTAAACATAACAATGCAAACAATAAATATCTATTTTAAATCCAATTAAACTATCATGGAAAGATAGGATAAAGAGAAGCATGTATATTGGCATTGACATAAGACTACTAAATCCTAGTCTTTTTTTTTTAGAAGGAAGTAAGCAGACAATATATAGATTTGAAAAAGAAAGTCTAAAAATAGCAATTTATGCAAGTTATTTAGAAACATGGAGGTAAATTGCAGAAGACAGGCAATGCAATAGAAAGTCATTGCTCTGAGACATAGAACTAGGAGGTGGGAAGTAGGGAACTGTTCTTTTTAGTTAGAAGAGTTATACCACTTGACTTTTAAAATGAAGTACATCTATTACATAGAAGTAAAAGAGTAGAAAAAAAGAGAGAGAAATAAAAACCAAGGAGATAAAAGAGAAAGAAAGGATTTAAGGGAGGAAGGGAAGGAATAAGGGAAGAAAGAGAAGACAGAAGAAAGGATGGGAGAGAACATAGCATATCATTAGAAAAGTACCCAGTGAATGGGTACTGAGTGCTTTAGGTTTTCAAAGGAGAGAGGGATGAGTATACCATGTCAGTCAGAGCCACATTTCACAGAGGAGATGAAAACTGAAGGGATAGGTATGATTAGACAAGTGGAGGGAGGGTGTATGTAGTCAGAGGCACCATGTGAAACAGTCATTGAAACAGCATGATCAAGGCTGCTGGTTGCCCATGGGAAAATGTCTTCATATTAAATGAAAAGACATTCCCCAAGATTTGGTCATTGGTATCTAAGTGGTGGAATAGAGGAGTTCCATCTTTATAATGTTCAAAATTGCCTAGTTTAAATGATAACAAATGGTGCGTTCTTGAGGTAGCTGTAGCCTGACCCAATGGACAAACAAACAGCTTGTGAACAGATGCCAACCATCTGCCAACTTGAATGGTGCCTCTTCTTCCCAATAGACACAGCCCCATGACAGGGCACATGGGTTGGTGAGCAGAATGTGAGTGCAATTTCAGTCCCCTCATGCTCCCATGGCTGAGGATTTCAAATTAATCCATGTCTCTGATCCTGGGGGAATCAGAAATCTCAGGTAGTGGTTAGGTTGGAAGGGTGATATGTCTATACCACCTCCTTGTACTGGCTTCCATGCACAATGAAGTATTGATCTGTGAGGGGAAATGAGAACTAACTAGCATAAGTCTACAATTTTTATTATGACCCTGTATTAGATATTTCAGTTGATAAAATGAGATGATATCTATAACTAAAAGTGAGTGCATGAGTTTTTATTATGGGAATACTCAAGATGTCATCTAAGTGGTAGGAAAATACAAGTCTCCAGGCCAGGTCTAAAAGGACACTGGACAAGAAATCAAGGTTGTTTTCTGTGTTCAGCTGGTGCATTAAAATCCTTATGAAATGATTTTATTATATTAATGGAGGTATATCTATCACCATCAGTTTAAAGAACAATAGACGGCTATCCATCTATTACTGTAACTGCTGGATATTTTTCTTACTACTTAAATATTGCCCAGCATAATTTTGCATACCTAAAAAGAAATTCAGAAGAAGCTATAGCAATTTAACATGATAAATGGAGATAGTCAAATAACTCTGCAGTGGTATCATATCACTCTGACAGACCTAACTTCATTTTGAGTTTACTCAATCTAATTTCACTTAAATTTTAAATTGTTTGATTTATACATCAGGATGTTTTGATTACATGCATACATAAATTTCATAAAGGATTCATAATGTTTCCAAAAGATTTCAGAAGTTCAGTAAGTTTTGAAATTCCCATCATCTTCTGACAAAGGTGCATAAGCCCTTGTCTGATTTTTTTAAACATTTTTATTGAGATATAAGTTACATATTATAAATTCACCAAATTAAATGGTTTTAATGTATGCAAAGAGTTGTGTAAACATCACCACAATCTAAGGTTAAAACATTTTCATCACCCATCAAAAATCCTTTGTCAATTAGCATTCATTCTACATTTCCCCCGGGCTCTGCCAGCTCTAGGCATCCTGGTCTACATTCTGATATCATAGAGTTTCATATTCTGGACTTTAATTAAAAGGAACCATACAACATGTGATCTCTGGTGACTGTCTCCTTTCATTTAGCATAAAGTTTTCAATGTTTACCCCTGTTATACCATGTGTAAGTACTTCTCTCCTTTCAATTGCTAGATAATATTCTATTGTGTGGACACAAAATAGATGGCCTTTTGGGTTATTTCTACCTTTTGACTAATATGAATAACTCTGCTATGAACATTCATGTACAAGTTTTTGTGTGAATGTATGCTTTCATTTTTCTTGGATATATATCAAGAAAAATTGCTGGGTCATGATAAAGTTAAGCATGGTATCTCTATATTTTTCTTTTTTCAGAATTTTCAAACTTTTCCAAAGTGGCAGCACCATTTTACATTTCTACTAGGCATGTGTGAGGGCTCCAGTTTTCTCACATTCTTCTCAACACTCATTATTTTTCTTCTTCTCCTTGGTTATAGCCATCCTACTGGGTATGGAGTGGTGTCTCATCCTGGTTTTCATTTGCATCTCCCAAATGGATAATGATGTTGATCATATTTCATATGCTTACTGGCCACATGAATAGCTTCTTTGGAGAAATGTCTATTTGAATTATTTTAGAATAGATTAAAGTAACTAATTTTAATTGGATTATTTTTCTTTTTCTTATTGAGTTGTAGGAATCCTAAACAGAAACTTGGGATGAGAGGAGGCCAACCAGAGACTATTCTGAGCTTGATGTTTCCTGAAGACCCCCAGATGAATCTCAGCCATTACAAAATATTTGTCTCTTGGGACCTCCACATTTAGATACTTTCCTCAGAAAACACCTTGTCCTTGTTTTTCTGCTTTATCTGTTTCTTGATGTGGTCCTTTTAACAAATGTTTCTCATACTTAGGCATCAAATGAGTTTTGAATACAGATTTCTAGCACCTTGTCTTTCTTCATAGCACCTCCTCTCCTCGATTCTCCCTCCCCCAGCACAGTGCAGATGCCCATTATTGGTAGGTGGAGAGAAGTTGATCTGCCATGATAAAGGCCAACCAAAACCTTGGCCATCTGGAAGTAAGCTTTTATGGGGAGATTATCTGTCAGTGTCCCCTCATGTGACCCAAGTGACTGAGTCTTTATATTTCCACACAAACTCCTTTGTTCATCACTGGATACAGGTAACCTAGGGAGGGCAGGACCTTGTGTAAAGAGGCCACACTCTGCAGCTGAAGCTGACCCTGAAGGAGCTGCAGGCTGGAGGCTCTACACTCACCACCTGCCCCAGCTGGGCAGCACATTCATTCCTGAAAGAGAATCAGGGTGGCACATCTGGGTGACTGCCACACCTCCCATGCTAACCCACAAAATGTATTCTTTCTTACCATGAACAAATTGATGCATACTGAAATTTTACAATTCAGACATTAATTTAAATGCAAATGTTCCTGAGAAGTAGCCCTTTAAGCTAGTACCATCTACTGACTTCTTGGTAAAACAACTTCTTTACAGGTTTAAAAGGGATCAGGAATGCATTAAACACAGGAGCCAAACAGCATGGTGCAATGAGGGGCTGAAGGGCACAAACCAATGCCACAATTTTGTGTTGACCGTCTTGTCGTTTTACAGATGAGAAGAGCAAGGTCCTGAGAAGTGAAATGCCTAGGCAGGACCCTCCAACTGCTGAAGCCACAACTGAGCCTCCGCCTCTGACTTATCCTTCTTGCCTCTCCTCACCAAACGTTAAGAATTGTAGGGCGACTGCCAACAGAGACAGAGTATTTCTCTTTAATATGCATGACAGTACTGCACCTGAAAAAAATCCTTTCTTTGGGTTTCACTTATAAACAGAACAGAGCTGCAGTGCCAGGGGAGTGAACTCATTGCTATGCCTGCATGGACTGTGAGGAATAATGGTTTACTAGTGTGGGAAAACACAAAACAACCTCTCCAAATCTTAATTCTTAATCGCTCAGGTGGGGATAATGAATCCTGCTTGCTTATTTAGAGACAGAGTATTTCTCTTAATATGCATGACAGTACTGCACCTGAAAAAAAATCCTTTCTTTGGGTTTCACTTATAAACAGAACAGAGCTGCAGTGCCAGGGGAGTGAACTCATTGCTATGCCTGCATGGACTGTGAGGAATAATGGTTTACTAGTGTGGGAAAACACAAAACAACCTCTCCAAATCTTAATTCTTAATCGCTCAGGTGGGGATAATGAATCCTGCTTGCTTATTTCCCAGTGTGGCTGTGAAATTTTAAGAAGATCTAGTGAGTGTGCAATATATTTCCATGTAACAATAAGCAGGCACTTATTTTAGAAATTCTTTTAGACCTGGTAATAAATCAAAATATTAAAGAAACAGGACTGCCTGGGCCCTGACCAGCTGCAAGTTTTCTTCTAGCTGCACCATCAGTGTATACTAGGTGAAAACCAGGCTTACCTTAGGGTTAAGATCACTTCCCAAATCCCTACATGTATACCTTCATTGATATGATATTTGCTGGATGTGCCTTATTGAAGTCCACTGGGTTTAGAAATTACTTTGGACTATTGCACAGCAATGCATTGTGTTTGCCTATTGGATTTATTTTATTATGGGCAATTCCTATCTATTGGGCTCTTAATAAGTAATGTTCCTTCTAGCAGTGGTTCTCAACCTTCCTAATGCCGCGACCATTTAATACAGTTCCTCATGTTGTGGTGACCCCCAACCATAAAATTATTTTCGTTGCTACTTCATAACTGTAATTTTGCTACTGTTATGAATCATAATGGAAATATCTGATATGCAGGATGTATTTTCATTGTTACAAATTGAACATAATTAAAGCATAGTGATTAATCACAAAAACAATATGTAATTATATATGTATTTTCCGATGGTCTTAGGCGACCCCTGTGAAAG
>NW_005356635.1:2606341-2610319 GCF_000412655.1 Myotis brandtii
ACCCTTTCACAGGGGTCGCCTAAGACCATCGGAAAACACATATATAATTACATATTGTTTTTGTGATTAATCACTATGCTTTAATTATGTTCAATTTGTAACAATGAAAATACATCCTGCATATCAGATATTTACATTATGATTCATAACAGTAGCAAAATTACAGTTATGAAATAGCAACGAAAATAATTTTATGGTTGGGGGTCACCACAACATGAGGAACTGTATTAAAGGGTCGGGGCATTAGGAAGGTTGAGAACCACTGCCCTAGGGGATTGAGTGTCCAACTTGGGCATGTGTCTTAAACCTTAACCTTTCGGTTCCTGGGTCAAAGCTCAACCATTGAGGCACACCAGCCAGGTGCCAATCCTATTTTCCACTAAGCATCTTATATATTTCAGATACTTAAGGTTCTCAAATGATATCTAGCCAATAAACATCTAGAACAACAATAAAAATGTGCTCTAATAAAGGCAACACCAAAACAAAAGAGCAGCAACAATAGCAACAAAAACAGTAGGTTATATGTGAAGCAGGTGGCAAAGAGAACTGGCACTAGGAAAGCACATGGCCCAGCTATCTCAAGAGAGGGCCTGACTTTTGGCACTGGGTGTTGATCCTTCATTAATTACTGGGTTTAGTGACCTGAGAAAGAATCCACAGTGAGAAAGCTTACTTCAGTCCTGCTTCCTATTCCTGTGCTCAAGCCAGCTGGGGTCCCCCAGGCTAGTTTAAATTCTAGCAAAAATCTCATACCAATGCAAACATTTACATAATACAGGGTATTTATCTTGGCTCCAAAGAAACGTAAGCATCTTTTAAAGTTCACATGACATTAAAAACATGTTTAAACTTGGGATATTGGTCTGTTGGAATTATTCCATACTGATGTATTTGTGGTGATTTAGGATTTATTTATTTATTTCTTAAAATAGTGGTTCCTCACTCTTAACGTCTCATTCATTCTTCCACATTTATTGACTAGGAAGTAAGGTGGGGAGGAGAGGTGACTCAAAGTACAAGTGACTTTATGCATCCCTTAATCATAGTACTGTAGTGCCAAGGGCTAACTTGCTAGAAATGATTATCATGCTGTCCTTCCTGTAAAACAGCGACTCTAATGACCTGCTGAGAGCAGGACCTATGCAATGACTTGCTTTCAAGGGAGAGCTGAATTCTTCCACTCTTTCCTGACCTCTCAATGAGAGCAATGAAAGAACTAACAAGCCCGGGTGTGGCTACAGAGAGAAAGTGCTTTTCTCTGGCCTAATTAACTCAGTGCCCAAACCAAGTGAGTCAAACAGTTTAGAGAAACAATTTCTCTTTCAACTCCCAAGTAGGGTTGATCTGTGAAAAAGACCTATGGGCTTTGTGCCAAATTAGGTAAATTATATGAATAGAAGGCTAGTTCCTCACTATGAAAGATGAAAGGTCTCAAATTGGGGAAGAGACTCAAGTTTAAAAAATGTAATATACAAACTTTCTGAAATTAATAAAAATTGAGTGAATGTGGTATTGAATGTGTAGATATAATCACTTTAACACTCAGCAAAATCTTATAACTAAAATTTTATTATTCTAAAACACATTCTATGTAATATCTTTCCTCGGAAAGATATATTTTCTTTCTAATGCCTATAGTCCTCTTGTTTTGATAGAAAAAATGTTTTATTCCTTTTAGACACATGCATTCATTCATTCATTGGACATTTATTAAGCAGGAAATAGCTGGTACGTGAAAATAAATAAGCTATAGCTATTTCCTGTCCTCAAGGAACTTACAATGTAGGCAAGGATGGGTCATTAATTAATTTATCAATATGACTTATTGGAAGTCTAACAAATGGAGAGCACATTCTCTAGTTTTATGAGGTGTCACAAAGAGCTATGAAGAAGCAGGTTCAATCTTCATTCCCAGCACAGACTAAACACATTTCTTTTCAGAGTGATGACATATTTCCATGATGCATATGTTTTTATGAATGTAACTTATTACTACATAAGGTTCCTTGACACCTATAAATGTTTAAAAATAGGTATCAGCACCACAATAAAAAAGTATAATGTTCTTTTTTAGCTGAGTATATACTATAATTAGTAGAGCATAGAATGGCATGCCATTTAAAAAATATGAAAGTCATGTTTATAGGGATTTAAAACAAAATGTCTTGGTCATTTTAAAGTAATAGAAGTGCTAAAGTACATGCTGAGTAATTTCAGGAGTGCTTTTTTTTCAGTAGTTGTCTAATTTAAATGGTTCTTAATTTAAAAATGTGTTTTTGGCCAAGGCATTTGATGTTGAAAAGTGGCTATTCAGCATGCTAGAGACCATAAGCACTTTTCATAAGAATTTTTTTTATAACCGCATGCATTTAAAAATTTTTATTTACACAAAAACCTAATGGATCTGATACTTCATCAGATCAATAATCAATGTTCTTAAAAGTCACTTAATTCAAATTTATGTAATCTGCATTATGAAAAGATTTCAAATATATATTTTTACCTTATAAGTCCTAGTGATTCCTTCATAACTATTTCCCTCCCCAATGTCATCTTATGCAACATTATGATAAAAATATTTTTAAGAACAGCACTGCTAGAATATCAAAAGATATTATTGCATAAATAAGTACATTGGAAATCACCTAAGGCTGTGACAATGCCACTAAAATAAAAATATTTAGTTGATTCTCATTACTTGTAATTTTCCTAATTACCAGCTCTAATGAATCAACCATTGTGTGAAGACAACAAGAAAATTCAAAGAAAATTGTAAAAGAGTTTATAATCAAATATTTTTAGTATCTTAGGTGGTTTTCAAAACAACTTATATGACCCGTTAGTCATCATGCAGATAAAAGGAAATAAAAGACACTATAACAACCTGAAATTTTCTTGGAATCTGTGAGCATATGATTTTACTGTGTGCTTCAATATTTAGAGTCAATAGCTACCTATCACAATTTTCTAAAATTGGTACCATTTTAATACTGCTCACACATCAAGAACCTTTGGGGAAAACAAAAAACTCATTAAACCTGTCCCTAAATTTCATATTTATATTTCCCTAAAGATTATGTAGTGTTTTTTGAGTTTTGAAAGAAGCAAATGAGACTTATTTTCCAGCTGCATCTTTGAGATACATTTTTACTTCTCTGAGCTGTTCACTTAAATATTATTCTTTTTCTTAAAATAAGCTCCAGGGAAACTTTATATAGCCAGCTTCTATGAGTTTCCCATTTTGGGGAAGGATAAAATTTCCTCTATTCTTCTAGGTTTATTCAGCTAGTCTAGTAATCAAATAGATATAAGATTGATTAACAAGGGAGAAATGAGCAAATTTAATCACATGCTAGTATGTACATTTGGAACCCCACATATAAGAGAATCCGAGACCACACATACATGAGAGATTCAGAGACAGAAAGGGAAAATGAGGTATATGTGACATTCTGAGCTAAGCATAAGAGGTATCTTGGGACTTCAGAGAGGAGAAAGGTCATTTGCAGGATCATAAGAAAGGCAGATGTTCAGTAATTAGAAGTATGGTCTGCCTTGTAGGCAGGTTATGAAAAGTTACTTCTGTGATAACTCTTATTATGGGCAAGGCCCTTAATTTAAATTCTATAAGGGAGAGATAAAAGTTTCTTGTGAGCCCACAAGGTCTCCATTGCCTTCAGCTCAAAATAATTCACATGCCAAAGTGGCACATCTTGGGGAGGCCTCTTCTGAACCCCTTCACCACACACAAAGCATATATATTGATATTTATCCTGGGCTGTAATAAATGCATGCTTTGCTATGCCTCCCATCCCCACCTACAGAAAAGCCCTAACAGGCAACTGTAAACTTTAAGAAATTTCTGGTTTCTGGCTAGTCTCCTTAAGCATTACATAAACTTGGAAGTCTTGATCTGGTTTTTTCTATTTTTTCAAAACCAATCTCCAATGAATGAATTCTATCACACAAATACAT
>NW_005356635.1:2610637-2633817 GCF_000412655.1 Myotis brandtii
CCGGGCTGAGGGACCCCCCCGAGTGCACAAATTTTTGTGCACCCGGCCTCTAGTATATATATAATTGTGATTTTTAATGACTTTATTTGAAGTTACTCTAACTCCATCCCAAGACCAAATTTTGTAATTGTTGGTATTCTTGGAAATGTAGTATTATCAGTTCCTTTTCCCTCTCATTTGCTTTCCCCTTTTTTATTCCTTCTAAAGCCCTCTAAATCATGAATGGGTCATGTGGGTGAAAGAAGTCTATTTGGAATACAATCACCCCACAACTGCTTTTAACATTTTCTGTGTGTTTGCATCTAAATGTGATATGGATTTCAGATATGGTTTTCTATCTGACATTTATTTTCCTTCAGTATAAATGTGCTAAATCTTTATCTAAATTAGGTCATCTTTTTCTGCCCTTTTCAACTTAACACTACAAATTAACTATTATCTTGCTGAAATAAATTCCTTTGCAGATTTTATGTATATAGAGGATATTTCAAATTCATTCAAGAATAAATATTGAGTTATTATGTCCTATAGAGTAATTTATTGATCTTTAAAAATAAAACATCCAATACAGCATCCAAAGGATTTTATTGTTAATTTTAGAAAGGATGTTTCAAAGTATTTTCTTCATGTAAGGGAATATATTATCACTTATGTCAGTAAAATAAAGGTTCAGTTGGTTCTGAGAGGATAAAAATCTGATACTCAAGATATGTTATTATTAACTTGAAAATAAAAGTAGGTATACTCTGGCAAAATACAGTGAATTTTGGTAGGTTCCTATGACTGTTGTTTTGACTAAACATGGTTTAGGAATTTGTTTCTCTCTTATTTCCATTATAAAATCACTTCTTTTCTAACCCCAAAGTTAAATAATCATCTATTTTGAAATTAATGGAGTCAAAATTAAGGAATTATTATTATTGATTAAATATTTTTATTTTAAAATTATTAATTCTTATTCAAAGGAATAAAAGAGTTATGTACCTTTAAGTTAATAACAATGCAGAAGTATCTATATCTCAACTGCTCCTCAAGAAACAATAAGGAATTTCTGTGAAATTATCAAAAATTATAATTTATCTCACCTGCAAGGTAAAAGAGAGACAAAGTTGTAATTACATAATGAACCATAGAGAAAATTGTTTTATCATATATAATCAGACAACTCATGGAACATTAGTTTTTTAAAAAAAACTAAATAAAACTGAAATTTTGCTACTTTTTGCTATTAGAGTCTCTATTCCCTATGTAGAGTGTTTCTTTTGGACTTTATATTAATTCCAATGATCTAAAAATCTTGGCCAAGTTTGAAACCTTCGGTAGCAAAAGATCTGAAAGTTTGGTTACAGTTACCCTGACAAGAGTAATTCTTCTACTCCATGTGTACACATTTCTGGTACTTAACAAAACAGACGCTAAAAAAACCACTTGGCCAAGGAGTAGATTTATGGCTTCTTAGGAATCGACCACAGGGGAGCACAGGCCCTTTGTGGTTAGAGGCATCTAAATAACAATAAGGCCCTATAGTCACAAAGCAGGAAACAGACCTGGGCTCTCTTCAATGTTGGGCTACTGGGGTTTGGAAGGGGAAACTTATGTCTCCTGCCAGACACATTATTTAAACATTTATAACCTGGTCACCGTTATCACTTTAAACCACTTTGTGCATGAAGGTTAACATTCGTGTGGCATGTCATATTTTATTATTAGGTGAAAACTTTTTGACCAAGTAAAATATGTATCTTTAGTGGTAATTAAATGCCTGACTAGTTAGAATCTTTACAGAGAACAAAATGAGCTAAGTGCAAAAACAGGTTTCTAATATTGTTTCCAAAATTAAAATTAAATAAATAAATAAAGGAGATTAATGTATCAAGTATTTCCAAATCAGGGAACTCACAACATCTTTAAGGTAAATTTAATGATTTCTTTATAAAACACTGCAAAACAACAGAGATATCCCTCCTGTGTAATGCATCTAATTATCAACATATTGCTCACATCTTTGCTGTCATTTTTTCTGTTGTAGCTTCCTTCCAGTGAGTATTTTACCCCGGCAGCACATCTACCCTGTATACACCTCTGTTTATTAACCAGTGCAATCTCATTCCCTTCAATTCAGTGAAGGATCCATGAATATGTTTAACTTGGTATTTTATTGGATTAAATCTATTTGAATGGAAACAAAGTAGCAATTAAACCTCTACAAGATCATAATTATACTGTGAATATTCACAAGGTACATTCTTAAGAGTAGTTTTTGAAGTTTTCTTCTAAGTCTATGAAACATCTCATTGGTTTAAGAAAGATGAAAGATGGTTTAAGGTGTCAGTCTTAGGCAAAAGAAATGAAAAATAATCATGAAGCAAATGCTCATGTTGAAATGTGGACAGAGTAAACTTGTAGCCATTTTGGAGGTACCCTACATTTCTTTCCTTTTGCCATTCTTGGTCATATTAAGTGAGCTTAATCTCCTACTTTAATTGCTATCTCTCTAGTTTGCTGTGCAGCCAGAAAACCCTAGCCTAGGAATTTAAATGTGCTGTTGAAGTAGGATTCAGGCTTTGGCACTAGTTCCAACTTTCACCCAAAGGACATAATGGACATAAATCTAGTTATTTGTAAAGCTTGCTTAGATGATTAATGGATGATAAAGCAATATATACTAATTATGGCATGAGAAGTGAATCTTACAGATAAGCCAAAAAATTATCTGTGAATATAATTTTAGAATTTTTTGAATAGGGCTATTAAAATTGGGAAAATACATTAATATAAGTTGAAGTTCTTTATTTTTTTTATGGAACCCCTATAGAACATTATTTTTTATAGCATTTAGAAATTTCTGTGTGCCATAATGATTATTTTTCTTTTACTAGATTACATCTTCCTTAAAGGCCAAATGCATGTCTAATTTATATTTAATCTCTATGTATCTGGAGTTCTTTATTCAAGGTAGCGATTCAAATATTTGCTTAGTGCAGAGCTCATATGGCTTTTGCAAACTAGAAAAAAAAGCTTGCTTTCTCTAGGAAGCTGCCACCCTGCATCAGGGCAGTTGATGGTCAAGTATTGTTTAGTCTTAAAACAGACATGCTCCTTGAAGCATCTACCTCTCTTGTATCCCATTTGAAATTATTCCATTAATTAAGGAACAAGACACTGGTTTTACCATAGGTCCTTGAAAGAAAGTAATATCCTGTGTCAATGCTTCTTAAATTCAGATTCAAGCAATGGACTAAGTCATAAGTGGAAAAAAGTATCATGGGATGAAAGTTTTAATTTTTAGTATACCCAAAAGTAAATAAATAATGCTGTAATTATTTTTTTTCTTTAAGTGTTTAAAGATGCAATTAGGAGGGTATGCTAAGCCTTTCCTTGTCTGAATGCACAGAAGGCCTTATGCTCTTACTAAAAATTGTGTAATTGTCACTGCACTCACAATAACCCTCAAGTCACTCATCATCAGCATCTCAAAGTTATGAAATCTCAGAGTTAATGATCGTGCTAAGTTTTGCCAAGCAATCCAAACTCTGGTTCTCAAGTCTGTACAGGGCTAGACCTACTCTAGAGGTAATTATGTGAGGTGAGGCTTGACTCAGAACAAATACGACGAATGCACGTTGTATAAAGGAGATGATGATTCCTCACTTTGTCATTCTTCTTAAACTGGAAACATACTTTGTCTTGTTGAACAACTGGATGTAGAATATTTGAAATAAATAGTAAGTCAGTATATCTAAATTCTTATAGATAAATGTCTACTCAGAAATTCCAAATAGAATTTAAGCGAAGCGATTTATAACTATTTTGTCAGTGCTCAAATTTAATTTTCTTTCTTCATACTCAGTAAACATTATTTACATCCATATATTAATAAATATACATATTTAAATTAATAATCAAGATTTATTGAAACATGATAAATTATATAAAACTGTTATTTAGAAAGGGAACCCTTTCAAAGATCCAACAGGATCATTTGTATGTAAAGCAGAATTTACAATTTTTTTAATTACTCGTTTTGTCACATATTACTATATGTGTATTCATTTTCTAAATATAAAAGCAATGAAGTTATTAAATGGAAAACTATCTTCAAAAAGCAGGAATGCCATAAGTAGGAAGATGATAGAAACAAACAAGTAGTTTCACTCACTCTACAAAATTTCTTAAATTTCAAAAAGACTTGTTCAAAGGCCAAAATTATCTCTAAATCAATAAACAGAAAATACTGTCATAAACCATACAGTGCTTTGGCCAGCAAGAAAGGGATTAGAAATGGAATATAAAGAGACACTGACCACTTTATCCTAGCCCAATCTTTACTCACCCCCCTTCACTTAGGCTTGTACATGCCAGAAAAGCACCAAAAACAACCAATAAATGAAAGGAAACTCAAAGGTCACTTGGGGTCATTATTTTCACATACCTTTGAATAATGAGAGCATCACATGTCAGCCAGAGGAGAACAAAATGTCACATTCTCCAGCTAAAGGTCGGCCTCAGTCAAAGGTCACAGAAGGGAGGTCAGGAAATAACCTAAGAGGTTAGGCTGGGAGCACAAAGAAAGGTCACCAAATGTCAATGAAAGCATGCAGCTGTTTGGAGATGAAACAACTGAGGCACCCTTTTGTGCTGACATGAGCTAGAAAAAATGTCTCTGCTGACATTTTCTTTTAGCTGGCAGTTTTATAGGACATTGACATTAATGTACCCAACCCCAAATTTGCCTTTTTAAAAGCAATAGTTTGGAAGTGAAGTGCAGCAGTTCCCAAAGAGTCATAACTGTGACATTTTTATTTCAAATGATTAATACAGCAGTGGACTTCTAACTCCAAGTTCAGATTTCATCAGAGCTCTTTCATCGTGACAATGTGCAGGGAGTAGGCCTGAGGACAGGTAGCAATCAGTAACCAGAATTTTCATATTTTTAAGAACTGTTATTATTCTGTTAACTAAAAGGTACTCAGAAGTCCCAGCCTGCTATAGGGCAAGAAGATATAAATGATTTTACATTTTTCTGAGCTTGGCAGTTGGCAGTTTTTGATCTAGTAACAAAATTTATTCAAAGAAAGAAAAAAGGACTGACATTTGCAATTTCAATTTAAAGGAATTTGTGCAAAAACACTTGCAGGATAAATTTTTATCTATCTGAGTATTAATCCTTTCTTCAAAGTACTAAATTCCACTTTAAATACCAGCTCTCAGACTAACAATACTCAGAGGTGGGGGTAGCGCTACCCAGTACTCTCAGACATCAGACTCCACTGGAAAGAGTTCAGGAAAAACAGGCACCTTGAATTAATCAGCTGCTTATCTTACGGTTGAACCTCACTAGCAGCTTCAGTTTCTGTGGGTGTGTGGGTCTATGTTATACACACCCCACACCTGATATTGATCCAACATTAGCAGCTGTTTCCAGACAAGGATGGAGCAACATCCTCTACTGATTCACAAGCACAAGACCATGTTTTAAATGCAAGATGTACTTTTCCATGCGCAGGGCTTCAACAAGTGGCCCCAATTTATGACTTGGTCAGCTTCACTTTTCCCCCCAAATCTTTTTGAAACAGTTGTGCCACCTTCTTAAAGTCACCTTTGTTCCAATGCTACACGTTCTTAAAAGAAAGATTGTTGTGCATTTGTATACTAAAAATAATAATAATGAAAGTTTGTATAGAAGTAAACCACAAAGCTTTTTTCAAAAGAAAAAACTCTTCCTAAAATCTCTATTCTAGAGTATTCTTTTTTTGTTTGTTCCTCCATAAGCCCCCAGGGATATTGCCAAACAATAATGCTCACCCCAGGATAATTTCAGGACTCACCCAGAGGTAAAACCACCTTCCTACCTAATGGACCCTAGACATATGAAGCCTGTCAGGAGGACATCATAAATCCTGGAGATGGGAAGGGAGGGTGCAGGGAGAGGGGCACAAAGCCTTCGCACTTAGGAGAGTTATTTAACACACCAGGGAAGTGCTTTTAATAAATGAAGTCAGTGACTTGAACATGTCATAGTTGATCTATACAGAGGTTGCTGAACTTTCTTTAAAAAGTCATTTTTATGCTGGGTGCTTTTCTTATGAAATTTTCTACACCTCTAGTGTATGAAATGGATGTGTAAGCAGCTGATTGAGAAATGGCTAAGGTCAAAGTTAATAAGGAAAGCAGAAGCTCTAAAAGCAGGCTGTCGTTTTTTCGCCTTACAGTTCAAGAGACGCCATATGATTTGGTCATAACATATTAATGTTTTTGACACAAGGCTTTTTTAAAATCTGCCTTCAAATAACTGATACTTGGGCAGTAATAAATGTAAAAGGTGCCCATTGCTGGAATTACAAAAATGAACTTTCCCCTTCTTATTTTACTCTTGGGCCAGCCTTTTATCTTTAAAGATAGAATGATGGAAGAGCTAGTTTGGAGACAAATAAAATGATAATTACAGCCTTGGAGGAATCAAATCTTGTCTTAGAAATTACAGGATATAGAAGCTGATGGGAAGTAGAGAAAAGGGTGGAAATGTAGAATTAGGTGCTTCTTTGAAGGGAAAAAAAAGCAACATATTCAGCAAGCATATCAACAAATACCAAATGGCATAGCTGTTTTTCTGGATTCCTAACATTTTAAGTTGTGTTTCTGGGTTATTTTGTCTCACGAAACAATATTACATTCCCATTATATCGACAAATGGGTTTGCTGCCCCATAAAGGATTTAATTGAAACTTGGAACACAGTGAGGTTCATCAGATAAACATTGGCCAAGTTTAAGATTAATATCTACTCTAAAGGCTGCTATAGCTTCTCTGAAAAACTAGCCCCTTCATCTTCAGATGTGATCAAGTTTAGCTTTATAGGAGGATACTCTTATAATTTGAAACAGAACCACATTTGGCAGAAAACAAACAGTAAAAACAAAACAAAAAACTGAATGTGGCAAAGAAAAACAGAACTTCCACTTGATTTTAGAAGATTAGAAAAATCCACAGTTATCTTACTTAATGTACATGGTACTCTTTGACAGAAAATAAATTGAAATTCCAGTACCTGGAACTCATGTACTTGCATACTTACGTGAAAATTATTCTTTAAATGCCATCATTCCTTGGTGAGAGCTAGGCAAGTGCTTGCTTTCAGGTAGATCTGGCTGGTAGCCTTACATACCACAGAGAGCTGCTGTGCATTTCACTTTATGAAAAGCTTCAGTTTGACTTGAATGCTCTTAAAACATTGCAGGGACAAGATTTGAAATCTTTCTTTGGGCCAAATTCACCCCATCCTCCTCTTGAAACAACTCTTATCTAAACTTTAGCAACCACACACTGCATCAGAGTGGTGGTGTGGCACAGAGGTGGGAGGTGCAGGCAGGGCCCAGTCTCCTCATGCCCATCATTTCCAAGAGCAGGGGATGAAAAGATAGAAGGAGCCAGGCATGGGGATGTATTTACACTCAGTGGATAAACCTTCACTGTTCACCTATTCAAAGGCAAATTCAGTCCGAGGCACTGCGAATACAAAGTCATGAAGTCATGCTTCCAGTTGCCGAGGTGTTTGATAGAGAATAAACCGGCCGGAACACACCTTTCCTGGCGGTCTCAGTGAACCTCCTGCTATTAGACTTGGCTTTCCTCTTGAGTTGCCATCACCCTGGGGACCAAGGGGACAAGGCATGTATCTCAGTGCAAGCAATTTCCTCTCTCCCTGACTCACTGCTGTCTCCTACATTGACCCCACAGTGTCACACACTGATGGCTTAGGAGATGCATCTAAGATTGCACTGGGGAATTTAAGGATATAATCTCTATGTATTATATGAATAGCATAAGTTTATTTTCAGATTTTCAGTGAACTTAGCAGACTTTTCAGTGCCATTCTCCCTTAGGCACAGTCCTTTAATCTTACAGAATTCTTTTAGTATTGAAAAGGAATTTCTCTCAGCCTGTTCTCACTCTTAGCAACAAGACCTGACACCACAGAGAACTCCCTCCCCTGTTTTTGCTCCCCTCTTTAGATCTCCTTTCTTGACCTTTATATCACAGCATCTGAACCTACCTGCACCTACCCATTGTCTACTTGTCTGGCTTTTCTGCTGGAGGCTATTTCTAGTCCTCTCTCGAACCCACTGCCTTGACTTTCATGACCTACCTCTGTATTTATAAGGCAATCCTAATAGATTTCCACCATATGTTTCCAACAATGAGAATGACATTGATTTTGAAACTCAGCTACACTCTCAGAGAAACTCCATGAATATACTCAATCGCCCAATTTAGGGAAATAAGACTCCTTTGACAGACAGAAAAGGAAATGACCTATTTTAAACCAAAGTACTGAAAATTTTCTACTTATCCTTATTCCAAAGGTGAAAAAGTGAAGAAGAAAAATCAGTCATAAAGAAAAGGAACACTCTCCTTTTGTAACCCTTCCATTAGAGGAATGAACAATACATAGCTAATAATGTTCAATTTATTCATAAGAAGACAAAAGGGTATTTTTTTCTTTGTGACTCCCTTGTGGGAGGCCCTTTGACAAGAGAGAATTTTCTGAAGGTATAAGACACAATTTCTTTACACGAGGTCTGCAAGGGTTCTTTCACCCCTTCTAGCATGTTCTCCTGTCCTTTTTATCATTCCCTTCTAAATGAGATGGATGTCTGTGTACATTTTTTTTCAAATACAAATATAGAATGGCATATAAGATCCATATTACCTAAGACAAATTGAAAACAATCTTTAAGCAAGGCTGGTCTGCTCCTGGGTCTTAGCTGAGTACGGAATTCACCCTTCATAGGGTTTAAATGAAGGCATTCATGACAGGAGTCTTTACAGAAGTATAGACAAGGTTTCAGGAGCAAATAAGGGCTAGTAACTTGACCAGGGACTAGCAATATTATCACCTCTTAGGCTGAAGGGCAAGGAGAAGAAATATTACCGGAACCTAAAGAGAGCTACCGTTTTGGAGGAATACCACAGCTGCCCAGAATGTGATACTAAAGCAGGGGAGGAGCAAGGAAGAAATACCCTGGCTTTTCGCCTTTCCAACATATGAATCTCTTGCTAGTGCATCCTATGGGCCAAAATAAATCAGTAATTTGCAAAAAGAGCTACTTCAGGGGTTAGTATCCTGAGCCACAGAGCAGAGAACAGATGGGTAGAGAATGAATTTGGGGTGAAAATACAGAATAATTAGCACTAAACTTCCTCTTTAAATAGTTAGGGAATAAAGTGAATTAATCATAGGGTCTATAACTAACTTTTATGAATTTAGAGAAAGCTCCTATTTGGAAAGCCAATGCTGTCAATTGTATTGCGTCCCCTCCAATTCATATATTGAAGTCTGAACTCTCTCTCCCCGCAGTGTGACTGTATCTGGAGATAGGGTCTTCAGGAGGTAATTAAGATTAAATGGGGTCATAAAGATGGGCCACCAATCCAATAGGACTATAGCTATACAACAGAAGGGTAAGAGGAATGTCTCTCTCTCTCCTCCATGTGGGAACACGGTGAGAAGGCATCCATCTGAAAGCCAGGAAGAGAGCCATCACCAGAAATGGAATCAGCCAGCACCTTGACTTTGGACTTCTCGGTCTCCAGAACTGGGAGAAAATAAATGTCTGCTCAGTCTATGGTATTTTATGGCAGCCTGAGCAGACCAATACAGCTGGACCATGGATTAGGCATATAGTAGAAGAGAACGCAGGCTTTGAGTCATACAGACGGGGATATTAAAAGTGATTCTCACTTACCAATTGTAGATCTTGGGAAATATTCTGAACCTCGGAGTTTTCTGGTTTGAATAATGTGTACACTAATTTCTACATCATTGGGATTTTAATAAAATCACATCTCTTCTTGTATATTTTCCTTCTAATATACTTTTCTTTTTCCTGAAATATACCCATTAGAATATCCTTTAGTGAGGGATTGTTGCTAAAAACTCAGGTTCTTTAAAATATCTCATAATGACTTCATTTCAATTAGTTTCACTGAGTATATAATTTTTTGATAGCTATTTTCTTGGCTTTTTGAAGATATTTTTCATCACTTTCTGGTTCCCATTGTAGCTTCTTTCATTCCTTTGTAGGTCTTTTGTTTGTGCTCCTTTGTTTTTGGTGAGCTATAATTTTACTATGTGATTGTCAACCAATGATCTATGGTAGTTAGTGCCAATTCAAGGCCAAGAGAAATGTCCAGATCAGGGTGTGGTGAAGAAGGACACTTTATTTTGTGCAAACAGCTCAATGGTGATGCAGCACGCTGAGAAAACAGCACAGCTCTGAGGCAGCCCTGGGCTAGACCCCTCTCCAGCTAGCCAGCTCTGTTCTGCTCCTCACTGGTCTGCTCTGTGCCTGTCTGCTCAGTGCACTGGTCTGGTCTCTGGCCTGTACTGGTTGGCTCCTCTCTGTTCCTGTTGGTGTTTCAGCTCAGCCAGGGAAATGCAGTCTTCATTCTTTGGTGGAAAGGGAACGTGTACTGTCTAAGCCAGAGGGGAATTGCCTTATAGGGACAGAAGAATTTGCCCCTGGTCCCTGATTGGACTGTCCTCATGCAAATGAGGACTCAAAATTCTCACAGTTTTGGTTTTTTAAAAAGATTTTTAAATTGATTTTTAGAGAGAGAGGAGGGGAGTGGAAGAGAGAGAAACATCAATGTGAAAGCAAAATGTTGATTGGCTGCCTCCTGCACACCCTAAACCTGCAACCAGGGCACGTGCCCTGACCAGGAATCAAACCAACAACCATTCCATGCATGGAACGGTGCCCAACCAACTGAACCACACCAGCCAGGGCCAAATCCTTACAGTTTGATTGGTCCAAAAGACACTGTCCTGATTGTTCAAAATAGAGCACTCTGGTTGGTCAGAGCTGCAGACCTCCGATTGGATAGGGAAAGCCTCAGTCCTATTGGTTGAAATAGGATTCCAGGAACTCCTTTATAAGGGCTGGTTCAGAGGGCAGAAACAGTGCAGGCAGGCAGTTCTGTGCAGGTTTCTCTGTGAAGTGCAGTTGTGGGAGTGGTCCCTGTGTAGAAATGGCTGCTATGTTCTGTTTTTTTTTGTTTTTAAAAAAATATATATTTTATTGATTTTTTACAGAGAGGAAGGGAGAGGGATAGAGAGTTAGAAACATCGAAGAGAGAGAAACATCGATCAGCTGCCTCCTGCACACCCCCTACTGGGGATGTGCCCGCAACCAAGGTACATGACCTTGACAGGAATAAAACCTGGGACCCTTCAGTCCGAAGGCCGATGCTCTATCCACTGAGCCAAACCTGTTAGGGCTGTTCTGGGTTTTTTAAAAAACATTTTGAGGCACATTAGTTACCAGGATCCCCTTTGAGTAGGTGTCTTCTTTTTTAGGGTTCACAGTGTCCAGGTGCATGGTTTGTTGTTGGTTGTTGTTATGTTCTACATAGGTTTCAACAAGTTTTCCTGAAAATGTGTTCAAGTGTGTCATCAATATTGGAAAAATGAAAACCATTATTACTTTCTACACTGACTTATCTCCATTCTATATATTCTCTTATAAAATTCTGGCCAGACATAACATAGATGTTCTAACTGTACTCAAATGTTCCTTAGCCTCCATTTTATGTTTTCCAAGTCTGTACCTGTGTTGTATTCTGAATCGTTTCTTCTGCTCTATTTTCCAATTGTAAATTCCTCTTTCAGCTGTGTCTGGTATGTTGTTTAAATTTTCCACTAATTTTTAATTTTCATAATTATAATTTCCACAGTAGAAGTTCTTTTTTTTTCCAAAGAAAATCTGCTTGATCAATTTAATAGCCTCTTATATATGGTGCCTTCCTTATTTAAACATATTAAACATTGTGGATTTTATATTATAAATTCAATAATTCTAATATCTGAAGCCTTTATGTATCTGATTCTGCTTTTTGTTGTTTATGCTATTTCTTGGTTTTGGTACGTTAATTCCTGCTGTGTTTTGTTATTTTTTGTTGCAAGTTCAGGCTTGATGAAATTTTTTTCTGTGAGGGTATTCTGAGTTCCAGATTGAGAGTTTATTCTTCTACAAAAATATTTGCATTTTTTATGCCATTCTTCAGCTCACTCTACTAATAAGGGGTGATGTAAAGTCAGAGCACAAGTCCATTATGAATTTCCAGGGGAAGTATTTTGTTATTGTTGTTGTTGAGATTTTTTGAGATATAATGTAAAATTAATTATTTAATTTTATAGTATGTTAAGTGGCATTTAATACAAACACACTATTTTGCAACCATTACTTCTATCGAAGCCCAAAACATTTTCATCACCTCCCAAAAGGAAACCCCATATCCACAAAGCACTAATAAGTCCTCATTATTTTCTTTCCCCATCCTGTGCAAACCAGATTTGCTTTCTGTATCTATAGACTTACCTATTCTAGATATGTTGTATAAACAGAATCACACAATATGTGATGTTTGGTATCTGGCTTCTTTCATTTAGCATAATATTTTCCAGGTTCATCATTGTTGTAGCATGTGTCAATACTTCATGTTTTTTTATAACTGAATTTTATTGTATGTAGGTATCATAGTTTATATATTCATATGTTGATGAACATTTGGGTTGTTTTTACTTTTTGACTATTGTGCTACAAACATTCATTTACAAGTTTTTTTTTTGTTTTTTGTATTGTTGTTTGTGTGTGTGTGTGTGTATGTGTATGTGTTTTTGTTCATCCTCACCGTTGATTTTCAGAGAGCCTGGAAGGGAGGAAGGAGGAAGAGAGAAAGAGAGAGAGACAGAAACATTGATGTGAGAGAGACACATTGATTGGTTGCCTCTGGCATGCACCCTGACTGGGGTCAAATCTGCAACCCAAGTATATGCCCTTGGTCAGGGATCAAATCCGAGACCCTTCGATCCAAGGCCAATGCTCTAACCACTGAGGCACTGGCCAGGGCCATGCACAAGTTTTTTTTGTTTGAATATCTGTTATCAGTTCTTTTAGGTATGTAACTAGGAGAAGAATTATGGGTTATATAGTAACTTTTTTGGAAACCACAAAACTGATTTTCTAATATATTTTATTGATTTTTTACAGAAAGGAAGGGAGAGGGATAGAGAGTTAGAAACATCGATGAGAGAGAAACATCGATCAGCTGCCTCCTGCACACCTCCCACAGGAGATGTGCCTGCAACCAAGGTACATGCCCTTGACCAGAATCGAACCTGGGACCTTTCAGTCTGCAGGCCGACGCTCTATCCACTGAGCCAAACCAGTTAGGGCCACAAAACTGATTTTCACAGTGACTGCCATTTTCTATTCCCACCTGCCATATATGAGGATTCCAATTTCTCCATATCCTAGTTAACATTTATTATTTTCCTTTTCTGTTTTATTTATAACCATTCTAGTGGGTGTGAAGTGGTATCTCATTGTGGTTTTGATTTGAAGTTCCCTAATGACTAATGATGTTGAGCATATTTTCATACCCTTTTTGGCCCTTGTATACCTTTTTTGGAGAAATATCCATTCAAATTATTTGCCCATTTTAAAAGTTGATTTTTGTCATCTTGTCACTAAGTTGTAAGAGTTCTTTATTTATTCTAGATACTATACCCTTATCAGATATATGGTTTACAAATATTTTCTTTCATTCTGTAGTTTATATTTTCACTTTCTTTTAGTTATTTTTTATTATTTCAATCGCCTTTTATTTATCATTTAGTTAGTTAGTTAATCCTCACCTGAAGATATTTTCCATTAATTTTAAGAGAGTGGGAGGGGAGAGACAGAGAGAAACAGAGAGAGAGAAGCATTGATGTGAGAGCAATACATCAATTGGTTGCCTCCTGCACAGAGATCAAGACTGCAACTGAGGTACGTGCCCTTGACCGGAATTGAACCCAGGATGCTTCAGTACGTGGGCTGATGCTTTATCCACTGAGCCAAACTGGTTGGGGCTGTAGTTTTACTTTCTTGGTAATGGGCTCCCATACACAAAATTTTATTTTTATTTTGATGAAGTCCAATTTAACTAATTTTTATTTTGTTGTTTGTGCTTTTGGTTTCATATCTATGAGTCCATTGCTAAATCTAAGAACATGAATTATAATTTTTGTTCTTATATTAAGGTCATTGATCCACTATGAGTTAATTTTTATATGTTGTATGAAGTAGAGGTCCAACATCATTCTTTTGTATATGGATATCTGTGTGTTACAACACTATTTGTTGCAGAGACAATTTTTCCCCAACCTTGTTGAAAATTAATTGTGTACAGATGTATAGGTTTATTTCTGACTCAATTCTAGCCTTTGGATTGTATGTCTATTCTTGTGCTACTACCACTATTTTGATTACAGTAGCTTTGTAGCAAGTTTTGAAATCAATGATGTCCTCTTTGTTCTTCTTTTTCAATATGATTTTTGGTTATTCAGGTCCCCTTGAAATTCCATTTGCATTTAAGTGTCAGTTTTCCCATTTCTGCAAAGATTGCCAAATTTAAAGTGGGATTTTAATAGGGAGTTCACTGGATCTGGAGACCATTTTGAGCAGTATTGCCATTTTAACAGCATTGAGTCTTAGAATCCATAAACACAAGATATTTTCCATTTATTTACATCTTCTTTAATTTCTTTCAGCAATATTTTATAGTTTTTAGTATACAAGTCAAGTATCTCTTGGTTAAATTTATTCATAAATAGTTTTGTTCTTTTTTGTACTATTGAAAAAAGAATTTCTTTTCATTTTACTATCACATTGTTTATTGTTTTTGCATATTGGTTTTTGTATCATGCAACTTTGTTGAATTTGTTTATTAACTTAGATTTGCTTTTATTTATTTATTTTTTATTTTTTAACCCTTCACCAAGACAAAGTACGGACTCAATTTCCCTGAAAAGTTTTACAAGAGAGTTATTTTGTGTTGTTTCATTTAACTGAGGATATTTTTGGAGTTCTAGTTTTACGTGAAGTTCTAACCCAATTCTCTATCTTTAGGAACCCTAGGTTTTGTTTCTTATAATCACATGTGGCTACTAATATCAAGACTTCTGTTTAGATGGTTTTGGAAATCACCAATGCTCTTTGCTCTGGATTTATACTTTGGCTTAATTTGACTTTTCTTGCCAGCTCAGCAATCTGAGTGAATGTGGATGCATTTGTATGTACATATTTTCTTTACCATTTTACATGTTTCTCAATAGATTAGTTTGACAGAATATTTTTCTACTATATGACTAGAAATAGAAATCCCCCTTAGAGGATTTTTGTGGGAATTAAAAGGGATTATGTTTACAAAAAACAGAAGATGAGACCTGTCACGTAGTTCCTAGTCAATAGATGTTGTTACAGATTGAAAGTTTGTGTCCCTCCAAAATTCATGTGTTGAAATCCTAATCACCAATGCAATGGTATTTGGAGGTTGAGTTTGCCATGTAAGGACACTGATTGAAGACAACTGTCTATAAACTAGGAAGCTAGTCCTCACCAGACACCAAATCTGCCAGCACCTTTACTTGGGACTTCTCAGCCTCCCGAGCTATGAGAAAAAGTTGATTTATTAAGCCATCCAGTCTGTGGTATTTTTGTTATAGCAGCCTGAGTTGACTAAGACAGATATAATTTCACTGCTAATTTTTTTCAAGAAATGCATAATGATGTATCACTGGTTACCTTACCTTTGAAATAGAGAGTTATTTGAAACTACTATTGTGGAAAATTCAATACAAACCTGAATCTTGCTTGAGATGTATGATTTTACTTGAAGTAGTTTTTTTAAAGCTCACTGCAACATTGCTCCTCTGACATTTCACTGACATGGATGACAACAACAGTGATAATAACATGGGGATTATTTCTGGTATACTTTATAGAAGTGAACATTCTGGGGTACCACTTTTTAATTTACATATTTTACTGGTGTACATTAATTAGTGTGAAACAAAAACCAACCAGAAACAACCTGAAGTTTTGATCAAATATTTTACTCTGCTGGATTCCCATGTGTGAAAGCATGGATACTCTTCAAAGAAGAGCAGAATTAAATTCCAAGGAAATACCTATGGAGTATCTTATTATGGCAAGCTTAACCTGTAAGCCAACTCAGTGAAAGTCTAGGAGAGATATAATTTCATCATGAAGAAGACTAAAATAGGATTGAAGTGAACTGAACCTCTATTCTGCAAAATAAGGTTCTGTCAGAACTGCAGAGGCCAGTTACTCATTGATCCAACCTAAGCATTGATTATTTTGTGTCTGTGCAACCCACCTGGTTTCTACCTTCTGAAAGTTTGAGAATGATTTTTCTATAGTTAAAATGCTTTTCATTCAAAATAGCAAGTTCTTCAACTGTTTATCTGCAGGCTTCATATATGTCATAATTTTTAAAATGTATTGAGATATACTTATCAAACACATCAATTAGATCTTAATGCTGATAAAATTAATTTTTGTTTGATGTCTGATAAAATGCTTATATACAAAATCACACCATCTTTTACCACCTTAAAGCATGAACTTATTCTGTCTACTTACTACATTTTTGTCCCAGTAGCAGCAAATGTCATTGTGTGCCTTGGGGTTTCAAACATTTGGGACTTTCTTTTGCTTTCAAACTTTTTGCTATTACTACAGTTTGAGTCAGTGTTACTATACATGAATGTAATAGTTCTGCTGTTGTATTATAAGAGGCTAATTATATTGCTTTTGCTAATGAATTATTCATGGTATAATCACAGAAATTCACTCCACACAATGCTTTATTTTACATGCTAATTGGAACATGGTACATATTTCACATTTTCATCTAGAATAGTCTCACGCAATAACCTGTTTGTGGATATAGGCGTTTACATTGACCTCAATATTCCTCTTTCCTCTAAACAGTACTTGATAATGTGTATATTTCACCAGGGTAGTATAGGTCATTCAGAGTTAGAGCCCTGCTAATAATTTTAAGGCCCTCCAGTTATTGCTTATTAATAAAATTTCCAAGAAAATTTCCTCAATATAAAACATTGTGTTACCCAGGACCTTCCAAATAGCAGACATTTCTTCTTTTGTCTTCTTCTAACTCACATTTCATAAACTCATCCCTTTCTCTAGTCTTCCTCAAAACCTAGATTTTTTTCATTTAATTACTGTTCTCTAATTTGTACTTATTCATTTATGCCAACAAATCACTTACATATAATCCTAAAATATTATATATGGAGTATTATTGACCAGTTGCTGTGTATCCTAACACATATGCACCACAATCTGCCATTGCTTATTACTCACTACCCATGTTACCTTTCATGACCTGTCTACTTTTCAAGTCCTCCCTAAAGCATCCACTCTTCCAAGTGAACTTATCTTTCATTTTATTTGGCCCAGTTTGCTTATTTGTTCAGAAGCATAGCAGGCTCATACCACTACCTACAACTTTGTTTATGCCACCTACAATTCCCCAAATTTACTTATACCTGTGAAATACTTGTCATTCTCTCAAGGCCAAGTACACATGAAATCTAGGCTATGAATCATTCTCAAGTTATCACTACCTTATGTGGCTTTTACCAGATGCCCCTCAGCACATGCCATACTTAAGCATTTTATTATCTTTTATCTTTACTCTTTATTTTTGCTTTTTACTCTTGTTCATCCTCATTACATGTGTTTAATTTTACCTTCCTAACAAGATTATAAATTTTTGAGAGTCTAAATAATACCATAAATTCTATTTCTCCTTTTGAAAGGATGAACAAATTCTTGCTGCCCAGTAGAATCTAACACATCATAAATGCTAATAGCCATTTATTTTATTTGACTCATTATTAATGCTTATATGGCAAGTGTTTACATTTACATAATAGCACTAAAGAGGATCCAAATGAACAAGCTATATTTCAGTTTGGGGGTAGTACTTTAGGCAAGCATATTTACCATATAATTAAATAGTGAGTATTATGTATGAGAGCCCAGAGTTGAAAAATTATTTGACCTATCTTTTCTGCACTTTAAATATCCTACATCAACCTTTCAGATGTGAGGATGATTTTGCTGCACTATCTGCTATCCAGTTGATTGTTGGGGTGAATTTAGTTCATCTGGATGATTCACCAGGTGTTCCTTTCATTCCTGTATGCTGAAATTATGGGATAGAATTGAGAGGTTGAACATCTCACTTAGAGGAGAAGGACCATTCTATATCAAGAGTATGAAGAAGGTTGTACCTCCTCACTAACATATTTTAGAAAACAAAAGCAATCATCAGTATTTCTACACATGAAAAAAAGTATCTATGCCTAGCTATTACACATATTTGCAAGATATGATTTTAATGAAAAGAACATTTTAAAATAGTTTCCTTGGAAACATGCAAGAGCTACACTGCAAATTTTAGCAAGGGAAACTAGAAACCATGTCTATCTTATTTCTACTGTGTCCCCAGAGCACAGCACAGTGTGTAGCACCTTGCAGATGCTCAATAAATATTTCTTGGAGGCATACCTTCATGCACAGATTGTCAGGATCCTCCTGGGCTAAAATAGAGGTTTAAATTGAGGCCGTTTTTACTCCCTGCTTAATAGTGACAAGCTATTGATAGCTGGGCGTTGCCAAATTCTCATTAGTTTCTAAAAGTCAGGAACTGCATTTAGAAAAAAGCTGCTCACTTACAGAGAGGTCATCTATCCAACGACCTCAAGTACCAGGAACACAGGTAAAACCCAGGAAGCAAGTTTAAAAAAAAAAGGCATCTGAGGATCCAAAATTGAAACCATGTGCTAAAGCTTATGCTCTTTTCTCTAAGAAAAAGCCCTCAGACCAGCACTCAGTGTAATTTACGCTTCTTCTAGACATCATCTGAACAAGTTTGGTTGTCTGCTTTTCCAACCAATAGAGATGAAAAGCAGGAAATTAGAAGGTGGGCAGGGCAGCTAGGTAGACTTGGAGTTAGCTGCATAGAAGACAAACTAGAGGAAGAAACCCATACCACTCTGTACACAATCCCCATCAAAATTCAGAAGAAAATATATAAGAAAATATATCAAGATGTCATTAGAGGTTATTACTGAACAATTAGCTGACACTTTTTTCACATGTTATAAACATTTAGATGTATGTTTACTAGTATAATCAGAAAAGCAATACCGATGTTTTCAATAAAATAAAATTTAAAGAATTCTTCCTTGACTCTCCCAGGAAAGCTCTATTCTTGTATCTATTAGGAGTATTTACTAAATTGTACTTATAAGCCAAATGTTTATTTGTCACCTCTTCCATTGGACTGTAAGTTTTTTAAGGGCAGGATTAGTGTTTTAGCAGCCTTGTAGCTCTGATAATTAGCATGATGTCCAGCATAATAAATGCTCACTAAATATTTGTTGAGTAATTGTCTAAAGTCAAAATGCATAGTGCTTCTGTGGATAGCTAGACACACAATTCTCCACATCTTGGTCTCCTGGGGGCAGGGCTATACTACAACCTACTTCAATCACTGACTATTATAATGTCTATTCTGAGCCCATGATGCCAGTTAGAATTAGGGTTGTAGTCTATTTCAGAAATAACAAATGAGTACAATTAATTCCTGCAAAGTTTCTATTGAAATAGTTAACATCTTTTAAAGTTTTGGATTAAATGGATAAACATTAGTAGTTTAAAAATTCTCTAAGGGGTTAAAAACTGTGGCAGAGTAAGTGGATGCTACACAGACACATTCCCAGGACCAAACGGGAATTAAAACTAAAATACAAACAAACAAAAAGAATAATCAACTGAAGACTAGCTGGAGAGAACCCTGATAACCAAGGATGGAAAGTGGAGACCGCATAGAGACCAGTAGGAAGGGTGGAGGTGTAAAAGGGTTGAATAGGCTCCCACAGATAGCAGCTGAAATTCTGGAGAGATATCTCAGCTATAGGTGGTTGCCACTGAAACTCTGAGGTCTAATACAAAGTTGGATCCCCCATCAGATAGCACCAGAACTGAGAAAGGTGCCCATATAACATCTGGCTGTGAAAAGCAGCAGGGTTGCTGTCTGCCAGGGAAAGATGTCTAGAAATTCAGGTACCTTCTTAAAGGACCAACAGACACAATTCTTTGTGCAGCCACTCACCCTGTGCTCTGGCAGAGGGAGGGCAGAGTGGCCTGGAGCTGTGTGAGCAGAAACTAGGTATGGGGAGCTCTGCAGTTAGAGATCAGAAGGTAGAAACCACAGTTTCTTGTGCTGAGTCATTTCCTCACACTGTGGCGGTCATCTTTCTTACAGAGACATAAGTTATCCAGGTGGTATTGCCTGGGGAAAGACAGTTGACCCACCCTATTGGAAACCACCTTACCTCACAACTTGGAGTTTCTCAGGCCCATTAAGGAACTAAGAATAACAATTAGCCTCCAAGTAGAAGCAATTGACCAATCTGTTGGAAAAACTGCTTTGCCTGAAGGTACCTCAAGACTGAATCCAATCAGTCTGCAGGCAGACAGGTGGTCTCTGCAGGCTTAGAGTCTTTGCCTGATCTAATTAGGCAGAAACAGCATTTTACATTGTCTTGTACTAGAGACTGAAAGGCATAGCAGACCTACCTAAAACATAGACACAAACCCAAATAGGCAGCCAAAATGAGAAGACAAAAAAACAAACCCCAAATGAAAGAACAAGAGAATTCTTCAGAAGATATAAATGAAATGGAGATAAGGAATTTATCTGACATAGAGTTCAGAATGATGATAATAAAAATGCTCAAAGCATGAGAAAAGATATAGCAACTGTGAAAACGGATATAAACAATGACATAGCACAAATAAAGAACACATTGGCAGGAATACACAACAGATTAGGAGAAGCTCAGGATCTGATTAGTGAATTAGAAGACAGGGTAGAAAAAACAAACAAACAAACACCCAATCAGGAAACCAAAAGGAAAAACAATTAAAAAACAGGAAGACAGCTTAAGGGAACTGTGCAGCAACATGAAATATAACACTATTTGCATAGTAGGTGTGCCAGAAGAGGCAGAAAGAAAGACAGGAATACAAAGTGTGGTTGAAGAAATAATGGCAGAAAACTTCCCTAACCTGATGATGGAAAAAGTCACACAATTCCAGGCAGTACAGAGAGTTCCAAGTAAGAAGAACCCAAAGAGGCCCATGCCCAGAGACATCATAATTAAAATGCCAAAAATTAAAGACTAAGAGAAAATCTTAAAGGCAGCAAGAGAAAAGCAAACTTTTACCTACCAAGGAGCTCTCATAAGGCTGACACCTGATTTCCCATCAGAAGTTCTACAGACAGAAGGATATGGTATGAAGTACTCAAGGTAATGGAAAGCAAGGATTTCAAACCAAGATTACTATATTTAGAAGAGGATCATTCAAAACAGACTGTGAAATAAAGAGCTTCCCAGATAAAAAAAGGCTAAAGGAGTTCATTACCACCAAGCCAACATTACAAGAAATGCTAATGGGATTCTATAATAAGAAAAAAAGAGAAAGAGAAACCTAGGCATACAGAAGTAAAACAAAAAATATGTACTTATCAATAATAACCCTAAATGTAAATGGATTAAATGATCCAATCACAAGACATAGAGTAGCTGAATGGATACAAAAACATGACCCAATTATACACTGTCCACAAAAGACCCACCTCAGAACAAAAGACTCACACAGGATGAGAGTGAAGAGTTGTAAAATTTTCCATGCAAATGGAACAGAAAAATAAGCTGTGATTCAATGCTCATACACAACAAAATAGACTTCAACATGAAGGCCATCACAAGAGACAACAAAGGTCACTACATAATAATAAAGGGATCATACCAACAAGGGGACATAATCCTGGTAAACATATGGCCACCCAATATAGGAGTATATAAATATATAAAAAATCTTCTAGAGGACTTTAAAAGAGAGATCAACAATACAATCATAGCAGGAGACTTTAACACCCGCTGGCTTCACTGGCTAGATCTTCCAGACAAAAAATTAACAAGGAAAGAGTGTCTCTAAAGGACACACTGGATCAGATGGATTTAATTAATATTTATAGAATATTTCACCCCAAAGCTGCAGAATATATATTCTTCTCAAGTACACATGGATCATTCACAAAAATAGACCACATGTTAGGACACAAAACAGGCTGCTACAAGTTCAAGAAAATTTAAATCATATCAAGCATTTTCTCAGATCACAGTAGGATAAAATTTGAAATCAACTGCAGTAAAAATACCCCAAAACATTCAAACACATGGACGCTAAATTGCATGTTATTAAACAATGAATGGGTTGTCAATGAGATCAAGAACAAAATAAAAAACTTCCTGGAAACAAATGAAAGTGAACACACAGCAACCCAAAATCTCTGGGACACAGCAAAAGCAGTCCTGTGAGGGATGTTTATAGCATTACAGACTTACCTCAAAAAAAAAAAGAAAGAAAAATTAATAATAAACTATTTAACTCTACAACATAAAGAATTAGAAAGAGAATTCTAACTTTATCCCTAAACCTAAGCCTAACCCTAGCCCTAATCCCAACCCTAAACCTAAACCTAACCTAAACCCAATCCCAACCAACCTAAACCTAACATAAACCCTAATCCCAGCCCTAAACCTAACCCTAAAAAAAAAAGAATTAGAAAGAGAAAAACAAGAAAAGTCCAGAGTAAGTAGAAGGAAGGAAATAATAAAGATTAGAGCAGAAATAAATGACATAGAGACTAAAAAAACAATACAAACTATCAAGGAAATAAAAAACTGTTTCTTTGAAAGGATACATAAGATTAATGAACCCCTAACCAGACTCATCAAGAAACAATGAGAGAGGACTTAAATAAATAAAATCAGAAATGAAAGCAGAAAAGTAACCAAAGACACCACAGAAATATAGAAAATTTTTAATGAAAATACTATGAACAACTATATCCCAACAAGCTGGTCAATGTGAATGAAATGGGACAAATTTCTAGAAAAATACAATCTCCCAAAACTGAATCAGGAGAATCAGAAAACCAGAATAGGCCAATAACAGGTGATGAAATAGAAGCAGTAATAAAAACTCCCAGCAAACAAAAGACAGTGGTAGGACGGCTTCACAAGGGAATTTTTCCAAACATTCAAAGAAGAACTAACACTTATACTCCTGAAACTATTCCAAAAAATCCAAGAGGAAGGAACACTTCCAAGATCTTTTTATGAGGCCAGCATTATCCTAATTCCAAGACCAGATAAAGACACTA
>NW_005356635.1:2633985-2635397 GCF_000412655.1 Myotis brandtii
TATATGACAAACCTACAGCCAACATCATACTCAGTGGGCAAAAACTAAAACTATTTCCCCTAAGAACAGGAACAAGACAGGAATGTCTGCTTTCACCACGCTTATTCAACATAGTACTGGAAGTCCCAGCCACAGTGATCAAATAATAAGAAATAAATGGCATCCAAATTGGAAAGGAGGAAGTAAAACTCTCATTATTTTCAGATGGCATGATATTGTACATAGAAAACCCTAAAGACTCCACCAAAAAACTATTAGATTTAATAAATGAATTTGGTAGCAGGATACAAAATCAACACCAAAAAATAAAAGGCTTTTTATATACCAATAATGAATTCTCAGAAAGAGAAACTAAACAAACAATCCCATTTACCATTACAACAAAAAGATTAAGATACTTAGGAATAAACTTAACTAAGGAGGTAAAAGGCTCATACTCTGAAAATTACAGGACATTGAAAAAAGAGGTAGAAGAAGATATATTTCATGTTCATGGATTGGTAGAATTAACATCATTAAAATCAAAATGAGAACACCTCAATATGATAAACACTATATATGACAAACCTACAGCCAACATCATACTCAATAGGCAAAAGCTAAAAACATTTCTCCTAAGAACAGGAACAAGAGAGGGAAGTCCACTTTCATCACTCCTATTCAACATAGTACTGGAAGTCCCAGCCACAGTGATCAAATAATAAGAAATAAATGGCATCCAAATTGGAAAGGAGGAAGTAAAACTCTCATTATTTTCAGATGGCATGATATTGTACATAGAAAACCCTTAAGACTCCACCAAAAAACTATTAGATTTAATAAATGAATTTGGTAGCAGGATACAAAATCAACACCGAAAAATAAAAAGCTTTTTTATATACCAATAATGAATTCTCAGAAAGAGAAACTAAACAAACAATCCCATTTACCATTACAACAAAAAGATTAAGATACTTAGGAATAAACTTAACTAAGGAGGTAAAAGGCTCATTCTCTCAAAATTACAGGACATTGAAAAAAGAGGTAGAAGAAGATATATTTCATGCTCATGGATTGGTAGAATTAACATCATTAAAATGTCCATACCATCCAAAGCAATCTGCACATTCAATGCAATCTCTATTAAAATATCAATGGCATATTTCACAACTCTAGATCAAATACTCCAAAAATTTATATGGAACCAAAAAAGACCTCGAATAGCTGCAGCAATCCTGAGAAAGAAGAACAAAGTTGGAGGGATCATAATACCAAATATCAAGTTATACTACTGTATTTAAAACAGCCTGGTACTGGCACAAGAATAGACATATACACCAATAAAACAGAACAGAGAACCAAAAAATTGACCAAAGCCACTATGCTCAATTAACATTTGACAAAGGAGGCAAGAGCATACAATGGAGTCAAGA
>NW_005356635.1:2635870-2648779 GCF_000412655.1 Myotis brandtii
CCAACTTACACCATATACAAGAATAAACTCAAAATGGATAAAAGACTTAAATGTAAGTCATAAAACCATACAAATTCTAGAAGAAACCAGAGGCAGCAAAATCTCAGACATTTTTGTTGCAATATGTTTATGGATAGATCCTAGGGCAAAGGAAACTAAGGAGAAAATAAACAAATGGGACTACATTAAAATAAAAAGCTTCTGCACAGTAAAACAAACCATCAACAAAATGAAAAGGGAGCCCATTGTATGGGAGAACATATTTGGCCATGATAAATCTGATAAAGTGTTAATATCCAAAATATATAAGGAACTAATACAACTTAATAAAAGGAAGACAAACAATTCAATCAAAAAATGGGCAAAGGACCTAAATAGAAACTTCTCCAAAGGGGATATACAGATGGCTAAGGGACATATGAAAAAATGCTCAAAGTCACTGACTTTGAGAGATGCAAATTAAAACAATAATGAGGTATCACCTCACACCTGTCAGAATAGCTACCATCAACAAATCAACAAATGACAAGTGCTGGCAAGGATGTGGAGAAAAGGGAACCCTAGTACACTGCTGGTGGGAATGCAGACTTGTGCAGCCATTCTGGAAAACAGTGTAGAGTTTCCTCAAAAAATTAAATATGGAACAACCATTTGACCCAGTAATCCTACTTATAGGAATATATCCTAAGAGACCTGAAACACCAATCAGAAATAATGTATGCACCCCTATGTTCATAGCAGCACAATTTACATTAGCTAAGACCTGGAAACAGCCCAAGTGCCCATCAGTAGACAAGAAGATAAAAAAGCCATGGTACATTTATACCATGGAATACTATGCAGCATTAAAAATAATAATAATAATCTCTTACCCTTTGAGACAGCATGGAGGGACCTGGAAAGTATCATGCTAAATGAGGTAAGTCAGTCAGAGAAAGACAAGTATCACATGATCTCACTCATATGTGGAATGTATGTAACAAAATAAACTGAGGAATGGAGTAAATCCAGAGACATGGAAGCTTGGAACAGAGTGCAGAATCGGGATATACAGATGGCTAAGGGACATATGAAAAAATGCTCAAAGTCACTGACTTTGAGAGATGCAAATTAAAACAATAATGAGGTATCACCTCACACCTGTCAGAATAGCTACCATCAACAAATCAACAAATGACAAGTGCTGGCAAGGATGTGGAGAAAAGGGAACCCTAGTACACTGCTGGTGGGAATGCAGACTTGTGCAGCCATTCTGGAAAACAGTGTAGAGTTTCCTCAAAAAATTAAATATGGAACAACCATTTGACCCAGTAATCCTACTTATAGGAATATATCCTAAGAGACCTGAAACACCAATCAGAAAGAATGTATGCACCCCTATGTTCATAGCAGCACAATTTACATTAGCTAAGACCTGGAAACAGCCCAAGTGCCCATCAGTAGACAAGAAGATAAAAAAGCCATGGTACATTTATACCATGGAATACTATGCAGCATTAAAAATAATAATAATAATCTCTTACCCTTTGAGACAGCATGGAGGGACCTGGAAAGTATCATGCTAAATGAGGTAAGTCAGTCAGAGAAAGACAAGTATCACATGATCTCACTCATATGTGGAATGTATGTAACAAAATAAACTGAGGAATGGAGTAAATCCAGAGACATGGAAGCTTGGAACAGGAGGTAATCAACCAATAACCTTGTACGCATATATGCATAACCCATGGACACAGACAATAGAAGGGGGGTGAGGGTGATGGTGGGCTGGAGGGGATCAATGGAGGGGTGAGAGGGACATATGTAATACTTTCAAGAATAAATGTTTATAAATCCTATGTAATAAAAGCCTAATATGCAAAGTGTCCCACCGTTCAACCGTTTGACTGGTAAGTTAGCTTGCTGCTGGGGTCCAGCCAATCAGGACTGGGCGAGATGGGCCGGAAACACCCTGGAGCCCTCCTGTGGTCCCTCCCCGGCCCCAATCGTGCACCGGTGGAGCCTCTTGGCCAAGCCTGCACCCTCTCGCAATCCAGGACCCCTCAGGGGATGTTGGAGAGCCAGTTTCAGCCCACCCCCTGCAGGCCAAGCCAAGGGGCCCCACTGGTGCATGAATCTGTGCACCGGACCTCTAGTAAATAAATAAATATAACAATTCTCTGATGTGAAGCCTCCTATTTATTCTCCTATTTTTTCAGAGGCCTGGCTGTATCTGTTAATTAAGCATATGCTCCAGGGATGGGACACTGCTTCTCAGAGTTGCACAATACAGTAGAGCACCATCTGCTGTCTACTTGCTGCAGAAGAAGAATGTGTACCTGTGTTCAAGAAGAGCACAGGTAGACTCTATATGTGTGACTACGTGGCAGTATTAAAGCAGGTATGACTTTGCAAATTAATAAAAAAGTCACAAATGCCAAAGTTTAGTGTTCTTTGTATCCTATTTAGCACAGACAAGCTAAAAAAGGTCTCAAAACTCAACTCTTTTCTAACTAGTATTTGTAAATGGAATCCAATCATTTCTCTCTTCTCCTAATGAGTTGGATTAATCTTTGTGTTAAAACTATGGCTATTTAACTGGAAGAAAATTTATGAGTCACTCCACAGTGGCTTTTGTGGCAGAGATAGCTGACAAGAATAGTATAATTCAGCCCGGCTGGCATGGCTCAGTGGTTGAGCATCAACCTATGAACCAGCAGGTTGCGGTTTGATTCCCAGTCATGGCACATGCCTGGGTTTTGGGCTCGATCCCCAGTGTGGCGTGTGCAGGAGGCAGCCGATCCATGATTCTCTCTCGTCATTGATGTTTCTCTCTCTCCCTCTTCCTTCCACTCTGAAACCAGTAAAAAATATATTTTAAAAAAAGAATAGTATAATTCAGCATGTATTATTTTTGTTTTGCAAATGATTAGTTACTTGAAGGGGACTCTCAAAGCAGGGCAACAGTGTTTTGTGGAAGCAGTTTTCCCCAGCTTGCAGCAAATGCACCCAGGGCTCACTAGCAGAATCCCTTAACTCTGAGAGGCAGCTCTTAAAAATTAAAATGCACATTACGACATTTTTCACTACAATCAACTTGAGTGTCGGTGCTAATGAGCAACAGGGCTAGAGCATAGAGAAATCAATCCAGAGATAACTTTCTATTTGTTTATTAAATTTGACTCCATTTCCACATCTCTCTTTAAAGTTAAAATTAGTAGTAAGTTACCTGATTTATCTTTCAGTTTTTTCTCTTTCCACTCCTTGAAGGTAATGCTAAACAAACAACCAGCAACTACAAAAAACAGAAAAGTGAGTCCAAAGCAGGCAAGAGAAAGAGGAGGGAAAAGGTGATATAGAAATGATCAATTTCTGGATAATTCAAGTTAATGATGAGTAGGGACTACGCTCAGCAAATAAAAGGAAAACACTCCATAGCCAGCCAACCTGAGACTCACCTATAACATCTGGGGAGGCTGTAAGCATAAGTAACTTTAAGAAAGGTTTAGAATACTGTTTGATTTTTTAAATAGGTAGATGAATATGTTTTTTTCAAAGAAGAAATTACAGACTATATTCCTAACATTTCAAGCAAGATAGTAAAGACTTCCTAAAACAGAATGCTTTGTGTCACTGCCAGAGACATGATAATACTCTGTATAAAGTAATTGTTGAAAATTGTTGGCTATAAAATGACTAAACTGGACTGATCCTGCCCAAATCATCACTGAACCCTGAAGGCTACACAGGACAATGCTACACAGGAAGCATCATGACACCCAACTTTTTGATCAGGAAATAGCTTTTCCCAACCAAAGGAGATTTGGAGAACCCCTCTCCACCACTCCAGAGATAAGGGTGCTGATCCTGCAGACATCAAATGAAATGTGTAAGTACATCACAGCCTCACCCAGAGCTTTCTAAGAAATTGTGAAGACAGACAAGTCCTTTATAAACATCAAGTAAATCTATAAATACTTAAAAACTACATTTGGAATAAGGGCATATAAAGAGTAAGGTAGATTAGTAAAGGTGTCTTTGAAGAAAGAAGTATAGACCCCAAGGCTGACTTTGTAAGACAAAGTATAATAGAAAAGCACACTATTCTTTCAGTCATGCTGGTTAAAGATGGACTTCTTACCCCAGAGAAATGGAGAGCCAAACTGTAATGCCCTTATTTGTATTGAGTTTATCATGTCTAAGAAATTATGGTAGAGTGTCTATGGTTCTCATTATTGGTCTTTAGGTCAGTCACTACTAAAAAATCCATTTGACCACTTCATGAAGAAACCACTGCAATAGTTCCATTAATGTATTTTTGCTATTACTTTCCTTGCCCTTGAGGTCAAATTCATAACATTCTCTCTATTACCAAGGTCCATAAACTTAACACCTATGTTTTCTTCTATGTAATACATTGTTTCAGATATTAGACCCATTTTGAGTTAATTTTTGTGTATAGTGACAAATAGTAATCTAGTTTCATTCTTTTGCAAAACAAACAATCCATTTTAGAAATGGGCCAAGGACCTGAACAGATATTTCTTTCAAGAAGACATACACGTAGCCATATGCAAAGATGCTCAATTTCACTACCTACTAGGAAAATGCCAATCAAAAACTACAATGAGATACTACCTTACACCTGTTAGAATGGCTACTATTAACAAGACAAGTAATAACAAGTATTGGAGAAGTTGTAGAGAAAAGGGAACTGATGGTGGGAATGTAAACTGATGGTGGGAATGTAAACTGGTACAGCCACTATGGAAAACAGTATTGAGATTCCTCAAAAAATTAAATATAGAGTTTCCATATGACTCAGCACTTCCTTATCTGAGTATTTACTTGAATAATTTGAAATCACTTATTCAAAAAGATTTATGTACCCCTATGTTGATTGCAGCATTATTCATGGTTGCTAAGTCATGGAAACAACCAAATGATTGCATAAAGAAGATGTGGTACATATATAATGGAATACTTCTCAACCATAAGAAAAGATGAAAGACTGCCATTTGTGACAATGGATGGATCTTGATAATACCATGCCAAGTGAAGTAAGTCAGATGGAAAAAGTCAAGAACCATTATCTCACTCATGTGAAATATAAAACTAAAAGCAACACGTGAACATACAAGACAAACAAACCAACAAAGACTAATACACAGAAATAACAGTATGGTGGTTATCAGAGGAAAACTGGGGTGCAGAAGAGGTGATAATGGTAAAGGGGGTCAAATATATGGTGACAAAAGAAGAGTTGACTTTGGGTGGTATACACACAATGCAATATATAGATGATATATCATAAAATTATACACTTGAAACCTGTATAATTTTATTAACCAAGTTTACCCAAATAAATTTAATTTTAAAAAAACATCATAAAACCATAAACAAACAAAAAAGAACCCATTAGCTGAGTTCCACAAACAGATGTCTAGAATGATAGAGTCAATGAATATTTGCTAAATGAATGAATCTTGGATTTAGTAGGCTCTCCATACTAGACTCATGATTTTTGTGTTCTGAATGGAGGAAAACAAGTCAAAAGTAATTCTTATGCTCTTGCAACAAGGCTTATTTTTATCGGGGAAGGCTGCATACTATACTATGTTCTTCACATTCAAGATAAAATGAAGGCAGTGGGATAAATGTCCTAACAAATTTCACCTCTCTGGCCTTGACCTTCTAAGTGTATTTTGGTTCTAGTCTTGGCTTTTGGACAAGTGTCTATATAGAGCTCATCTTTCACGGCCTGTTCAGTCTGGCTGGACATAATGTCCAGCAGAGGGCTCCCAGAGAGACTGATTTGGCTCAGAAGTTCTTTTGGCCCATTCTATTGGCAGTATTAAAGAGTTCGGATAGGTCCACTCTGATCTTTTCAACTATCTCAGACCTCTTGTGCCCATGAAGAGCTCGTTTTATTTTTTTAAGTGCTATTTTGATCATGGAAAATTAGAAGGTGTATTAGTTTCCTGGCTTTTAATAACAAATTACTGCAAACTGGTGGCTTAAAACAAGAAAATGTTTTTCTTTCACAGCTCTGGAGGCCAGTCTGACATCAAGGTGTCAGCAGAGCCATGCTCCTTTAAAGGACTTTAGGGAAGAATCCTTTCTTTCCTCTTCCAGCTTCTGGTGGCCCCAAGCAATCCTTGGCTGCATATCTCCAATTTCACAGGGTCCCCTCCCTATGTTTTCACCTCTTCTGTGTGTTATTAAGACATTTGTCATTGAATTTAGGACCAACACAGATAATTCAGGATGATCTCATCTCAAGATCCTTTGATTTAATTACATCTGCAAAGAACCTTTTTCCAAATAAGGTCACATCTACAGAATCCAGTGGACATATCTGTCAGGAGCCCACCATTAACTCACTAAAGCAGCTGATTTAGAACTACTTGTTCTCATGGCATTCTAAAAGAATCTTAAAAGCTGAAGAGGTAAGCAATTTGTGACATTACATTTGGTAATTTAAAACTTATTTTAGCCCTAGCCAGTGTGGCTCAGCTGGTTGAGCATTGTCCCATGCTCCAAGAGGTCACTGGTTCAATTCCCAGTCAGGGCACATGCCTGGTTTGTGGGCTCAATCCCCAGTAGGGGGCATGAGGGAACTGCTTATTGATGGTTCTTCTCTCATCAATGTTTCTCTCTCCCACTCCCTTCCTGTCTCTCTCTAAAATAAATAAAATGATATTTTTAAAAATTATTTGTTTACCTTAACTTTATGTCTCTATCCTCAAGTAATCCCTCTAACTTAGTAGTATTATTGTCTTCATTAGTTCTTCTCCAAGATTTCTTGGCCTTGGAACAATTGACATTTTGGGTTGGGTAGTTCTTTCTTGTGACCGGCTACCCTGTTCATTGCAGGATATATAGCAGCATCTCTCGCTTCTACCCTTAGATGCCAGTGACACTCATCTAAGTTCTGACAATAAAACAGATCTCTAAACATTGCCAAGGAATCGTTCTTGGTTAAGAACCCCTGGTCTACATCAAATTGCTAGATGGCACTGTATTGAAACACTAAAATTTATCCAAATTATAACTTTGATTTTTTGGCTAACACTGGCACCCTGAAAACATTATAAAAATGTTTTATTTTACTTCAGCCCAAAGAAATGTATAAATAGATAAACATTTTCCTAGTGTACGTACAGTTTTAGATGGCCCTGTCTACACTACTTTACCAAGTGGCAGGAAAGAGCATAGCTCAGAGTGTGCTTTCCAACTTATCCGTTATTCAAGAATAGGCAGACACCTGTACCTTTCAACCAGAAAGGAGGAATTACATTCCTTTATAGCAGAGTTTGACAGGTAAATATACATGATATCAATAAATGAAGCTAAATACAGAAAAAAATCTGTTTTATACTGAAGAATATAAACAACTATGTTTAATCCTTCCTACTCTTAGGTTTGATATGGCACATTCAAGTGGTGGTTCTATTATTACTACTAATTCAGAAACATCCAAGTTTGCTCATGAATTAAAAGAAATATTGGGTATAGACCTATAACCTGTTATTATTTTCTGTTTTAATAAAACATATCAGAATGTTCATTGCCAAAGTTGCCTCTCCAATGTTGTAGCCACCTTAGTAAGCTAGTTTACTTAGTAAACTACAAACTGTCATTGCCCTTTTCTCTAAACATTTTATTTATTTATTTATTTATTTATTTATTTTAGTTAACCCTCACCCCAGGATATATTTTTCTCATTGATTTTTAGACAGAGTGGAAGGGAGGGGGAGAGACAGAGAAACATCTATGTGAAAGAGAGGCATCAATTGGTTGCCTCCCACACGTGTCCTGACCAGCACTAGGGATTGAGTCTACAATCAAAATGCATGCCCTAACCCTTCAGTGCAGGGGTTAGCGTTCCAACCACTGTGCAAAACTGGCTAGGGCCTCTTCTCTAAACATTTTAGACCTGGAATAAGTACCAGCTTAAGTCACAATAAGAAATCATTTTTGTTTGAAATTATATCTTATTTTGATTAAGTGGGTTTTAATCTCCTTGTTTCTAGCTTTCAAAGCACATTTAAAAGATTTAATTTTTTTACTATATGGATATGCAAAAAATGCTCAGTTTTATAATTCAAAAGAGAATACAAAAATATTTTGAGCAATGAAAGCATCTTTGCAATAAATATAAGGTCTGTTAAGGACCACTCTGAGGAGAACACTATATATTTGGATTTATAAATATTGGGTTTTGCTTGTTTGTTTGTTTGTTTTTTACTCAAGCTTACTCATGAAATGGCAAGTTTTATTTTATTATTGTGACTTGATTTTTTCTTTTCAATGTAATTTAATGAACATTGTTTTGAGAGAGTACTAACAGTTTACCCGAGTCTTTTCCAAATGTTCTGTGTGGTCACATGTACTGTGGTGAGGCCAGGCAAAATGGCAACTATTAAAGCAGAGTCCCAGCAGCCTCACTGCCTGAGCCACCCTTCACCGAGGTGTTCCTCCCATGGGCCTTTCCTAACACCCATGCTGCTCTTATCTAGATCTAATCAATGTGGGCCTTTCCTCCCATAATTATCTCCAATCCCACTCATAGGCCCTGCTCTCAGCCTATCATGTGATGAACTAATTCTCACAATTAGAGAATGAATAAGCAAGTCTTGAAGCTCTAACCTCGTGAGCACATTCTTTCCTGTGTCCCTGGAGCTCCTAGTCTAAAGATAACCCATTCTTCTTGTGGTGTGTCCAGTGATCAACCACTAAATAAAATACTTCTATTTGAATTCATTTCTCAGCATCTGCTTGAGAGAACCCAAACTAAGGCAGTACTGTTACATCACTATTAGGAACAAAATGTGGAGCTTTTAACATGCTCAAAGGTGATCTGTGTCCAAGCTTTAGGGAATATTCTACTCATTTCTGAGACCCCTTCTTAAAAGGTGCCTTTTGGGGCAATCTGCTCACCATTTCTCTTCTTATCCAATGTATGTTTTGTTGTTGTTATTGCTGTTGTTATTTTTAGAGTTTTAAAGTTTTTTTTAAATGTAAATTATTTATTAATTGACTAGAGGCCCAGTGCACAAAATTCATTCACTAGGTGAGTCTGGCTAGAGGTTCATCACTCTTGTTTATCCTTTCATTGAACCAGCTCTTGTCTCTATGTCATTTTTTCTGCTCTAATCTTTATTTCTTTTTGCTCACTCTGGGCTTTTCTTGTTGCTCTCTTTCTAATTCTTTAAGTTGTAGATTTAGATAGTTTATTATCAGTTTTTCTTCTTTTTTGAGGTAGGCCTATAATGCTATGAACTTATCTCTCAGGACTACTTTAACTGTGTCCCACAGATTTTTGTGTTTTCACTGTCATTTGTTTCCAAGATGTGTTTTTTTTATTTCTTCTTTGATCTCTTTGGTAACACAATCATTATTTAATAACATGCTATTTAGCCTCCAAGTGTTTTATTTTGTTATTGCTTTTATTGTAGTTGATTTCTAATATTATGCCATTATGGTCTGAAAAGATGCTTGATATGATTTTAATCTTCTTAAATTTGAAGAGACTTTGTTTGTGTCCCAATATGTGGTCTATCTTTTAAAATGTCCCATATGCTCTTGAGAAGAATGTATATTTTGTAGCTTTGGGGGGGTGAAATCTGAAGATGTCAATGAAGTCCATCTGATCTAGTGAGTCATTTAGAATTACTGTTTCTTTGCTGATTTTTTGTCTAGAGTATTTATCCAGTGATGTCAATGGGGTATTAAAGTCCCCAAGTAGATTGTATTGCTGTTGACCTCTCTTGATATCTTACAGAAGTATTTTATGTATTTGGGAGCTCCTACATAGGGTGCATATATGTTTACCAGAATTATATCCTTTTGTTGAATCAATCCCTTTAGTATTATGAAGTGGCCTTCCTTATCTCTTATTATGGCCTTCACTCTGAGGTCTATTTTGTCAGATATAAGTATTGCTACTCCAGCATTTTTTTGTTTCCATTTGCCTGGAAAATATTTTTCCATCCCTTCATTTTCAGTCTGTGTGAGTCCCTTGTTCTGAGGTGTGTCTGTTATAGACAGCATATATAAGGTTCATGTTTTCTTATCTTTTCAGCCACTCAATTTCTTTTGATGGGTGCATTTAGTCCATTTATGTTTAAGGTTATTATTTATATGTACTTGTTTGTAGCCATTTTTATTGTTTATGCCTGTGTTCCTTTTTACCTTTCTATTTCTTCTTTTTGCAATACTCCCTTTAGTATCTCTTGCATTGCTGACTTGGGGGTGATAAACTCCCTTAGCTTTTTTTCTGTCTGTGCAGCTCCTGATTTCCCCTTCAATTTTGAATGCTAGCCTTGCTGGATAGAGTATTCTTGGGTTCAGACCCTTGCTATGCATCACTTTGTACATTTTATTCCATTCCCTTCTGGCCTGATGTGTTTCTGTTGAGAAATAAGTTGATAATCTAATGGTATATCCTTTGTAGGTAACTCTATGTCTCTCTCTTGCAGCTTTTAAGATTCTCTCTTTGTCGTTTACATTTGCCATTGTAATTATGACATGTCTTGGTGTGGGTCTTTTTGGGTTCATCTTGTTTTGGACTTTCTATGCCTGAGTGACTTTTTCTTCCCCAAGTCAGGGAAGTTATCTGTCATTATTTCTTCAAATAGGTTTTCCAACCCTTTCTCCTCTTCTTGTCTTTCTGGCACCCTTATTATACGTATGTTACTTTGTTTCATATTGTCCCAAAGCTCCCTTAGGCTCTTCTCCTGCTCTCTAATTTTTTCTCCAATTGTTGTTCAGATTGAATGTGTTTTACTGCCCTGTCCTCTAACTCACTAAATCGGTCCTCCACTTCTTCTAGTCTACTGTTGAAACACTCCATTGTGTTTTTTTTATTGTAGCTGCATAATTTTTTATTTCCTCTTGATTCTTACATAAATTGTTGATTTTTCTCATCCATCTGGTTTATGAACTGTATAACCCTTACTTTGAATTATTTTTCTGACATGTTGCATGCCTCTGTATCATTTAGTTCATTTTCTAGTGATTCCTCCTTTTCTTTCCTTTGGGGGTTGTTTCTTTGTCTCCCCATTTTTGCTGTCTCTTTCTGGAACTGGGCTCCCTGTTTGGAGCCTGAGGGGTTGAAGCCCCTTGCAGTCCAATGGTCCTGGACTTGCTGGCCCCAGGGGCTGGGTCTGCTTTGAGTTTCACACCTTTATTGTCTCTGCTCTGAGTTGTACCCCCTTCTCCCATGGTCTGGTCCCTCAATTACCCATTTCTCAGGGTTTGCAGGGGTGGGTGCACAGCTCCTCTGGTGTGTGACTCTGTGAGGGCATAGAGCCCTCAAGCATCCAATTTGCTGTGTGGCTCCAGCCCCTAAGGCAGGATGGTGCCCTAGGTCCCTCTGGTAGTGCACTTGCAGTGTGGTCCTGTGACCTGTGGTTGCACACACCAGTTCGCACCAGCAGCTCTGACCTGGGCTGTGGGTAGGGCATGTGCTAGGTGACAGCTCTGTGCTGGGGGAGGGGTGCACACCAGTCAAAGGTTCTGTCTGTGTTGGTGGCAGAGCAGCCACTGGCCCATGTCTCTGTCTCTGCTGGGTGCATAGCACACACTAGGCTGCAGCTCTGACTGAGCTAGAGGTGGAGTGCTCTCAGTCTGTGCTGGGGGCAGGGCACCTGCCTGTTATGGCTCTATCTACCTTAGAGCGAGTGTGCTCAGTCTGTGCTGGGGTGGGATGCTCACCAGGCAAGTGTTCTGTCTGGGCGAGGTGTGTAGCACACACCTGGCTGCAGTTCTGTATTTGGGTCAGGGATGGAGAGGGGAGTGGGGTACCAGTGGCTTGCACTCGCAGCATGGGAACTGGAAACATAAGATCCTGGGATGCTGGGTTTGGGCTCTGGGTAGGAGGCACAGCTCAGGAGGTGTGTCTGGAGTCCTCTCACTGCAGGCATCTGAGACCCACGTCGCACTACTGCACTGCTCACTGCTGGAGCACAGTGGTGGTTCCACACAGGTTACGGCTGGCAAGTGGCTCCCTGCACAGGTCTGGGAGTGCTCTCTGAGGTCAGTCTGGATGTTGGTGTGGCAGCACTCCTGACCTCTGTTGCTCCCCTCTACAAGATGGCATGTGTTCTGTGCCAAAGCTGAGCCAGCCTGGGGGTGCCCACAGCAGTAGCAAGGGCTCCCCATCTAGGCCAGCCCAATCTGCCAGTCCCTGGGACACCTGAGATATCTATCTGTCCCTTGCTCACCCACACACCCACACCACACATCCACACATGCCTCTCTCACTTTTTTACTCTGCACACTCTCTCCCTCCTTGCCATCCTGTCGACCACCATGTTGTCTTTCCTAAATTCTTTATTGTTGAAAGTATTATATATGTCTCTTTTTCCCCCCATTGACCTCTCCCCGGCCACTCCCACCCTCCAGCACATGCCTTTACCTGTCTACTGACTGTGTACATTGGTTATGCTTATATGCATGCATACAAGTCCTTTGGTTGATCTCTCACACACATACCCCTTCCACCACCTTCCCTCTGAGATTTGACGGTCTGTTTGATGTTTCTATGTCTTTGGATCTATTTTTGTTCATCAGTTTACATTGTTCATTATATTCCACAAATGAGTGAGATTATGTAATATTTCCCCTTCTCTGACTGGCTTATTTTCCTTAGCATAATGCTCTCTAGGTCCATCTATGCTGTTGTGAATGGTAAGGGTTTTTTTCTTTTTTATAGCTCTGTAATATTCCATTGTGTAGATGTACCATAGTTTTTTTTTTAAATCTACTCATCTGCTGATAGGCACTTAGGCTGTTTCCAAGTCTTAGCTATTGTAAATTGTGCTGCTATGAACATAGGGGTGCATATATTCTTTCTGATTGGTGTTTCTGAGTTCTTGGGATATATTTCTAGAAGTGGGATTACTGGGTCAAATGGGAGTTCCA
>NW_005356635.1:2651041-2657147 GCF_000412655.1 Myotis brandtii
TCCATTTGTCTTTTCATTGTATTTTTGAAGTTGTTGTGGGAGGCAGCAATTTCCAGTGTTTACCTATGCCGCCATCTTGGTTTCTCCTCCATTTTTAATTTTTTGAGGAAACTCCATACTGTTTCCCACAGGGTGTTTTGTTTTTATAAAAAATTATTTAAATTATTTTATAAGTCCAACCTGTAGACCACCCATTAGCTAAAAATTCTAATACTAGAAATCTAATTTCCTTATAAAGTTTTAGCTAAAAATACTAAATACAAATAATAATAATAAAGAAATTATGAAAGAATAATTTTGAGCTACTTAATTGAGAGGTAGTATAGCATGCTGGATAAAATGATGGACTCCTCACCTCACTCCCAGGATGCAATTCTGACTCTGCCACTAACTAGCTGTGTGACTTTGGTTGTCTACTTTATAAAATGGATCTAATAATACTATGAATTGCACTGAGTTAAGCATTAAATTAGTAAATATGTGTAAAGCATAAAGAATAAGGCCTGGCAGCCTTAGCTGGTTTTGCTCAATGATTAGAGCACCAACCTGCAGACTAACGGGTCATGGGTTTATTTCCAGTCAAGGGCACCTATCTAGGTTGCAGGCTTAATCCCTGGCCCCAGTCAAGGTGTGTGTGGGAGGCAACCAATCGATGAGTCTCTCTCTCTCTCTCACATTGATGTTTTTCTCTCTGTGTTCCCCCTCCCTTCCACACTGTCTAAAAATCAATGAAAAATATATCCTCAGGTGAGGATTAACAAATACAAACAAAAAAGAATAGGTCTGGCATGTAGTAAAAGCTCAATAAATGCTGATTATTACTGCTGCAAATCAGTGAACCTGTAAAGCTGGTCTGGCTTTTCCTTGGTCATGTCTCGTTGTATTTGATTTGAATGAGTTCCCTGAAGAGTTTAACGTCCTAAACCAGTGATGGTGAACTTTTTGAGCTCGGCATGTCAGCATTTTGAAAAACCCTAACTTAACTCTGGTGCCGTGTCACATATAGAAATTTTTTGATATTTGCAACCACAGTAAAACAAAGACTTATATTTTTGATATTTATTTTATATATTTAAATGCCATTTAACAAAGAAAAATCAACCAAAAAAATGAGTTCGGGTGTCTCCTCTGACACGCGTGTCATAGGTTCGCCATCACTGTCCTAAACCAAAAAGGCTGCTCATAAATTTCTTCTACTGTGTTAAGAAATAAAACACTTAAACTTAAGAGATTCTTGGCAAGCCTTACCTTTCATCTCTTGGTTTGTTTTTGCTGGTTTAGGGTATCACCTTTTCTGCATTTTACAAGTTCTATTTCAACCACTATTTACTTTCATTTTGTATTAAATCATATTAATATGGAAATAAATTTTGTTGGCACAGAATAAAGAACTTAAAATTATTGTATGAATAATATAAAGGAAAGGGGGATTATTTTGTGTGATATGAATCAAGTGTGGTGAAGAGAATATAGTGATATCCTTCATAGAAGTAGGGTTTCATTGAAGAGTTGATGATATTTAAATTCTATCAAATGAATACTTTTCCTTTGATACCCTTAACCACACAATATTTTTTTATTTCATAGTATTCATTTGAATGCATCTTTAAGGTGGAGTTTCAATAATTATTCTCTTAATCTTAACATATTTATCAATCTCAATGAGAGGAAATGTTTTTTATCTCTCAATATTAATAAATAATAACTATAATGTAATGGTATTATTGTAAATACTATCAATGACATATTGAAATGAACTTCTTGAGTACAGCTCTTTCTCACCCAAGATATACTGACCAAAAAATGTTCTATGGAAAAGTACAATCTGGGTATTAGTTAGAACTCTGTTTTTAGTCTGTCATAATTTTCAAACCTAGAAAGAAAAAAATTTTAAATTAATGTATGAAATAAGGCTACCAAAATTTTCAAAATAAGTTTCCAAGGTGTCCTTGAGAAAGAAAAACAATTCTGAATGAACCTGCTTTCTCATTACTGTAAGTCATTTTAATGATGAATCCCTTTGATTCTAAGAAAATAAATTTAAATTAATATTGCAAGCAAAAGTTCGAAAAGATAAATAATTTTCCTATTTATTAAGGTGTGTTTTTTTTGAAAGATCCACTGTGGTCAAATACAATTTTAAGGTTTTTTTTTAAATCTGAGAAAAACGTAAGATGTCATAGTGAAAGAAAATGCTAAAATATTTTAATCATAAGTTTGTACAAACAAGTATCTATCAAAGCAGTCTTCGTACTCAAATTCTTTTTCAGATCTGCACTCTATGCTTCTCTTTAATATTCTCACCCCTCAGAAAGTCCTTTCAATTGGAGTTTATCTGATTTAAAAAATCATGCAGTAATTATGTCTAGAATATATCATCTAGGAGATTTAAAATCGTATAACAATAAAAAGACAGAAATCCAAATTGAAAAACGAGCAAAGGATTTCAGTGAATAACTCACCAAGGAAGAGGTTCAAATGGTAAGTATATGAAAAAGATATTCAAAACCATTAGTCATTAAGGAAATGCCAATTAAAAATTAAGGTAAGATACTGCCACACACATTCTAGAGAGGATAAGGTGTTTAAAATTGGTAATTCAAAGTGCTAGTGAGGATGTGGAGCATCAGGGAATTGCAGGTTTGCTAATGGCAATGCAAATGCTATAACCACTTTAACATATCATTTTGAACAATAAACACACACTTATCATGTGACCATCAAATGGCTCTTCTAAGTATTTTACCTAAGAGTAATGAAAACGTATATCCATGCAAAGATCTGTATAGGAATGTTTTAGGTTATTTTTACTCATAACTGTCCCAACCAAAAATAGTCCAAATGTCCATCAGCTGGGGAATTAAGAAACAAATTGTGATAATTCCATACAATTAAGTAATACTCAGCAGCAAAAAGGAATGAACTATTGATGCAACAATGTGGACAAATCTCAAAAGCATTCTGCTAACTGCAAGTAGCCAGCACAAAAGGTGTGATTCCATTATATGAATATCTAGAAAGAGCAAAATTCAAGGAACATAAATCAGAGTAGTAATTGACAGGGGGTTGAGGATGGAGAAAGAGGAGTGATTACAATAAAGGAGTACAGTAAGAATTTTTGGAAAAATAGAAATAGTCTATATCTTGATGGAAGTGATAGAGAGAAAGAGGAGTGATTACAATAAAAATAGAAATAGTCTATATCTTGATGGAAGTGATAGTTACAGGATCGTATACATTCTTCAAAATTACAAAACTACATGTTTTAAAAGGGTAAATGTTTACATATGTGAATTATACCTAAATAACCTTGAATTTTTTAAAAAATGATGGAGTGTATTTGAAAATACCCCCACATGAGGGGCTGTTCATTCTGAACTCAGAGTCACCTAGGCAGAACCAAGCCGTGACCAAGAGGATAAATATAAATTATGGTAATTTATTTTGGCTTCTTGATAACAATTAGCATTTTTCCTAAGGTTGCTGCATTAATGAGGATATACCAGGTTATTCAATGAAAGGAAACCTTGAGTCGCAGTGGTTTAACATAGCAGACACGTATTTCTTGCTCATGAGAGTTTCTGATGACTCTCTAGTCCAGTGGCTCCCAATGTGGGACACATGCCCCCCAGGGGGGCAATTTGATTTTTAAGGGGGGCAATTCAAGAATGAGTTATTAACAGTGAATTTTTTGCACTTCTTACAGTTCTAGGAGCCTCATTTTAACAATTCTTAGTGATTTCTTCCTCAGTACTTCAACTGTCCTTTCGTTATTTTATTTTTCTCTTTCATGGATGCCATGTTCTTTGGAAGCTTGTTTAAAGCAAGTTAATGGCCTTTTAAAGGCTTCCTCCACATGAATAGGAGTCCATTTTTTTAATAATAAGAATTATATGCATCAGGATTTTAGAGATGCTTGGATGGGGCATGGCCAAAAACAGGTTCAGAACCACTGCTCTAGTCCATGCAATCACTGGGTGGTCTCTGTTGGGCTAGTACCCACCATACCGCAGCTGTTTAATCCATAGCCCATACTCTCCTGGTCAATGTAGCAGGGAAATGAGTTTTCACAGCAGCAGTTAATGCTTTGGCCTAGAGATGACAACACATATCATATGTTCTCACAATATTTTTCCAGAAACTTGTCACATGGTTCAGCCTAATTGTGAGGGCAGGGCAGGGCAGTATGACATCCTCCTTTGTTCCAGGAAGAAGACAACCAGATAAGGCTAAGCACCAGACACTTCTAACAGAGTTCATTTCATTTTATTCCACTTTATATGTTCTGCTATTTCTTTTTATTCTATTACTAGAGGCCTGATGCACAAAATTTGTGCATGGGTAGGGTCCCTATGCCTGGCCAGCAATCAGGGCCAATCTGTGGGGTGACCGGCAGGGCAACCAGGGAGGGGCCTCCCGCTGGCACCCGCCTTGGCTGGCCTGGGGCCTGCAAACTGGGGGCAGCTCCTGCATTGAGCATCTGCCCCCTGGTGGTCAGTGCACATCATAGAAACTCGTCGTTCTGCTGTTCGGTCAACTTGCATATTAGGCTTTTATTATATAGGATTTTATTTATTTTTTCTACTATTTCTTATTCAGATAAATATTGATTCATCCTATTTTCTTTTCTTTTCTTTTTTTTTTTTTTGACTATCAGGTAGCAATTTATACTCAGGTAGAAGCTGTATGGCAGTATATTCTTGCCCTGAATTTTATCATTTGACTCTCAATACTGTTGGGCTGGGGTATATGAAGGCTACCAAAGTTCTTAGTGTTTTCTCCTGGGATTTTTATATTGAGTTTTGGTATCTATGGGCTGATGGGGATTAGTTTGCATGCTTCTGCATAATATTGTATTCTCATGTTGTCACAAATGGCAATATTTCATCTTTTCTTATGGCTGAGTAGTATTTCATTGTATATATGTACCACATCTTCTTTATCCAATCCTCTATTGAAGTACACTTTGGTTGACTAGCCATCATTAAAAAGATAAGAGAATTGTATCTCTTGTCTTTTTGATGATAGCTATTCTAACAGTCATGAGGTGATATCTTACTGTCCTTTTAATTTACATTTCTCTAATGACTAGGGATGTGATGTTGAGTGTGTCTTCATGTATCTGTTGGTGTTTCGTATATCTTCTTTTGAGAAATGTGTATGCAGGTACTGTGTCTGAGGCTCAGGTAACCAGGGCTGGCCGAGGCTTGAGCTGCCAGCAGTGGAAGCAGCAGAGGTATGATGGGGGCGGCACCTTCCCCTGATCGATGGGTCACCTCCCGCCCCTGAGGGCTCCCGGACTGTGAGAGGGGGCAGGCCGGGCTAAGGGAACCCCCCTCCAGTGCATGAATTTTCATGTACTTGGCCTCTAGTATATATACCCCTATGTTTATAGCAGCATTATGTACAATAGCATAGATCTGGAAATAACTCAAGTGCCAATCAGTAGATGAGTGGATATGGCACATTTATAAACTGGGATATTATACAGCCATAAAAAAAGAAGAAACTCTTGCCCTTCATAACAGCATGGATCGACCTGGAGAGTATTATGCTTAGTAAAATAAGCCAGTCAGAGAAAAACAAATAACATATAACCTCACCAATATGTGGAATCTGATGAACAAAATAAACTGAAAAACAAAATGGAACTGGAAACATGGATATATTCAACAGACTGGTCAGTGCTAGAGGAGAGGGGGTTGGGGATTACTGGATAAAGGTGGAAAGGTGGTGAACTAAAGAACATATGCATACCCCATGGACACAGACAATAGTGGGGTAAATGCCAAGGGAGAGGGAGGCCGGGAGGCCCTGAGCCTCAGGCTGCCCTGGGTGGCTGGGCAGCCACCATCCAAGGCTTGCCTGTGCCTTGGGCTGGCCCTGGGCTGCTGGGGGACTGAGAAGACTGAGGGTCTCCAGAGGCAAGTGCTCAAAGTACCCGGCAAGGCTGAGGGGACTGGGCCCTGCCATCCTGTGGCTATGAGTGCTGCCATCTTTGAGGGTGTGGCAGTCAATTAGCATATTATCTCCTTATTGGCTGTGAGCGCCACCATCTTTGAGGGCACGGCAGTCAATTAGCATATTCCCTCCTTATTGGCTGTGG
>NW_005356635.1:2659124-2732769 GCF_000412655.1 Myotis brandtii
CTATGAGACCTCCGCTGCTGAAAGCAGGGATCTGGGTTTGTTTGGGTTCTATAATTGTAACACTGTTGCGATCCTGCTGGCTGAAGCCTGGCTGGCTGAAAGCAGGTTTCTGGGGAATGTTTACCTTCTATATTTGCAACAATGTTTCTTAGAGTTGCAGCTCAGAAGCCAGTAGCAGCAGGCGGGGAACCTTGGCTTCCTCCATCACTGGAGCAAGCAAGCCTCCTGTTCACTTCAGTGCCTGGCTGCTGGCCGCCATCTTGGTTGGCAGTTAATTTGAATATCTCCCTGATTAGCCAATGGGAAGCGTTCGGGGCCATAGTCAATTTGCATCTTTCTCTTTTATTACATAGGATATTTTAACTAGTGCTTCTGGGATCTTTTGGATATATTTACAGATGTGGGATTGCTGGGTCAAAAGGCAGTTCCATTTTTAATTTCTTGAGGAAAATCCATACTGTTTTCCATAGTGGCTGCACCAGTCTGCATTCCCAGAAAGCATACACAGGGTTCCCTTTTCTCCACATCCTTGCCAGTACTTGTCGTTTGTTGATTTATTGATAGCAGCCATTCTGACAGGTGTGAGGTGGTACCTCATTATAGTTTTAATTTGCATCTCTCTGATGATTAGTGACCTTGAGCATTTTTTCATATGTCGATTGGCCATCTGTATGTCCTCTTTGGAGAAGTGTCTACCATCTCTTTCCTGGGTTGCTGCAGGGGCTACCTTAGTAATTCTCTATATTCACTCTGATCCCATCCAATTCATTTTTCACTCTGGAGGCAGAGCAATTTCACACCAGATCATGTAGTTCCCTGTTTAAAACTCTCCACTTGCTTCGTCTTAGCCTTAAGACAGAAGCCAAAACCTCTGAAATGGCTTGTATGGTCCTGCACAATTCATTCCTTACCTGTTTGTCCAGATTCATCTACTGCCCCTCTCCTTTCATGCTCCAGCCACAATGCTCTTCTTTCATTTCTCAAACTTACCCTATTCCTGTCTGCCTTGCGACTTTGAGTATGTTGCTTTGTAGCCTGGAATGCTCTTTTTCCATTTGACCATCTAATTAACTGTCAGAAGTTACTTTCTCAGAATTTTTTTCTGACTACCTGCTCCACCCCCAGACTAGATTTAATTAACTTCATGGTATTATACAACTTTTCTTCTTTCATCACATTTAATGAATATGTATTTTACCTCTTTGATTATTTGATTGTCTGCCTGCCCCATCAGACTGTAAGCTCAATTACTACATAATGAGTGCAAGAGAAATGTCTGCTTTTATTCCAAATGTGTGTGTCTGTAACATATTTAACACATAGTAGATGCTCAACAAATTATTGATGCATAAAACCATGAATAAACAATTAACTCACTGGTTGCATGAATGAACAAATAAAGAAAGCTTACAATCTAGTGGAGAATAGAAATAAGTAGACAATCAGCCTACAGTTTGATAAGTGCTGTGAGTGGAAAAGTACATAGTACTAAACATAAGTACTAAAATTGGTGCCTAATTCTAATTTTGAGTGGCTAATATAGTAGAGAGGAGAAGGAATTGTATGATCAAGAGTTGCAACAGGAAGTATTCCATTTCTATCCCTTAAATGTCTATGTATAGTAGTAAATAAGGACAGGAATATAAGCTGTGGAAATTCAGCTAAAAAGGGAGGCTATATTTTAAAGTCTAAAACAGTGGTTCCCAATCTTTTTTGGCCATACCCTACCTAAGCATCTCTAAAATCCTGATGCCTCCCTGTGACATATAATTCTTATTATTCAAAAAATGAACTCCTACTCACGTGGAGGAAGCCTAAAAGGCCATTAAACAAGCTCCCAAAGAAAATGGAATCCATGAAAGAGAAAAAAGAATGAAAGTACAGTTGAAGTACTGAGGAAGAAATTGTTTAAAAAAATAATATGAAGTGATATGAACAAATAGCAAATAAAGTTTCAAAACATATAATAGAGAACTGAAATGCATAAATATGTCACAATATATATTTATATACTGTGTATGAGGCCCCTAGGATCATAACAAATGCAAAAAATTCACTGTTAATAACTAATTCTTGAATTTCCCCCCTTAAAAATTCCCCCTGTGGAACCACTGGTCTAAACTGATTACAAACATAAATACTCAGAATTCTTCCATATTAGCACATCTGTCTTTGTTCAAGGAAGTAACTACACTGAGGCCAATCAATAAAAAAAAAAAAGATCACAAAGCAAGTCAACCAATTATGAAAATCAAAATAGTGACAGAATGAGAGAATCAGGACCAAAACTTGGCTATAGCTTTTCCTCTCATAGTTTATAGCTAAAAAGCAATGTTAGGAAACCCAAGGATCAAAGTTTAGTTACAGCTGAGCACTGGTTCTAGGCATTCATAGATGTGTGCATAGATAGGGTTTATATGTATAGTAGTTGGATATAGTTCAGTCTACATTTTGTATCCTAGTCCTTCTCAAATGATATTTTTTGTTGTTGTTATGAAGTCTCAATTAAAAAAAGAAAATCAGTTACTGTTAAACATATATTTGGACACAGACAAATCCAAACTACATATGCAGTAGCGTCCTGATAACCCCATCAGCCAAGCAGCCCACCCATTAGATGATTACTCTGGTCAAGATCTGTTTGACCCAGATCTGTTCCTGATGGAAGGTGGGCACAGGGTATTCACAAGTAGATATACACTCAAATAACTTGGCTGTGGAGCTGCCATGTAGTTTCCAGGGCTGGGGACAGGGGTCCCATGAGTGTCTGTTTTTGATAATGGATCCCATTAGCACTAGGGCAGAATGTACATGCTAAGTCACAGAAGCCATCTTTCTCTCATTGTGATCAACCAGATTTTGCTCTAGAGGAGCAAATAGTTGTGGGATCCAGTGGGAGAAGTCAAACAGCTGTCACTTGCCTGGGAGGGGAAAAAAGGGAAGTCAGAAAAAGCACTCAGCAATGTCACACAACATGGGCATGTTAGAAGCTGAGCCAGAGACAGCTCCTCTTCTCATCTTCTTCTTCATCCTCAGCAAAGGAAAGTAATGTCACTGGTGAGCAGAGGACCTCTCTGATTTCGACATTAGTTTCTTATTTTCAAAGATGCTTTGTCTTTTCTTAAAGAACACAAAATGCTCATCTATATTGAAAATAGTGTTTCTTTCTTTTACAAATAATTTTTCCTACTCCTTGGAAAACTTTACTTATTTTTCAACAAATTAACATTTGCAGGGAAATTTAACATTTTAAGACAATTCAAAGTATACATCAAGTTTAGTCTTGGTGAAATTATCTTAATACTTATAAGAAATATGTCTTTGTTTAAAAGAATGATAATAATTAGTAATAAATAAAATGTGTTACTTAATATTTGGTATGTAAATGGAGAGCACCATAGGTTAGTGCAGATGATGAACAGAAATAGACTTATATTCAGAATAACTATGTATCCTTAAGTAAATCCCTTAATTGTTCTGTGCCATAACTGTTCTGTGTTTACTAGTAAAACAGAAATAGTAGTCAGAGTCTTTACCTTAACAGATTACTGATACATTTAAAATAATGTGACTAGAGAAGCATCGATCAGATGCTCAAACCTAAGTGGGAAAGTAGGGGTAAGGGGGAGAGATCAACCAAAGGACTTGTATGCACGCATATAAGCATAACCAATGGATGCAGACACCAGGGGGGTGAAGGCATGAACGTGAGTGGGGTGCGAGGGCACTGGGGGGATAAGGACACATATGTAATACCTTAATCAATAAAGAAAAAAATAAAAATAAATGTGAGTATAAATTTTGGAAACTTTATGGCACTAAACATGTTAGATATAATTATTACTTTATTATCATCATAAAAGTTAGAAAAATAATTAAGATTCTTTAGGCATATGTTTAAACTTTATACATTCTTTTTCTTGGTTTGGAGTACTTCATAGGTTTTTTTCCTAAAATGAGCTTTGTAGTGCATTGTCTCTCAGGAAAGATAGATTGCTAGAGTGTTGTTTTAGTTTTATTTTATGTTGAAGTAAAATTCTGAGATTTCATTTCATTCATTTAGAGTGTTCACTGGGTAACCACACTTTGTGCAAAATGGCGTGTATTTGTCCCAGATGCTTTCTTGTGCGAATTAGTTTCCCATTGTTAGTTTTCAGCTCTTACAGAGACCCTCAGCATCATGCTGTCCATCACCACTCATCCCAGAGTGAACCTGGTCTTTCATAGGTACACCAGCGCCCTCTGCTGGACAAACCACAGGCAGGCAGCCTCAGAGCCCCTTCTAAGTATGAGTTTCCTGCAAATCCTCTTCTGTCATTATATCTGAGTGGTCTTGTAAAATCCTCACTAAGGGTTTGGTGGGAGTGGTAGTTGCAGAGGTTGCAGTATGTCAGAAAGATGCTCTCAGAAACACGATAAACAAACTTCTTAACTTGGGGATAAATTTCAACAATAATTATTACAAACTGATTCACATTCACATTTTGGAATACCCGTGCCTTGTGATTGATTGAGCACACATTGCTGGGGTATCCTCAAGTCAGAGAACTATTTTATCTCACGTGAATTAGGAGACATAGTCCCTGACAGTTTAGGATGATCTTCCAGCAAGATGCAGCTTTTCCCTCGGAGTTAATCAGATACTGGCTGGTAGGACAAATCCTCAGTTATTCTGCTACCAAATATTTATTGAAAACCTATTATGAATCCAGAAATGTTTTAGGTGCTAAAGATACAGAAATTAATAGCATATTTGTATGAAGTTATATACCGGTAACCTTGCATCTGTTTCTGACCTTCTGATATAGAAGTTCTAATAGGAATACAACTCACACAGACCATACTGGTTGGCCAGAACGCAAGTGTTTCAGGGGATGCAGGACTTTCAGTGCTTAAACAAGTCCCAGGCAAACTGGAATGAGTTGGTCACTCCAAACCCAAGATTTCCCACCATCCAAGATTGTAACTTGCAGTAGCATTTATTAAAAAATAACATTTCAATAGCATTAGCTTCATCACTAATACTATTATTCTGAACAGTTTTTCTTTCTCATTAAAAACTTGTTGGAGCTTACTTACATGCTACTTTTGAATCAGTCTAGTGACTTGTCATTTACAAAGTATTTTCTTATATACAAAAGATGCTGAGCAAACCTAAAAATTACAAATACAAATTTTCACCGTCAACGCCAAGAAAAATATACACTGGAAAAGCCAAGTTCAATCTTATAAAAAGCAGAAAGCTGAAATTATGTAGGATGAAAGACCTTAAAACAGAAAGGAAAATTAAATTCTGAAAAGTATATTTATCAATAAAATCTATGATAAAGACAAACAATATCCATTAGTCAGGGGATTTTTAAAAATCATATAAGCTTAAAACTGAAAGGAAGGATCTAAAATTCATCCAGCTCTCTCTATCCAAATAAAAATGTTTCTCCTGGATTTGGGAGTCATTTATTTTCTGACATGTTATTCCCAAAACTTAGTTTATATTTCTCACTGATAAAAGTTACCCATTTTTTATTTAAATATGATTCTTTTAACTCTCATCATTTTGCTTTAGGATTAAAAAATAACTTCATATATCCATGTGCTGCAATGACTGCCTGCCTGCAGGGGAGGCAGAAGAGGCTCTCGCCATCATCGTTGCGCTCACCAGCCGTGAGCCTGGCTTCTGGCTGAGCAGCACTCCCCCTGTGGGAGCGCACTGACCACCAGTGGGCAGCTCCTGCATTGAGCGTCTGCCACCTGGTGGTCAGTGCATGCCATAGCGACATAGCGACTGGTCGTTTGGTCAATTTGCATATTAGGGTTTTATTATATAAGATATTCATATAACCAGATATGTGTGTGTGTGTGTGTGTGTAAAACTGATCTTCTCTAGGTTGTGAGATGGCAATCAACACCTTTGTGGAAAGTTTGACATAATTAATCCATTCTAATCTCAATTTCAATTGTCTTTAGAAGGAGAAATAGCGATAGCAGTTGCTGAACTAGAATTACTATAAAAAATCAAAAGGTGTGATCATACTCATTTAACTACCAGCCAATTTTATTTAAATCAGAACTATTCAACAAGAATACCCTATAAGCCATTCATTATATGAATTCCTGTCTGTCAGAACAATTGCAATATAGCGCTTGTTAAAAAAAAGTCATGAGGCATTTCTACCTTGCAATAAATAAGGTAGTGGCTATTACTTGTGAGTTGCATTTTTGAAATTAGCTATCCTGTCTGCCCTTTCTCCCTTCTTATTAATGCCAGCTGAAAGGCTGGGTCCCCATGACCATCCTTACTCCTAACACCAACTACAAGTTCAGGGATTCCAAGACCACCTTAAGATTTGATAACTTGCTAGAAAGACTTCCAGAACTCAGGAAAGCCATTCTGGATTATTACAACAAAAGGACATAGATTAAAAATGATAGAGGGAAGTTTTACATAAGGCAGGGCTAGGGGTCACCCAGGTGTACCATTTCTAGTTTTTCCTTCCAGGTGGAGTGGAGAGGACAGTGCCTATTTCTCCTAGTAATGATGTGTGACAATATGCATACAATATTGCCAACTAAGGAAGCTCACCAAAGCCTTGGTGTCCTAAATATTACTGAAACTTGATCACATAGACATGATTGACCTTTCACATGGCTAACCTTAGTCTCCAGTCCCTCCACTGCCAAAGTGGTACCTTGGTGCCTAAGGCCCTCCACCAGTAGATTATCGCTGTAGTTCAAGGCCTTCAGGCAAGCAAAGGCACTCATATAAAGCAGACACTCCAAAGGCTTGGAGATTACTTCCCAGAAGTGAGGGCATAGGTCAGGCCTCCATTTGGGCAAAGTTAATTCTTTACTGCACACTGTCTAAGATCATTTTTGTTCCAAGGATGTATTTCGTGGCATTCTCAAAATACTCCATCAGTGTCTCCTATTCCTAGATGATGCCTTTGCTCTTTTTGGCATCTGTGTAAGAGAATCTGGAGCCTGACCTGTCTTCTGCTCCAATAGGCCATGCAGACTTGACTCGGTTTTGTGCCTGCCTCTGTTTTCTATGGTGTGACACCAGGCACATCTCTGAACAAAAACTTCCTACCCCTTCTCCACATCACCCATTTTGATTTTTCTCTCTTGCTGAATATACTGTAAAGTTCCTATTTGGAAGCTGGACATGCCGCTCTCCTGGGCATACTTTCCATCACTACATTATTGAGCTTGAGTTGTCCCAAAAGTAACACTGGAGCCATGAACTTGTGTGTAGTTCATTTTCAAGATGATTCCAGGAAACAGGAGTGAAGTGCAAGAAATGTGGGACAGATAAAGGGAAAAATTTAAATGAGGGTGTGATTTTTCAGATGCTGCTGGGGATAATGGTGTAATGTGCCACTGAGACCTCCTTAGAAGTGCACAGAATGCCTTTCAGAGTGTCCACTTGAGGATGGATAGGGAACATCAATCTATTGGCTTATATCCCCTTTTGTTTGAGCATCACTTTCCTGAATTTATTCCAGCCACAGTCTTTGGCATTGAAGGAGACCTGAGGTGGAAGTCAAAGACACTGCTGTAGACAACTGGAATGCACACTGGAACTCTCTAATCCAGAAGTGTGTGCTGCAACTCTATTACCTACATCAGTGGTTTACAAATGTTGAAGATCATATGAATCACTCAAGAGCTAAAGAACACAGAGTCCCAGATCCATAGAAGAGAGATAGGGTCCTTTTCATTCTTATCAAGTTTTCTGGGTGATTCAGGTACTTACACTGATGCTTGAGTAGCCTACCACTTAAGGTACTCTATATGGACCCTATAGGGATTTGAAGTTAATTCGCTACTATTAACCTGAACTGGAGGATCTAGAGTGTGCACCAGGATGCCCATGCCCTCCCTATCCCCAACTGTGTTGGCTCAATTCATGTAATTGTTGCTCCCACGTGTTCAACTATACATTGACACTCTATCTAGCTCTTGGCAACTCTCTCCCTCAAAGGAAAGTAGCATTTAATGAACATCTGCTACAACTACTCAATTTTATAGACATTTTACAGATATTACTTCCTTTCATTCTCATGACAACCCTGAAAAATAGGTGGTATTATGCACATTTTTCAAATGAAAAAAATTAAAAGTCCAAGAGATGGGATGTTGTGTGTCTACCACTGACTAGAGCAGTGATGGCGAACCTATGACACCTCTGACACGCGAACTCATTTTTTTGGTTGATTTTTCTTTGTTAAATGGAATTTAAATATATAAAATAAATATCAAAAATATAAGTCTTTGTTTTACTATGGTTGCAAATATCAAAAAATTTCTATATGTGACACGGCACCAGAGTTAAGTTAGGGTTTTTCAAAATGCTGACACACCGAGCTCAAAAGGTTCGCCATCACTGGTCTAGAGTGTAAAACAGGTCTATTAAACTGCAAAGGCTCTCAGGTCTATCACACTCTGTCATTGTGGAGAAATAGTAACGACAATCTATATTAGCTCCACCCACAACGCATCCATGTCCTCTTTAATTTTGAGGAGAAAAACACAAACCAGCTAGAAAAACATTTTAATTGTAGAGGTCAGACCAATCGTCCTTTGTATCAAGCAGTCCCTGACCACACTTTGGCTCATGGTTTTACTTAATGGGATTTACTGAGCACCAACTCTGCACCAGGAGCAGTGTTAGGTGCTTTACATACAGTATCTCTTCCCTTTACTACTTATCATAACAGGGCACTGTCATCTCCTTCCTCATCTCACAGAACAACATAAGCATCTTCCTGCGACAAATAGTCCCAACAGCTTTATCAATCAAAAAACAGATTCTCACAAAGCATAAAGGTCATAAAGCATAACAAATTTCATTTCTATTTCTTGCTGCTTTTACCAGATCTGTTTAAATCTCTTTGGGAAACTAGAAGAAGAAAACACTTATTTTTGAAGTTTGAAAATTAGAGCTGAACTTCACTTACTTACTATTCACATACTTTGAATTTTTAATTGTAAGTTTAAATGTATTTTAAAGTACTTAAGAGGGAGTAAAAATTTATCAATATTTAATGAGAATTTGGGCCATATGTTCTAATATTTCTTTTCATTCTGTATATTCTAATTGGGTCTTTCTCATTTTCCATTATATGGAAATATAATGGGTAGGGTCCTTAGGCCTGGCTGTTGATCAGAGCCAATCTGTGTGGTGACCGGCAGGGCAACCAGCAGGGTGATCAGGGGGCCCCTGCTGGCACTCACCTTGGCTGGCCTGAGGCCTGCGGGCTGGGGATAGCTCCTGCATTGAGCATCTAACCCCTGGTGGTCAGGGTGTGTCATAGCAACCGGTCATTCCACCAGTTGTTCCATCATGCGGTCAATTTGCATATTAGGCTTTTATTATATAGGACTAGAGGCCCGATGCACAAAAACTTGTGCACTCGGGGAGTGGGGGCTCAGCCCAGCCTATGCCCTCTCGCAGTCTGGGACCCCTCGGGGGATTTCCACCTGCTGGCTTAGGACCTCTCCTTGGGGGATCAGGCCTAAGCTGGCAGTCAGACATCCCTCTGGCAGCCCGGGAGCCCTCGGGGGATGTCCACTTGCCAGCGGGGAGCAGGCCTAAGCTGCAGTCGGACATCCTTAGTGCTGCTGAGGAGGCAGGAGAGGCTCCCTCCACCACCGCTGTGCTGGCAGCCATCAGCCTGGCTTGTGGCTGAGCAGAGCTCCTCCTATGGGAGCAAACTGACCACCAGGGGGCATTCCCTGGATTGAGCGTCTGCCCCCTGGTGGTCAGTGTGTGTCACAGTGACCAGTCATTCCCAGTCATTCTGCTGTTAGGGTCAATTTGCATATTACCCTTTTATTATATAGGACTAGAGGCCCAGTGCACAAAAATTTGTGCACTCGGGGGAGGGGGGTGTCCCCCAGCCCGGCCTGTGCCCTCTCGCAGTCTGGGACCCCTCGGGGGATTTCCACCTGCTGGCTTAGGACCTCTCCTTGGGGGATCAGGCCTAAGCTGGCAGTCAGACATCCCTCTGGCAGCCCGGGAGCCCTCGGGGGATGTCCACTTGCCAGCGGGGAGCAGGCCTAAGCTGCAGTCGGACATCCTTAGTGCTGCTGAGGAGGCAGGAGAGGCTCCCACCACCACCGCTGTACTGGCAGCCGTCATCCTGGCTTGTGGCTGAGCAGAGCTCCCCCATGTGGGAGTGCACTGACCACCAGAGGGCAGCTCCTGCCTGCAGGCTGGCCACAGCCCCTTCAGGGTGGGGGTCCCCACTGGGGTGCCTGGCCAGCCTGGGTGAGGGGCTGATGGCTGTTTGCAGGCTGGCCACAGCCCCTTCAGGGTGGGGGTCCCCACTGGGGTGCCTGGCCAGCCTGGGTGAGGGGCTGATGGCTGTTTGCAGGCTGGCCACAGCCCCTTCAGGGTGGGGGTCCCCACTGGGGTGCCTGGCCAGCCTGGGTGAGGGGCTGATGGCTGTTTGCAGGCTGGCCACAGCCCCTTCAGGGTGGGGGTCCCCACTGGGGTGCCTGGCCAGCCTGGGTGAGGGGCTGATGGCTGTTTGCAGGCTGGCCACAGCCCCTTCAGGGTGGGGGTCCCCACTGGGGTGCCTGGCCAGCCTGGGTGAGGGGCTGATGGCTGTTTGCAGGCTGGCCACAGCCCCTTCAGGGTGGGGGTCCCCACTGGGGTGCCTGGCCAGCCTGGGTGAGGGGCTGATGGCTGTTTGCAGGCTGGCCACAGCCCCTTCAGGGTGGGGGTCCCCACTGGGGTGCCTGGCCAGCCTGGGTGAGGGGCTGATGGCTGTTTGCAGGCTGGCCACAGCCCCTTCAGGGTGGGGGTCCCCACTGGGGTGCCTGGCCAGCCTGGGTGAGGGGCTGATGGCTGTTTGCAGGCTGGCCACAGCCCCTTCAGGGTGGGGGTCCCCACTGGGGTGCCTGGCCAGCCTGGGTGAGGGGCTGATGGCTGTTTGCAGGCTGGCCACAGCCCCTTCAGGGTGGGGGTCCCCACTGGGGTGCCTGGCCAGCCTGGGTGAGGGGCTGATGGCTGTTTGCAGGCTGGCCACAGCCCCTTCAGGGTGGGGGTCCCCACTGGGGTGCCTGGCCAGCCTGGGTGAGGGGCTGATGGCTGTTTGCAGGCTGGCCACAGCCCCTTCAGGGTGGGGGTCCCCACTGGGGTGCCTGGCCAGCCTGGGTGAGGGGCTGATGGCTGTTTGCAGGCTGGCCACAGCCCCTTCAGGGTGGGGGTCCCCACTGGGGTGCCTGGCCAGCCTGGGTGAGGGGCTGATGGCTGTTTGCAGGCTGGCCACAGCCCCTTCAGGGTGGGGGTCCCCACTGGGGTGCCTGGCCAGCCTGGGTGAGGGGCTGATGGCTGTTTGCAGGCTGGCCACAGCCCCTTCAGGGTGGGGGTCCCCACTGGGGTGCCTGGCCAGCCTGGGTGAGGGGCTGATGGCTGTTTGCAGGCTGGCCACAGCCCCTTCAGGGTGGGGGTCCCCACTGGGGTGCCTGGCCAGCCTGGGTGAGGGGCTGATGGCTGTTTGCAGGCTGGCCACAGCCCCTTCAGGGTGGGGGTCCCCACTGGGGTGCCTGGCCAGCCTGGGTGAGGGGCTGATGGCTGTTTGCAGGCTGGCCACAGCCCCTTCAGGGTGGGGGTCCCCACTGGGGTGCCTGGCCAGCCTGGGTGAGGGGCTGATGGCTGTTTGCAGGCTGGCCACAGCCCCTTCAGGGTGGGGGTCCCCACTGGGGTGCCTGGCCAGCCTGGGTGAGGGGCTGATGGCTGTTTGCAGGCTGGCCACAGCCCCTTCAGGGTGGGGGTCCCCACTGGGGTGCCTGGCCAGCCTGGGTGAGGGGCTGATGGCTGTTTGCAGGCTGGCCACAGCCCCTTCAGGGTGGGGGTCCCCACTGGGGTGCCTGGCCAGCCTGGGTGAGGGGCTGATGGCTGTTTGCAGGCTGGCCACAGCCCCTTCAGGGTGGGGGTCCCCACTGGGGTGCCTGGCCAGCCTGGGTGAGGGGCTGATGGCTGTTTGCAGGCTGGCCACAGCCCCTTCAGGGTGGGGGTCCCCGCTGGGGTGTCTGGCCAGCCTGGGTGAGGGGCTGATGGCTGTTTGCAGGCTGGCCACAGCCCCTTCAGGGTGGGGGTCCCCACTGGGGTGCCTGGCCAGCCTGGGTGAGGGGCTGGCCATGCTCGTGGGCTGGAAGCAGGTATCTGGGACTTATTTTACTTCTATAATTGAAATTTTGTGGCCTTGGTCCGGCTCGAAGCCTCGGTTGCCCCTAGCAACCCAGGTTCCCAGCCCCTCCTTGAGCAGAGGCCACGGCAGCTGGAAGCAGGTATCTGGGATTTATTTTTTTTCTTCTATAATTGAATCTTTGTAGCCTTGAGTGGAGCTCAGGGCCAGCAGGGTAGGCGGGAAGCTTGGCTTCCTTCATTGCCGGGGCAACTCAAGCCTCCTGCTCTCTTCAGCTCTGTGGCCGCCGCCATCTTTGTGATGGAGTGATGGTTAATTTGCATATCACTCTTTTATTAGATAGGATTAGCAAAGGGCAGTCTTCTGAGTATAGTATGTCTACATTTAGTGCTTCCTGTCCCTAAAACAGAAATTCCATTCACACCAGCACTCCATGTGAATGTCCATGTGAAATTGTTCATCTTTTTCAGAGCCAGACATTCTTTAAAGCAAATGTTTGATATATTACTTTGTATTCCATGAACACACAGCAACATCGTGTTTGACAGCTTATTTTCAACAGCTAAGCATGAAGTCATTGTAAAACAGTCTAAAGGTGTTTCATCTGGTATTAATGTTCTGTTTGGACTCTTTTTTGTCTATAGTGTCTGATATTTCTGTTTTAACTTCCACTGCTGAAGATAAGGTGATATTTGGTAGTTGGGTTCATCCAATAAAAAGTTTAATTGAATTACAGAAAGGCCTGATATGCTAGATTAAAAGGTCAAGTATTATACATTCATTTTGAGAGCAGAGATTTGAGAGGGTTGCACAGTGCAGAATTCATACAGATGAGAACAAGATACTCTAGAAATAATGTGAAGTTAAAAACCAGTGGCTATGCCCATGGGAGGAGGGGAGCCTTTCAGATCTATGCAAAAGGTTGAACATAATGCTTATAACCTTTTATTGTCGGTATCGTTTTTCAACCTTTTGAGAGTTTTGCATCAGGATGATTTGCAAAAAATAAATGGCAGATTTAGGAGCCAGTCTAGAACTGTCTTTGTTTTAAAATAGTACAAGACTGTAGAGAACTATTTAAATCTAAGTGTTCCTAGGTAACTCAGGCAAGAGCTCCACAAGGTCTCCCCTGCCCACCCAGTTGCCTCAGCCACCACACATAAATCCACTGAATTGTTATTGAGATGAAATGCCCGCTGAAGAAAGCGAGAGACCTGAGCCAAGGCTCTGAGCAACGACTACGGACTAGGCGTGCCTGAGTAACGAGGCCTGTGCCCATGGCCCTGGGTAGACTTGACCAGCTGGTTTTAAAACAAATTAAAACAGCCCAGTGACTGCCTTGTACCAAAGAACAAAGAGTCGCAGAGGTACAGCGGGTTAGAAATGAGTTCAGGGCCACGGAGCATTAATAACCGAGGGCGTGAAGCGGGGCGCAAGTGAGGGACACTGAGGGACTCTCAAACTGCGCCTTCATTCCATAGATCAAATGTTGATCAAAGGATAAAAGAGGATCAAAACGACTCAAAGATTCCTGGCTGGAGCTGCTGAAAAAGGGGTCGCTTCATTAGACACATGGTGTGGGAATGTGAGGAGCAGCTGGCATTTCAGGTCCATTAGAAAGATCCTCTGACTTAGGTGGTTTGAAAGCAGCGCCTGCGTCAGTACTCCCACACATGGTTTTCACCAGCAGGCGAGACAGCGCTGGCAGATCTGCCAGCGAAACCTGATCCCCCCACCTACCCCACCCCCATGTTTTGAAAACTAATTACAAAATCACTGGATGAGCTGAACTTGTAGCTGCAATATGCCTGGACCTCCGTCATCCATCCAATGCAGTGCCTTGCGAAGCCTGACATGAAAAATTAATAGAAATTGATTTGGAGAGAAGTGCCATCAAATGGATTGAAAACTGGCTCAAAGACAATAAACAAAGGATGATGACACGTGGCACTGCAGTCAGGAGCAGAGTCCAGTTTTCCACAGAGAATAGTGTCCAGTGCCTCCATGAGTCAGGATCTGAGTTCATTTCTGGCCAGTGGGGTGTTATCTACAAAGAAGTGAAGAGGATTTAAATGAAATCACAGCAGACTTTCCTTAGGAAGAAAGGTAAATATTAATAAAAGGAGAATCACATTGGGTCAAAGGAGTGCTAGGACTAGAGATGAAAAGCAACTAAAAAATTACTACAAATGCCAGAAAATGTCAAGGAGACATTCTTCCCAAAGTCAAAGATTTAGAGCACACCTGTAGATCAATTCAAAGGGTCTAGTTTATCTGACATTTATTGTCTCCCACGTTTTCTATTGATGCTCCAATAGTTATCTGAATAAAATGATAGATTTCAGGGCAATAAATATTCTTAAATTTTAAAAGCTTTATAAAAATGATGTTTATTTCTACCCAGCCCTCCTGCTATCGGAACCTGGATCTTTGGGTGTAGCTTAATTTGCACACTGATTTACCAGCTGAAAAAAACAGAAAGAGTAAAATTTTGGAGCACTTTATAATAAAAAAACAACAAAGTAAAACATAAATGGGGAGAAAGAATGCAAATGTGGTTTCTATTATTTGCACCTGGAGCTTATAATGATTAACTTTATTATTTTTTTATATTTTTAATGGATTTCAGAGAGGAAGGGAGAGGGAGAGATAGAGACATCAATGATGAGAGAGAATCATTGATCAGCTGCCTTCTGCATGCCTTCTGCATGCCCCCTACTGGGGATCGAGTCCGCAACCTCGGGCATGTGCCCTTGACTGGAATCGAACCTGGGACCTTTCAGTCCGCAGGCCGATGCTCAATCCACTGATCCGAACCAGCTAGGGCTGATTGATTAACTTTAAATGTGAAGAATAAAAACTCCCTGCTAGTATGAAATGAGTTAATTGATTTCATATTGATAGCTCTTCTAATATGTGTTGAGTTCTTTACTAAAAGGTTTTTGCTTTTTATTTTTGTGGGAAGGGAGTTGTTCAAAAGTAAAAATAGAAAAACAGGACAGCACATTTTCTTATCATAAGCAGATCCTTAGAATTTCAGCTCTAAAAAGAACCTTAGAGTTCATTGGTTCTGACCGCCTTTGTTTTGGATGTGAACTGGAAAGCACAAGGAAACAGGCTATGGTGATGTAACCTGGCGGAGAACCAAGGGGGATATCTGCCCAGATGCCTCCATGTAGCTGTGCATCCATGAGACTAGTGGCATCTTTCACTTCCCACATGCTTCTATAATGCCTCAGAGCTCACTTCACCACTGGCCTCCCAGGCAAGCTGGGACAAGCTCAACAGAGGCATGAAGGACTTTTCCTAGGCATCCATTTTGGAAACCCAATGAAGCCTGCTGACTGGGTCTGGCCACAGACTGGAACACACTCTGTGTTTCTCTTTGGCCAGGCGAACAGCACTCTAAGCCAGAATCTTTCAGAACCTTGGAGCCTCTTAATCCCACAGAGCTTTTCATTCCTGCCGTCCCTGGCCTCCACACAAATGCATGCTGTCATGGTGGTATGTCCCTTCACATTCTTACCCTCACCCACTCTTTTTCCTCTCCTATGAGTCATCTTCCCATTCCCCCTCCACTTTCCTGTCAGCCTCCTGGCCTTTGCTGACATTCTCCCTTTGCCTGTCCTGCTTTTCCCTAGTGTTCCACCTGATGGACACTCACTCTGCTTTCAAGACTCAGGCCAATCACCATCCCTTTCTCCATAAATCACTGCTTGCCTCCTCCTAAATTCCTTGCCACATAGAATTGACAAGTCGCTCCACTTTTGCTTCCCTTACTGGGATTATTAGAAGCAAAAATGGAAGAAATTGTCAGTGCTACAGAGCAAGGCAGCTAACATAGCTCCCCAAATGGTTAAAATATTTCTTTATTTGCATCTCTGCCTCCACTGGAATTCAATCTCTCTGAAGACCTAGACCTTGTTTTGTTCCACCTACTGTATCCTCAGTGCCTAGAACAGTGTTTCCTAGCACACAGTAGGTAGGCACTTACTAAATATTTAATTAAACAGGTATCTTTACTGAGCCATTAGCTTCTTAGAGGCAGAAACAATGTCTTCTTTCCCCACCACCCACAATCCCTAGCACATATGGCTAGGTAACCATATTAAATTATTTCTGCAATGCCATTGGAACCCTTATTCTACTATAAATAAATTCCCCTTTTCATTCATGCACTTTACCCAGTACTCCCTCAATCACTCACTTTTCTGGATCTCCTTTCCGGTGAGCCTTCTGTATGTGTACATAAGAGGCTTTCAAAGAGGCTGCTCAAACACGGCCCCTTTACCGAGGACCTAAGGTTAGTAGATTCCCATTTCAACTCCATAGGCAAAGTAATTGGAAAAGCAGTCAATACTCCTGTTGCCAATCAGCCTATGGTCCCCATTTCCACTGCGATGTTTTTTAAAAAATATATTTTATTTATTGATTTCAGAAAGAGGAAGGAGAGGGAGAAAGAGAGAAACATTAGTGATGAGAGAGAATCATTGATCCTATACAACCCCTACTGGGATGGAGCCCACAACCCTGGCATGTGCCCTGATCTGGAATCAAACCCAAACCTCCTGGTTCATGGGTCAATGCTCAACCATTGTGACACACCTGCCAGGCTGAAATGCTTCTTAATAGAGTCAAATACAATGGAAAATTCTCAAGCCTATTTTGGGCTACTCCCAATTCTCAGTTCATATGTGTCTCAACTTCTCTGTAATATCTGACATTTGCTACAAGAGCATTTTCCTCCCTCACCTGCTTCTTTTCCTCCTACTTCTCTACTCTAACTTTGCAGTCTTTTAGAAGCTCTTGGTTTCTTATATTATTTGTCACATGGTTGTGGTATCACATCATTAATTAATCTTTAACCTTCTACTGACTTTCTTGTATTCTATCCAAGATATCCCCTGATAAAAGCAGGCTGAACTCATCAATAAAAAGAGGAAATTCCAGGGCTAGCTAGCTAAGCCTGCCAGCAGGGAACCACCACTAAGAAACCGGTTTGAGCTAGAAAAATCCAAGACGGCTTCTGAAACCCCTTCCAAAGTCACCTTTTGGTTAACCTTTCTTCATTAATATACTAAAAGTCATGCCCCAGGATGGAGACTTAACATTAAAATGGGATATGTTATGTATGGCTGGTCATGTTCCAAGCATGTTTAGGAATTGCACATGTTCCCTTGTAAATCAGAGAACTCCCCATTCTTCCTAGGGAATCTCCACCCTTAAACTCATGTACCTCCATCTTCCTGCCCCCCTTCATCCTTTAAGACTTTCCTAATGGCCCAGAAATGGGGAGAAGTGGTTTAGAGCATGAGATCATGACCTTCTCCAATGCTTAGCCAAAGAATACAGTTTCTGACTTTCTTTACTGAATACTGTCTCACCCTATTGGTATGAGCAACACCAGGCAGAAGGACCATGATTTGGGGTGTCTGACTTTATCTAGTATTTTGCTGCAGGAAGCCACCACATACCAGCATTATCATGAACGTGCACCAAGGAACATGGGAGGCCAATAGACCTTGAGCTTTAGCAGGGCTCACGCTAAGCACCGATTGTTCGTTTTGAGATTGTGGTGGCTTGAAGCAATTTCCCAACCTGATAGCCTCCAAGTAAATGTTTACTAGACCTTACTGATCTTTACTGACCTTTGAGACTGTCTGTCTGCTATGTGTTTGCCATGCTTTACTGAGGGCAAGATGTGTATCTAAAACTGAATAAAAAGCGGACAAGGCCAAGACTCAGTGTGCCTTTTCAAGAAAGAGATTCCACCTGGCCCCCACTCCTTAATAATTCATTTTTCTGTCTAGGATTTTCATTTGTGCGTCAGCCCCTCCTGCAGATCCTGAACCCCGCCATGCAGGTTGCAGTATTTTGCCCTCAGGCCTCTGAGCCCTATTCTCTGGTCAAACTATCACCTTTACAGTGATAAATCTCATGTCCACTCTTCTAAGGCACAGTCTCATTTACCCATCTGTCTTTGGAGAGCTCCTCTTGGATAAACTAAAACACTTCAAAATCAAACTTTACACACACCCATAAGGGCAAGGAGAAGAGTGGGGAAAAATCCTAACACCCAATTAAGAATGGAAGAAAGTGCCTGACTGGTGTGGCTTAGTTGGTCAGACATCATCCCATGCACCAAAAGGTTGCCGGTTCAATTCCAGTAAGGGCACATGCCTGAGGTTGTGGGCTCAATACCTAGTAGAAGGCATGCAGGAGGCAACTAATCAGTGTGATATCTCTCTCTCTCTCTCTCCCTTTCTCTCTCTCTCTCTCTCTCTCTCTCTCTCTCTCTCTCTCTCTCTAGAAATCAATTTAAAAAACACCTAAAAAAAAAAAGAATGGAAGAAAGTTTTGGGTGTAGTTCTAGGACTTGAGAGAGATAGAGAGATGGGTGAGAAAAGTAGATTTTTTATAACACTGTTCCTGAAATTCCAAGAAATCTTGTATTGCATTATTAAATATTTTTTGCTCCAAATTTTGTGTTATTTGACTGTGACATCACAAAGAGACTGGATTGTAGTAGATTTTCTTCATAATTTCCTGATGCTCCCTTCAAACCTCCACCTGGATATCAAAGTGACGTTTTCAAGATGAAAACTTGATATTGAGAGCTATCTTGTTTATTGAATTTTTCCACCTTGAAATTTTGTGATTTTTTAATTTTTTAATTGTTTTATTCAAATCCTAATGTTTGCCACATTTTTTCACATCTGTCTCTTCATGGATATACAAAACAATTGATTTTCTTTCTTTATATGAAGCATAGTTGTGGAATTTCAGAATTTAGCAGCCCTAATTTTCCATTTGCCCTTTTTATTTAATACTAACTAATTCTGGTTTCTATTATTTCCCTTTAATAACATGTTAAATGCATCAAAATGCCATTTAAATCCTTTATTACCCACTGACTTTTGCTTGGCCAGGAAACAGAACAGGAAGGGCAGCCTGAGATGGGAATCTACGAATCAGAAGTTGAAAAGTGTTGTTGAAGTTTAAGGCTTGAGAATCAAAACCAAGAATGAGAATCTTGGCACTCACAGAGGAGGGCAAAAGTAGCTCACAGAACCATAGAATGCATCTAGGCCAAACCAGTCAACAGGTTCACCCAACCACAATCTGAAGAGACAAGATCAATCTAGGAAAGCAGGTAAAATGAGGCCATGAGAGAAAAGTCAACATTTCTGATAAACTGAAGACCTCATGTGCCTCAGGCACTTGGAAGATTTAGAGGTAAGAGGGATAATGTGGTAACTTGAGTGTGATTAGCCTAAGCAGCTAATAAGGGCCAATAGTTCTTTCTGTCTTTTCCTGGTCAGTTTATACCAAATACTGACACCCAGAACATTCTGAAATTTCTCAAAGTTCTCCCTCCCATTTAAGTGATAAAAGGAACATGAGGGTAACTTCAGTGTAATGATTTATAAGGAAATGTCCCAAGTTTTTCATTTGTTTAGAACAGAGGTCAGCAAATTTCTTTTCTGTAACGGGCCAGATAGCACATATTTTAGATTTGTAGGCCATACAACCGCTGTTACAACTATTAATTCTGCTTTTTTAGCACAGTAGACAATACACAAAAGAATGGGCATGCATATGTTCCAAAAAACTTTAATTTACAAAAAGAGGCACCAAATTTGCTAACTCCTGATCTAGAATTTGGTTGTATTAGATATTGTTAGTCACAATTATTACACTACAAACTAGTTTTGGAAATATTTTTATTGCATACAAATTTAAATTATAAAGATATTTTAGAAAGAATTTGATCAATGATGTTTTAACAGCTAATATTAAGTGCAAAGAAATTTGATTTTGATAATCTACTTTCTCATTTAAAATTTAGAGACTAATGTGTCTTTTAAAAAGATATTACATGGCTTTATTTTACTTAATATATTATCAAATCTCTGAAGGTCAACCTGTGTCAGTTAGATGCTGAGGATTTTATATTAGGGGAAATATGATGAAAAAAATATGTACATGAGAAATATTTTAAGATGATTCTTAAGTATAATTTTTATTATAATGTAAAATCTAACTACACTTTTAAAAAGTCCAAGATGAAGCATGGAGATTTTAAAAAAATGTATCAGTAGTGGATTTACTGATGGAAGTAATCATTTAATAATATATACATATAAAAATATATATAATATATACATATAGCAAATCATTATTTTGTACACTTAAAACTAATACAATGTTAAATGTCAATTATATCTCAATAATTTTTAAAAGATCACTAAGGTGTCTTTTCTATTTCAAATCTGTTATTTGATATTAATTCTGATATGAATAGCAACAGTAAGGATGAGCGAATAAGCATTTTACATCCCTGAGACAATGAAGATCAGTAAAATATATTTTTAAAAAGTGGTATTGAAAAGTGCTTTTTGCTGGTCATCTGTTTCATTTCACACAGTGGCCAAAATTAAAAGCATTTACTATTATTTTTGTTTGCATGGTTTTCAGTAAGAAATCACTCTCTGATTCCATCACCCCACTCAGGATGCTAAGTAAATCTGTGGAGACAAACTCCATGAAGGAGTCCAAGAGGCCAAGTGATCAATTATTTCCCAAAGGAACAGGATATTGCTTATTGCCTACAGTCCTTTAAAGAAAATGAAAAAATAACAAGGGAAGAACAGTGAAGAAATTGCAAAGGTCCCAAAGTGTATAAAGCATTTACAGAACCATTTAATTTTCTCAGTCAAGATGTTGCAAATAGTAATGTGTAAATCATGCTTCTCTTTGTTAATACGTTCCATCAGATTCTTGTTTCGAGGGAAAACAAACACCCTGTTGCTTGAGTGTTTTCCTTTATTCAGTGTGATGACTTTTCAGCATTTCTACTTACTTATCATTATACTTTGTTACCACTTTTCATATTTCAAGAGCTAAAAGGGCAAATTAATTCAAGTCATTCACAATTCAGTGTGATGAATATGTGTTGAGTATCTACTATGTCCCTGAATTGAAATGCAACAGTGAACAAAGCAAAGATCCCTTTCTCGTGGAACTTATAGTGCAGAAGAGACAGATAATAAACTATAAATGCATAAATAATTCAAGCATTTAGTAAATTAAACAGTGATAAGTGATGGTGAATTCCAAAGAAGGGAGTAGGGGATTACAATATTTAGTAGAGGCGAAAGTAGGTTCTCTGGGAAGGTGAAATTGTGAGCAAAGACTTGAAGGAGGCAATAAGTTAGCCAAGAGCATATCTGTCAAAGAATATAGATTTTCCCAAAAATGTATACATATACTTTGAATAATTATAAAGGCAGTGTTTATTAAAATACATTTCATTTTCAAAATTGAGCTATTAGTTGTTAAAGTGTGTATACATTTTTTTTGGGGGGGGCACCCTTAATTAGAGCAAAAGCCCTAACATAGGAGTGTCCCTGGAAAATGGAGGCAAAGATAAATGTGTCTGGCGTGAAGTGAGAAGTTGCTGGTGTAAGGAGTTCATGGATTATGGGATTAGAAGATTGAGTCTAGGGGACACTTTAGTGCCTTTTACTCTGAGTAGGATAAAGATCCATTAAAGGGTTTTGAACTAAAGTCAGACATGACCTGACTGGCTTTAACAGGATCATTCTGGATTCCATGTTGAGAAGAGACTGAAGGAAAGTAAAGATGGAAGGATGAAGACAAATTAGGAGGCTATTGGCATAATCCTGGTAAGCGCTTTTTTTTTTTCAAAGTAGTTTAGTCCCATATCTATTAAACTATCCATGGCAAAAGATTTATTTCTAATTTCTTACTCATCAAAGACCAATAATTTTGCAAAAAAAAGTACTTTAAAATGAAATAAAAAAGGCATACATAAAAATATCTCAATATTTTTCTTAAATTCAATAGATAAAAATTATTCTGTAAAATTGATATAAAAAATTCTAAATGTTTATTCTTAATGTCTGTACTCATTACAAGTCAGTAATACATGGACACCAGGCTGTGAACCACACTTTGAGTAACACTGGCTTAGTGGTTTTTCAACTAACATATTTCTAGAAGTTCACTCCTAATTCCTGTAGAATCCTTTGTTTTGAGAAAAAAAAAAGGAAGAAAAGAAAAGAAAAAGAAACTAAGATGCATATCAAAATCAGTGCTTTTCTCATAAATAGAAGTCTTATTTATATCCATCTTGCCTTTATATTGTATTATCTTCCTACATCTGATAATTTTTCTGTGTTTCTGTATAAGAAAGTATGAATAACGACAAAATAAAAAATAAAGGAGTCATAGAAGTTGTTTTGTATTATTGATTTATAGTCACATGTAATATTACAATCCATTTCTATCTATTCATTCTAAGCAGGCACAGCTCTTACCAGTAGTCAGCATCGTGAAAGTAAAATGGTCAGTAAGATTTCCTTTGAAGTAGAAGTGTTCTTTTCCTCCCATTTCAAATGATAGACTACTGAGTCACTAAGGAATACCAAAAACTAATACAAATTTTAAGACTAAATTGACAGTGTGGACAATAAATGTAAGAATATTTTAGTGATCTATTTCAAAATCTGAAATAATCTGATTTTCTGCTGGAAATTATAAGTGGCTAACTTGGCTAAATATTATATCTCAATCTAGAGTGAGCTTCGCCACTGAAGACATGGTGAGCCTTTTCATTCTAGTTACTGTGATGTCAGGCAGCATACTTGCTCTCAACCCTGTTCCATAGACATTCTCTCACTTGGCAACAGTCCCCCATGTGTATAGCTATAGTATTTGAATTCCTTCCCCATCCTCTCACCCACTACATCACTTACTATCTCCCTAATTAAAGCACCTATTTCAGCAGCTTCTGATGAACTGTGGAGAGAAGTATAGGGCACTTAGCATTAAAAGGCCTTTTAAGATTGAAATCATATCAGGCATCTTCTCAGATCATAGCTTTAAGATTGAAATCATATCAGGCATCTTCTTAGATCATAGTGGAATGAAATTAGAAATCAACTTATTGGAAACAAATGAAAATGAATACACAGCAACCCAAAATCTGTGGGACACAGCAAAAGTAGTCATGAAAGGGAAGTTCATAGCACTACAGGCTTACCTCACAAAAAAATTAAAAATTAATAATAAAGCAAAGTAAGTAGAAGGAAGGAAATAATAAACATTAGAGCAGAAATAAATGACATAGAAACTAAAAAATAATGAAGCCAAAGGCTGGTTCATTGAAAATATAAAACAGGTTGATGAACCATTAGCCAAACTCATCAAGAAACAAAGAGAGAGGACCCAAATAAATAAAATAAGAAATGAAAGCAGAGAAAGAACATCTGACACCGCAGAAATATAAAGGATTGTAAAAAAAAAAAATACTATGAACAACTATATGCCAATAAGCTAGACAATATTGTCAATTGACAATATGAATAAAATTGATGAAGTAGAATCAAAAGTAATCAATAGATTCACAGAAAACAAAATCCCTAGCCCCAATAGCTTCACAGAGGAGTTTACCAAACATTCAAACAAGAACTAAAACTTATCCCCCTCAAACTATTCCAAAAAATCCAAGAGAAAGGAACACTTCTGAGCTCTTTATATGAGGCCAGCATTTTCCTAATTCTAAAACCAGATAAAGACACTACAAAGAAAGAAAATTACAGGTCAACATCTCTCATGAACATAGATGCTAAAATCAGCATCAGACATATCCTGCGGCGGCCAACCGGCCTGAATGCACCCCCACAACCTCCCATGGCCCCTCCCCCAGGCCCCTGTTTGGCCCCCCCAACCCCGATTGGGGGTGGGGCCGGTCAGCCAACCACCTATAGCCCTGCTCCCAGTCTCCCTCACCCCAATCGGGGCAAGGCCAGCCAACCAACCAACCACTGGCGGCCCCTCCCCGCAACTGGTCCAGCCCTGATCGGCCTCATTGGGGTGGGCCAGCCAGACCTCACCTGTGCATGAATTTGTGCACTGGGCCTCTAGTATATTAAAAAGATCATACACCATGAACAAGTGGGATTTATTCCAGGGATGCAAGACTGGTACAATATTTGCAAATCAATAAACATGATACATCATATAAACAAATTGGAAGACAAATACCACATGATTATATCAATAGATGCAGACAAAGCAAAAACCAAATCCAAAACACATTTTTGATAAAATCTCTCAGCAAATTGGGAATAGAGAGAACATATATCAACATAAGAAATGCCACATATGACAAACCTGCAGTGAACAACATACTAGTATTCAATGGGCAAAAACTAAAATCATTTCCCCTAAGAACAAGAACAAGACAGGGATGTCATTTACACCACTCTTACTCACCATATTACTGGAAGTCCTAGCCACAGTGATCAGACAAGAAGAAAGAATAAAAGGCATCCAAATTGGAAAGGTGGAAGTAAAACTCTCATTATTTTCAGGTCTCATGATATTGTACATAGAAAACCCTGAAGACTCCACAAAAAAACTACTAGATTTAATAAATGAATTTGGCAATGTAACAGGATACAAAATTAACACCCAGAAATCTATGGCATTTTATATACCAACTAGGGGCCCAGTGCACAAATTTGTGCACCTTGAAAGGAACTGTGGGCCGTGAGGCTGCAGTGGGCACAGGGGCAGGTCTCGGCCCATCCTCCGTACCCCTGCCCTGTCCCTCCCACTGCGGCCCCCGGGTCCCCTGTCTGTAGGCAGCCCCACTCTTGTCACCACTGCTCCCACACACTGATGGCGCCAGCCCCACTTGCACCCACTGATGACATGGAGTGATTATGCCAGCACCAGCAGCAGTTGTGAGCAGGGCTGGTGCCATCAGCAGGTGCAAGAAGTGGCTGCTGCCCCAATCACCCTTCAGGAGCAAGGGGAGGTGGAGAAATCCTCAGGGGTGATCGGGGCTGGCAGCCACCGCTCACACCTGCTGATGGCACCGAGCGATCAGGACCGGCGCCAGGTGCCTGCAGTGGATGGGAGCAGCGGCTCTGGCCCCGGCTGCAGGTATGAGTGGATCCAGTGCCGGCAGTGGGTGTGAGCGGTGGGTCTGGCACCAGCAGTGGGTGTGAGAGGCGGCTGCCAGCCCCGATCGCCCCTCAGGGGCAGGGGGAGGTGGAGAAACCTTGAGAAGCAATTGGGGCTGGCAGCCACTGCTTGCACCTGTTGATGGTGCTGAGCGAGTGGGGCCAGTGCCAGCAGCATGAGGGAACAAAAAATTTTCAGTAACTACCAGGGGCTCACCCCAATGATAGCGACTGGTTCCCCACCTTGGTATGGCACTCCCACTCACCTGCTCCACCATCCTGCTGCAGCCAATGCCCACCATGTTCCGTGTGTGCCCCCTGATGGTCAGCACACATCATAGCGACCAGTTGTTCGGTTGTTCAGTTGTTCCACCATTCAGTCTATTTTATATATATAGATAATGAATTCTCAGAAAGAGAAACTAAACAAACAGTGACTGTTTGCAATATGCAATTTACCATTGTAACAAAAAAATTAAGATACTTAGGAATAAACCTAACCAAGAAGGTAAAAGACTTATACTTGGAAAAATGCTATACATTGAAAAAAGAGATTGAGGAAGATATAAACAAGTAGAAGAGTATATTGTATTCATGGATTGGTAGAATTCACATCATTAAAATGTCTATGCTACTCAAAGCAATTTACAGATTCAATGCGATACCTATTAAAATACCAATAGAATATATCATAGATCTAGAACAAGTGCTCCAAAAATTTATATGGAACCCAAAAAAGACCCAGAGTAGCTGAAGCATAGACTTAAAGTCAGTAAGTAGTGAAACCATAAAAATCCTAGAAGAAACCATAGGTAGAAATATCTCAGACATCTCTCATAGCAATATGTTTATAGGTACATCTCCTAGGGCAAAAGAAACTAAGGAGAAAATAAATAAATAGGACTATGTTAAAATAAAAAGCTTCTGCACAGCAAAAGAAACCATCAACAAAATGAAAATGGAGCCATCGTATGTGAGAATAATTTTGGCAAAGATACATCTGATAAAGTTTAATATCTAAAATATATAAGGAACTCATACAATTTAACAAAAAGAAGACAAACAATCCAATTAAAAAATGTACAAAGAACCTAGACACCTTTCCAATGGGGATATAAAGATAGCCAAGAGACATATGAAAAAAATGGTCAAAGTCACTGATCATCAGAGATATACGAATTAAAATGACAATGAGGTATCACCTCACACCTGTGAGAATGGCTACTATCAACAAATCAACAGATGACAAGTACTGGTGAGGATGTGGAGAATAGGGAATGCAGATTCTCAATGCAGGAGCTGCCCGCTGGTAGTCAGTGCACCAGAAACTGGCTCACAGCTGGCTCACAGCTGGCAGTCAGACATCCCCTCTGAGTGCATGAATTTTGTGCACTGGGCCTCTAGTATCCTAAGAAATCCAAAACACCAATCAGAAAGAAATGTGTGCACCCTTATGTTCATAGCAGCATAATTTATAATAGTTAAGATCTGAAAACAATCCAGTGTCCTTCAGTAGATGAGTGGATAAAAAAGTTGTAGTACACTTACACCAGGGAATACTATGCAACAGTAAAAAGAATAATCTCTTATCCTTTGAGACAACATGGTGGGACCTAGAGAGTATTATGCTAAATGAAATAAACTAGTCAGAGCAGGACAAGTATCATGTGATCTCACTCATATATGGAATCTATTGAACAAAACAAACTGATGAAAAAAAACAGATCCCAAGACATAGAAGCATGGAAAAGACTGCGGAATCTCAGAGGAAGGTGGGAGTGGGTGGGTAGAGAAGAGATTAACCAAAGAACATATATGTATAACCCATGGAAACAGACAATATGGTAGTGAAGGCCTGGGGTGGGGGACAGGGTGGGCTAGAAGGAGTCAATGGGAGGAAAAAGGAGACATAGTAATACTTTCAGCAATAAATATTTAATAAATAAATAAAACCTTAATGGCAATCTTATTAACATAGCAAGACTCCCTCCCAGTACCAATCTAGCTCCTTTTGTCCCTCTCTCAGGCTCTAGCTCTCTAGCTCTTTTGCTCTCTCTTTTGTAATTCTTTTTAGAACCCATTCTTAAGTGGGGCTAATAATTGGCTGCAGTTCACAGCCTTTCCATATATACATTCAACTTGCACTAAGGAAATGAGGTACAGAAAGTAATGAACCCCTTCAATTGTTAATATTTTTCAATACTAAGCTTCATGGAACTGGAATATAGTGAGCTAATCAAGCCCCAAATACACCAGTCTTGTTTTTTATCCTATGCTACATAGTTTTTATTTTATAACCACAAAGATAGGAAATCAAAGTTTTAAAAAAATGTGTGAAGCAGAAAATACTCTAATAGAAATATGGCCATAGGTAATGTTTTATTTGTTGATTTATAAATATTTATTAAGCACTTACTATGTTTTAAGCTATACAGCAGTTAGTAAAATAGCTAAATTTATATTCTAGAGAATTGGTACAAAGGGCATTATTAAATAATTCAGCATAGCTTGTATAATCTATATATATAAAAAGAAGTAATATGCAAATGAGGTCAGGACTCCGTAACAGTCCCGACCAGCTCAGGAGGAGGGGCCAGGCGTGGCCCCAAGCCTGAGAGAACAACACACAGGTGTGGCCTGGAGCCTGTCTAGTCTTATATAATAAAAGGCTAATATGCAAATTTACCGAACAGTGGAACAACCAGTCTCTATGACACACACTGACCACCAGGGTGCAGATACTCAATGCAGGAGCTGCCCGCTGGTGGTCAGTGCACCAGAAACTGGCTCACAGCTGGCGAGCACAGCGGTGGTGACGGGATCCTCTCCTGCCTCTGCGGCAGTCGGACATCCGCTCTGAGTGCATGAATTTTGTGCACTGGGCCTCTAGTATCCCAAGAAATCCAAAACACCAATCAGAAAGCAATGTGTGCACCCTTATGTTCATAGCAGCACAATTTATAATAGTTAAGATCTGAAAACAATCCAGTGTCCTTCAGTAGATGAGTGGATAAAAAAGTTGTGGTACACTTACACCAGGGAATACTATGCAACAGTAAAAAGAATAATCTCTTATCCTTTGAGACAACATGGTGGGACCTAGAGAGTATTATGCTAAATGAAATAAACTAGTCAGAGCAGGACAAGTATCATGTGATCTCACTCATATATGGAATCTATTGAACAAAACAAACTGATGAAAAAAAAACAGATCCCAAGACATAGAAGCATGGAAAAGACTGCGGAATCTCAGAGGAAGGTGGGAGTGGGTGGGTAGAGAAGAGATTAACCAAAGAACATATATGTATAACCCATGGAAACAGACAATATGGTAGTGAAGGCCTGGGGTGGGGGACAGGGTGGGCTAGAAGGAGTCAATGGGAGGAAAAAGGAGACATATGTAATACTTTCAGCAATAAATATTTAATAAATAAATAAAACCTTAATGGCAATCTTATTAACATAGCAAGACTCCCTCCCAGTACCAATCTAGCTCCTTTTGTCCCTCTCTCAGGCTCTAGCTCTCTATCTCTTTTGCTCTCTCTTTTGTAATTCTTTTTAGAACCCATTCTTAAGTGGGGCTAATAATTGGCTGCAGTTCACAGCCTTTCCATATATACATTCAACTTGCACTAAGGAAATGAGGTACAGAAAGTAATGAACCCCTTCAATTGTTAATATTTTTCAATACTAAGCTTCATGGAACTGGAATATAGTGAGCTAATCAAGCCCCAAATACACCAGTCTTGTTTTTTATCCTATGCTACATAGTTTTTATTTTATAACCACAAAGATAGGAAATCAAAGTTTTAAAAAAATGTGTGAAGCAGAAAATACTCTAATAGAAATATGGCCATAGGTAATGTTTTATTTGTTGATTTATAAATATTTATTAAGCACTTACTATGTTTTAAGCTATACAGCAGTTAGTAAAATAGCTAAATTTATATTCTAGAGAATTGGTACAAAGGGCATTATTAAATAATTCAGCATAGCTTGTATAATCTATATATATAAAAAGAAGTAATATGCAAATGAGGTCAGGACTCCGTAACAGTCCCGACCAGCTCAGGAGGAGGGGCCAGGCGTGGCCCCAAGCCTGAGAGAACAACACACAGGTGTGGCCTGGAGCCTGAGAGATCAACACAGAGGTGCCTGCTCTGAGCCTCCATGGAGTGGCTGGGGGCAGGCCCCAGCGGACACACACACACACACACACACACACACATATGGAGTGCCTGCTCTGAGCCTCCACGGCCAGATTGCAGCTTAGGCCTGCTCCCCATGGGGACCGGGCCTAAGCTGTCAGTAGGACATCCCCTGAGGGCTCCCAGACTGTGAGAGGGGGCAGGTTGGGCTGAGGGACCCCCACCCCTCTAGTGCATGAATTTCGTGCACCAAGCCTCTAGTTTAATTATATAATTCTAGACCCAACATATTAAAAACAAACTGATTTTTAAAAATAACATTAACATTACTTGGACACTATAAATTTGGAGTGTTTCTACTTGAAATGTAAGAAAGTTATGGCATTCTGGAGTATGCTTAATATTTTCAGGAATTTATATTCCCTTTAATTTTCTTAATGTGCTTGTAAGCATTTAAGACTGCAAATCATATTAAGAAAAAGATGGAATTTGAATATGGCATAATCATAATCACTATTTTTAGTCTAAATTTTTATGTATTTAAAGGACATATTTCTTGAGCAAATATTTATTAAGGAAACCCTCCTTGTAAGTAAAATGCAACCACAAATGAAAACATAACCATTTTAATTGTGTATGAGGTTCTTTTATTATGGCTATTAGATAACCACTACACCATATATTACCAACAGAAATACAAGAACATTATGCAACAAGAGCATTATTTCTAATCAGATATGTATGTGCATCTGCCAAATTGTGACATAAGGGATTGTATTCTTCTGTCCACCTGGGAGAATAAGCAGCCAGGATAATCTGGCTTGGCTGGAAGAAGACTGTGCAGCCATATTTATCTATGGAAGCGCCATATGTCTGCTCTACCAGGAATTATTGTGGTCAAGGATCCACTGCAGTGCACCTATGGTGACAATATAAACCTTTTTTCTCTGATTTTTTATGATCTTGCTATATTTTGAGTTAAGATAGAGGCCTTTTAGCAGGGTAATGTACTGATACATACAGATTTCTTAATAGGTTAAAAGAGTGTTTGCTGAACTATTTTGAAGATTAATCAAGACTCTACATTAGATTAACAGTCTTCATACCCACCTGAAATGAAAGAGCTCAGATAGCTTTAACACTTTTTTAACACTTTCATTTTCCAAAGATTGTTCATGTGAATATTCTTGGTGAGCTCACTATTGTGTGCAATAGAAGGTTAGTGCAGCTAGCATGCTCATTAACTTGTCAAGTGTGTACAAAAAGTCTCCACACAAGCTATGTTTTAAAAATCTTTGCAGATGCATGTATATAAAGATAAATGCATGGACTATCTCTAAAACAGTACACAAGAACCTTGGAAGGAACAAAGGCTGACTACATCGAGGGAGAAGTAGGCACCTGGGGCACCAGGGATGCAAGAAGAGAGACCTTTTTATTGTGTACATTTTTGTATTTCAAGTTCTGTGTCATTTGCATATATTAACTATTCAAAATGAATTTTTAAAAACTAAGTCTTTGCACAAGATTCAACAAAGACCGAAAGGAGAATGTAAGAGGGGGACAGAAATGGAAAGGGGAAAAAGAGGATTTGAGAAGAAAAGGTAAGAAAAAAACAGGAAAAGGGAAGCATTTAATCACTGCCCTATTGCTACAAAATTATCCAGGTCTGAAATCTGCTTTTCTCTCTATCCTTCCCCACAAAATCTGGGTCTAGTTCAAGTCCTCATCCTTTCTTGGCGGTTGACTACCACAGATGTCTGTGCATCTTCCTTGATTCCAATGTTGTCTGCTCAAACCTGTCCTCCATCCAGCTGCCCCACGGTAACCTCCTCAGTGGACTCCACCATGTACAGAATGCAGTTCTTGCCTGCCTCTCCATCTCTAACTCTCATTCCCTCCTACCTTGCATTTGAAATTCCAGCAACACTCAACCACTTGTTCTTTCTTTAGCACCATATGCTATTTCTTACTCATCATGCTCATGTTGTTCATAGCACCTAAAAAGCGTTATGGCCTCCCTTTCCACTTATGTCATTGTCTTATAATTATCTGTTTGTACGACTGCTTTTCTTCCTGGACTGCAATATGCTGTGTTTCTATTAGTATGCTCAGGGCCCACTATTTGATCTGATGCATTAAAGATGCTCAATACATATTGACTAACATTAAAAGAGATAGTGTCCTCAACCTACCTCTCTGTGACCCTAAGAAAGACATTTTATCTTCTACTTGTTTATTAAATGTAAGAGCATAATATTCCTAAAGAATTTTTCTCTTCTGAGATTATCTATTAGTTAATGTTTGCATTGTAGTCAGATCCCAAAGGTGCTGGTGTCCATATCAATGTCATAATCTTGACTGCTAACATTTTTACTACAGAAATTTTCAAACATAACTCAAACAGAGAAAGAAAAATTTGGTGAACTTTAAGTGTTAACATCCTGCCAACTTTATTTCATTTACCCTCCCAATCACATGTTTAAAGCAAATCTCAACCATTGTAGCCTTTCACCTATAAGTATTTTGCTATTCTTCTGCAACACATACAAATTTTTAAACATAACAACTATGACAATAATGAACATTTTATCTATATCTTAATCTATGTTACTGTGTTTTTTTAATTTTTAAAAAATATGTTTTTATTGATTAAGGGAGAAGGATAGAGAGGTAGAATCATCAATGAGAAACATCAATCAGCTGCCTCCTGCATGCCCCCTACTGGGGATTAAGCCAAAAACCTGAGAAAGGGAATCAAAAGTGACCTCCTGGTTCATGGGTCAACGCTCAACCACTGAGCCACCCTGGCCGGGCTATCTTAATGTTTTTAATAATTGTATTAGTCTAAATTTCAAAATAATTTTTGATATGTTTAAATACTTTGTGGACATTTCTCTTGACAGCAGCTGGCAATGGTTTGGCAAAAATTAGCAGCATGTATTCCTGTAGGGGGCCAAGGTCAGGCCTGAAGCATATTAAAAGAACTCCTAGCTATGTCAGTCAAACTAATACTGCTAATTCCTTCACTCTCATATGTTCTAAATTTCTACCTACCTTTTTCTACAGGAAATATTAGTCTTTTTACTTGAATTATGAAAGGAAACCCCAGAGCAATAAAACACTTCTGTTTTAAAACTACCATGTTTACTGTGATTGCCACAACAATAATCCTTTTCCAAATGGTACATAAGCTGTTTTAAATGGCTCAAGAAAGTCATAGTCAATATTAGTTCAATTCAGAAACTTTAGAAAAAAAAGGAAAGTTGAAGTCAATAAATATAATTGTAGACAAACTTCTTCCCAGGATGAAATACTGACACAGCAGTTTCACTTTCGGAGTTACCTGCAATTCCCTGGAGGAATATACATGACTGTCCTAGGAATATTAGCTACAGCTACCAAATAGGTAAATGCTCTGTTTAGGCTGAAGTGCCATTTTTCCTTACTACCAGGTAAAGGAAATAAACTCATTTCTTTAAAAAAAATCGACCACAAAAACCCCAGTGGATTTGTATGCTTTATGGTATATGAAAGACTGAGTACAGGTGAGAAAAAAATGAAAGCCAATAACCCAACTAAATCTATTAATCATCAAAAACATTGTATAGTGTTTTAAATCTGCTGATTTGTTCTGGTAACTCAGATTCACTTTAGAGAATCTTAAAAAAAAAAATGTTGTTAGTACTGACAATTAACCTGAGGGAAAAAACAGAAACTAAAAATATACTGTTGTAATATGCTAGTAGCCCCTAAAGAAATAGCAACAAATAATTTGTCTTACTTTGTCCTGTGTCATTTTGTTTTCACTTTAAATTGAGTATGTCAATAGCATTAACCACACAAGTCTACTGCTTGGTTTGTAACCAGTGGATGCTATTCATTTTACATAATTTAGCAATGTGTTTTATATACACATACAATCACACATGCAACTTGGCACAAGAAGAGAAAAGGCAGTAATAAAATATTTTTGAACTGATTACACTTAAATATAGATAGAACACTAATAAACTAAGCCCACAACAATAATTTTGACTGCTTTTATATCATTTTAAAATTTGCTTTTTTTGAAAAATGAGCTTTGAAAGATTTAATAGAAAAGATGAAGTGTGAAGAAACATCTCTGGGTTAGGGGAAATCTTTCATGACTATTACTACTACTGCAAAGTTTATCTTTGGGTAGGATTATAGTTTCTCAATGACATTTTAGCTTATTTCATTTGACTTCACAATTACCTACGAGGTAGGCAAAGCTCATTATTACCCATTATTCTCTAAAGTTCAGAGAAATTACAGCACAGGTAACTCTTCTGGGTTGATAGACTTGTTATACCCCTTGATCTGAGTTTTCATTACATGAATGTACACATATGTAAAGTTTCATCATGCTATACACTTACAGTTTGTGCAATAACAATATTAAAAAGCAATATCCTCAAAATCATAAGCAGGTGATCTAGAGAGGTTTTTATATACTGTGTAGTAATGTTTAAGTCCTATTAAGCAGATAGTCAGTAGAAGTTTCTTGCTAAAATAATATGGCTATCAGTTAGATAATAAATAAACTTTCACTAAAGTGTAAGAAATTTTACTGACTGTACCTTACTAAACAAAATGAAAAATAATTTCCAAGTTTGGTAGTCAATGTCCACATCACTTTGAGTAAGATGGCACAAACGTGATTTCATTGACAATTTAATGTCCAATTACATTAGTAGCTGCTCAATTAAAAAAATAGAACCAAACTAGTTGTTCCTTTTTTTTTTTCAATTTAGCCATTCTAACTCTTGCTCAGTGGACCACACGTTGGTTATAAATCAACATTTAATTATTTTGAGTGAATTTGCCATTAATGTGGAGAAATTTGGAGAGTGTATTGGGTCAGAGTATAATGAGATATCCACAGCTTTGGAGTAGTGAGGGTAGACTAGAGAGGGCTGACAGACATCTCAACGTTGACTTGTCTATAACCTTACAAGTCAGACATTATTGAAAACTCAAATTAATTATATAGTGACAATATGTAGTGCCCAAGTTAAAATATTTACTACAGCTCAATTTTGCAAAACATTACATGAGTAATGAACATAACTCTAAGATATCCAGACAGTTACCAGCCTATCTTTGACATTTTATCTTAATAACATTGTTCTCTCTGTTCTCATATATTTAAGCTTTTTCTTCAATCTGCATCAATTTTAGTAGACTGTAGCCATGGTTAAGGGGTACTCTTCTTCCACTTTAGCCTGCTTGCTCAAAGAAGTTTTTTTGATAATCTCTGACCAGGTGAAATCTCTATTTTACACTTTTGTAACACTGTAAACCATTCCATCTTAGTACTTAACACATTATCATTTTACTCAGACATGTAATTTTATACAAAAAAAAATGGCAGAAATAAAACCTAACTATATGCTCTGTGAAGGAATAAAGCATGAATGTTGTTACATAATACTGTATTTCATTAGCTTTATACAGATCCTAGGGCATAGAAGATTTTCAATTAAATTTGTTAAGTGAATGAATGAATAATGCCTGTTCTCTGCCAGGAACAGTCCCAGGTGTTTGAGGAAAAAATAATAAAACATACAAATACAAAAAAGTTCCACTATTTTTTAAACCCTTCTTTTAATAGTAATTTGGCACTGACAATTTTTATCATCAGGGAGATCATTGAAGTTTATTTTTGTAGTACGTACTTTAGTTTCTAAAAAAAAAAAATAGCACATAAACAAGACTTTTTTTCTGTTTAGTTTTCTGGCTAAAGAATGCAAATATAAGTTTCTCTTCATTTTACATGAAGATAGAGTGTGTGAGGCAATCTTTGCTTTTGGACACTTTAATATTTTGAAGGGAAAATGACATTAAAACAATGCCTCCACAAAATGTTACTGTTTTATAATTTATGGAATGCCTAATCTCAATGCTTCAAGGTCTCCCAGAGGTGGCATTGGATTAGCAATAGTCTTGTAATGTTTTCATGATCACTTGACTTTGTGATTGGGAACTTGGAAGAGAAAGGTGGTCTTTCTTATCACTCCACCTCCTGGTAACCACACATTGTAATAAACAGTCTTCTAAATGATTATGTAAATAGCATGAGTAGAAAGAAAAGCTACTACTCCCTAACTTTTGTAGTTTTAGTTCAAATAACGTTCATGATCATCAAAATATACAAGGCTACAGAACTCAATCAGTCTTTATCTAAACTACTTGCTGATAACTTTGATTTTTTATCTCAATTCAGCCTTCTGAATAAATAATTGAAAAATGCAAGCTGAAAATGTTATTTATAATATTTATTTATTTATTAGAGAGAAAGAAAGGGAGTGTGATAGAAAGATAGTAACATCGATGACAGAGAAACATCATTGATCAGCTGCCTCTGCAAAACCCCTACTGGGGATCAAGCCTGCAACCTGGACATGTGCCCTGACTGGGAATTGAACCAGTGACCTCCTGGTTCCTGGGTCAATGCTCAACCACTGAGACACACTGACTTGGCTATTTATCATATTTTTTATTGAAAATTAGTTAGCAGCAAATAGAGTAGAGACAGGCAGTGAAGATGGGAAAGAGAATACAGACATTAAAAAAAGATTCAGAAAGAACACATTTCTGAAATAAGATTTTATGGTATAAAAACATGTCCTACATTAGAAACCCATTTGTCTCTGATAATAAATATGGCATTCATAAAATATCATTTCTACAATATTTAAACAAGCCTTATTTTCCTATTTATACATATCAACTCCTTGAGTCAAGGGTGTTCATTTTCCTAAGTGGAAAATGGGTCTAATCTACAGACTTATAATATGTTTTCTGTTTATGAATGCAATTCATCCTCAACTTCTGCAATGTTTCAGGTACAATTCATAATCTTGAGTAGTTAGTGGCAACTAATGTGTAAGAATTACATTAAAAAATTTCCATATGCTCTGCATGGGGCCTTATCAACAGCTGATAGAACACCTAGCACCCAGCAATCCATGGGACTTTCCCATCTACAAAACCTACTCTTTTTTCTTTTAAATATAATTTTAGTGATTTCAGAGAGAAAATGAGACTGAGAGAGATAGAAATATCAATGATAAGAGAGAATCATTGATCGGCTGCCTCCTGCACATACAACCCTGCCCCCACTGGAGACCAAGCCTGCAACCCGGTCATGTGCCCTGTGAATCAAACCATGACTTTCTGGTTCATAGGTCGACCCTCAACCACTTAGCCATGCCAGGCAGGCTCTTACTCTTTTTTTTTTTAATTTTGTTTTATTGCTTAAAGTATTACAAAGAGTATTATATATGTCTCCTTTTTCCCCCTTCTTGACATTCCCCCGGCTTCCCCTATCCCCCAGTGTCTTATGTCCATTGGTTATGCTTATATGCATGCATACAAGTCCTTTGGTTGATCTCTTACCCCCCTCTCCTGCCCCCCAACCCTCCCCAGCCTTCCCGCTGTAGTTTGATAGTCTGTTCCAATAATAAAGACCATTATAAACTGATAAACAAAAATAGATACAGAGGCAGAGCAGCATCTTACTCTTCTTCAGCATTCCAGATTGTATACCTCAGGGTTTCTTCATTATTTCACTACTAGAGGCCTACTACACGAAATTCGTGCACTTGGCGGGGGGGGGGGGGCCCCCGCCTGGCCTGTGCCCTCTCGCAGTCCGGGAGCCCTCGGGGGATGTCTGACTGATGGCATAGGGAGCAGGCCTAAGCCATCAGTAGGACATCTTTAGTGTTGCCGCGGAGGCGGGGGAGGCTCCCGCCACCGCCTCTGCGCTCCCCAGCTGTGAGCCCAGCTCAGGGCTTCTGGCTGAGCGGCACTCCCCCTGTGGGAGTGCACTGACCACTAGGGGGCAGCTCCTGCATTGAGCTGCCCCCTGGTGGTCCCCCTGGTGGTCAGTGCATGTCATAGCAACCGGTCATCCGCCATTTGGTCGATTTGCATATTAGCCTTTTATTATATAGGATAACTTGTTACATAAAAAAAATGAAGATTTACAGTCACACACCACTAAATAATGAGGATTTTAAATGCACCATTAGGCTATTTTGTCATTGTTGAAATCACAGAGTGCACTTACACAAACCTAGATGATCTAGCCTACGATACACCTAGGCTATAAGCCTATACTGCATGATATTATACTGAATACTGTAGGCAATTGTAACACAATGGTGTTTATGTATCTAAACATATCTAAAAATAGAAAAGGGACAGTAAAAATGTGGTATAAAAGATTAAAAATGGCACACCTATAACCTACACAGGGCACTTAGCAAGAATGAGCTTCAGGACAGGAAGTCACTCTGGGTGAGTCAGTGAATGAATGGTGAGTGACTATATAGACCCTAGGACATTGCTGTACACTACTTTAGACTTTATAAACACTGTACAAGAGAAAAGGATGCAACCAGGAGACGTAGTAAACATGAGAAGTGTGAGGCTTGCTGTTGTCATGACATGGTATACTGTTTTACAGTGAACTTTTTTCATAAGTAGAAAGAATACACTCTAAAATAATGATGAAAATTATCCTATATAGTAAATGCTAAGTGTCTGACCATCCAGTTGTTCGTTCCTACTGGGAGCGGGCCCAAGCCATCAGTTGAACATCCCCCGAGGGCTCCCGGACTGTGAGAGGGTGCAGGCCAGGCTGAAGGACGCCCCCCCCCCACCGCCAACTCCAAGTGAATGAATTTCATGCATCAGGCCTCTAGTAGTACATAAAATACAGAAACCAGTAACATGGTCTTTTATTATCATTTTATACAACCAGCAGTGCAGCATCACCACAAACACATGAGCAGTGCATTGCACTGTGTTAGCTACAACATCACTAGGCAAGAAAAATTTTCAGCTGTATTATAATCTTATGGCACCACTGTGGTGTATGTGGGCTATCAATGACCAAAGAGCATGACTATTAATTGAATATGTAGAACAGCTTGACTTTGACAGCAATCCAGTATCTACTTGCCCCTTCCAACACACTATGCTAATTCATAATTCAACAACAACAAAGAATTCAACAAATGGCCATTCTGCCCTTATTACAAGTCTAGCCAAAGCCTTTTAAGAATAAATGACATCTGTAGTTAAGCAGTGAGATGTCACTCTAAGACCTATAGCAGCTTCCCATTGATAAAAGGGTTCTTCAAATTGGGGAAACTCACAAGGTACAGGGGCACCTTTTGTTTTCAATTTCTAACCCACATGAACATTGAAGAGGTTTGACTAAAGATAATAAGGTTGTACTTTTTTTTTGGCTTTTCAAATTGGAATTAATAAATAATGTCTTTATTTGATTAACTCTTAACACCAATTAAATGCAAATAGTTCCTATGCAATGAGTCATATTCTATCATTTTAAATAAATGTGATAGCACAATTAAATATTTATTTAAAAAATTTTCTATGACTAAAGAGATACCTGTTAATTGGTTTCTAAAAAGAAGGAGATTCAGTAATTATCACTTAAACAGCTCATTATCTGTTGCAGGATTTTACCAGTCAAGTTTTTTATGATTTCTAATTCAGAATTAGAGAAGGGCGAACAGAAACTATAGTCACTGTTCTTTTCATAAAAAGGCCCACCACCTTAGGTCCAGTTTCCAGCTGGAGTCATGAAGGATGTTGTTTCTGCCTTTTCAGAAAGGCCTTCATTTAAATTACCTAAGCCAGTACCAAATTTTCTTCAACTCTATTTTAGTGTTCTTCCCCCCTGCTGCCACCTCACTGCTTTACAAGTAATGTTATATGTGATAATGAGTAATGCCATCTATTCATGGAAATGTGAAAGGTCAGAAGTTACAGTACTTTTTTTTTTTCATTAGGAAAATATGTCTCAACAGATCAGTCCAGATCCATTTCTGTAGAAAACATAAAATTTCCTTAAATTTCAGAGTGCCCATTTCTTCCTCCTCCTCCCCATCACTTCAGTCTTATTAATTACACAAGCTTTTTCATGGTAGTTTAAGTGCAAAGAAATGTCTCATCTCTTATTTTTATTCATTAAAATGCAAATGATGTAGGGCTTTCTGATTGTTTAATCCCCTGGGAGCTTTTAGATATGCAGCATTGAGTACATGTTTTTAAAGTGAATTCTTTTATATCCTTCATCTTCTCCCTTCCAATATGCAGAGCACAATGAATGATTAGTGTTAAGCCAGGAAGCAAGATGTGTATGAAGATTAAAAATGACCTTGCTTTCTTGTCTCCATCTGGGATGAACTGTATGGTGCACAGAGGCCATTTTAAAAACTTCTGGTTGCACGTGTGATTTCCATAGCTCTTCCAAGTCAGGATTTCAAAGCTATTTAATTGACATTGGTTGTATGTTACTTGAACTAACAAATAAACAAACTACTACTTGTGTAATTAATGTAAAAAAATGATTCACTATGAAAGTCTATAAGCTTTAGAAATATAGAAATATTGTTTTTTGGCACAGGTTTACTTAAAAAAAAAAAGAGTTGTTAAACATTCAACTACCAAGCATTTACTCTTACAATATATCTTATTCTTGTAGTATATCTATATATTACCAATATAATACCAAATATATAATACTATCAAAATAAAATTAAAATTACTACAAAAATAATAGAATTTATTTATAGCAGAAAAACATTTAAAGACATATGTACAGGGTATCCCCAAAAATGTATATACGCTTTGAATAATTATTAATTCCAATGGGTTAAATTTGAAAAGAAAGAAACATCAATTGAGCTATATATATACATTTTGGGGATACCCTATATATATTTTTCTATTTATCATATATAAAAAAAAAAAGCTTTGAAACTTATACTGAGTGATATAAATATGTCTTTTTAAGGTGATTTACCTTTATCCAAATATCTCTGTCTGCAAAATCAAGGTAAAATAGAATGCCACCCTTCTTCAATATCTTCCTTTTCTCTTCTGTCTTCCAGCAATACCTACCTTCTAGGACAGTGGTTCTCAACCTGTGGGTCGCAACCCTTTGGGGGTAGAACAACCCTTTCACAGGGGTCGCCTAAGACCATCGGAAAACACATATATAATTACGTATTGTTTTTGTGATTAATCACTATGGTTTAATTATGTTCAATTTGTAACAATGAAAATACATCCTGCATATCAGATATTTACATTACAATTCATAACAGTAGCAAAATTACAGTTATAAAGTAGCAACAAAAATAATTTTATGATTGGGGGTCACCACAACATGAGGAACTGTATTAAAGGGTTGCGGCATTAGGAAGGTTGAGAACCACTGCTCTAGGCCAACCATGTCAAACTCAAAGGCTAACATGAGCTAAATAAACAAGGTTTAAGTTTATGTGGGCCACAAAAAAAACAAAAGCTTCAATTTTCATAGAAACGTAGGTTTATTTCGATAGATTCATACTGAATAAAGGGGCTGAAATAAATGAGTAATCGTTAACATAAAATAATAGAACATTTTAATTAAAATTAATATTTTTTCTTGAACATTAACTTGCCAGACACTGAATAACTGCACAAATTAATAAGTGTAACTTAAATAAACCTATTTTTCTTGTTCTCCAAAAGAGAATATTTCCTGTTGCGCACCCCAAACAAGTCAGTCCAAGGCTAATGACATGGCAATCAGCTGCTCAAATATTCGCTGCTAGTATTAGTGGAGAGAAATGGTGCACCTGCACATAAGGTGGGTAAGGGAAATGAATGCAACGCAATTATAGTAATCAGTCATTAGCGAGAGTTGTAGTTCATTATTTATAATTATGTATAACAGGATATTGTAAAAATTAAGTTACAAAATTTTTATTAAAACATTTCTTACATACCATTATATTGGCTGGGCCACAAAAATATTCATTGTGGGCCACATGAGGCTTGCGGCCCGTGAGTTTGACATGTTTGCTCTAGGCCATATTGTGTCATTTAGAAGTAGCCTTACTTGGCTCATCTCAGACTTCATTAAAATTTACCTAGTTTGTGCCTTATATCTTCAAATCCTCTGTCAATATAATAAACTAATCCACCTCTCACATTAATATTTGCATATATATACATATTACTTCATGTAACTTATGGGAAAAGATGGTTCAAAGGTACAAATCTACTGTCATGGCAAGAATGTCAGGCAGGCTAGTATGGAAGGTATTTAGTACCTTAATAAACACTTTTTTGGCTTCTTGAATTGCCTAATGTAATTATTTTTTTTCTCTTCCACAAATTAAGATTCACTTTGAAATGTGGATATTCAAGAACCATATAGAAGTAGCAACTTTATATTTATTGAATATAAATCTGATTTTAAAATTGTGTTATATGCTGCAAAAGCAAATATTAAATGTTTACATAAATTATATAATTTATTGTTTAATTAATCACTTTGTTATATAATTTATCAATTCAGGTGTTTTTAGTAGCACAATTTAACTCTATGCATATGCCATTTTGTTATGAAAATTGATACGGGAATTTTGGACTGGAAACGCATGGTGTTCCCCTGGGCAGGATGGTTCTCTGTTGGAGTCAAAGAATGAAACCACGGACGGAAGATGCTATAGCAAAGGTGGAAATTTATTGAAGAAAAAGTACAGACTCCCACATAGGGAGGGGGAAAGGGTCCCACCGAGTCCCTTTTTCCACAGTTTATAAAGGCTGCAGATCTGTGTGCCTTGATATCCCCTCTGATTGGTCACTAAAGGTCAAACCTCACATGCGAAATGTGAGGCTCTCCTCTCTCATTGTTCTCCTATTCCCTCTGGGCTTTCTTCTTCCTTCCCTTTATTCTGAAAATGTGTACCTTTTGCTACTCCCACCTCCCTTATGGAAATGTAACTTCTGCTGCTCCCTTGTCTTATGGAAATGTACCCTTTTGAAACTCTGTAGCCCTGTGTTTTTTCCATGGACCCCTTAATTTTGAAAATATCCTAAACCTGCCTATTTCACCCCCCAAAATTCCTATTTTACCCAAAAATCTCCTTTCAAAAGTAGACCACATAGCCCTAGCTGGTTTGGCTTAGTGGGTAGAGCATCAGGCTGCGAACTGAAGGGTCCTGGATTCAATTCCATTCAAGGGAGCATGCTGGTGTTGTGGACTCGATCCCCAGTAGGGGGCGTGCAGGAGGCAGCCGATCCATGATGCTCTCTCATCATTGATGTTTCTATCTCTATCTCCCACTCCCTTCCTCTCTGAAATCAATACAAATGTATTTTAAAAGAAAAGAAAAGTAGGCCACATGGAACAAATAAGTAAAACAAGTTTATGTTCTTCATACACAAACAATAAATTCATAGAAATCTTCTAGAAACAAGCTTTGCCTTTCCTATTAATAGATTCAAAGATGCAAGGATGAAGAGCAAATTGAAGGTTCATAAAAATTAGTCCTTATGTCTTATATACCTAGAAAGGTAATCCAATGTTCCATCACAAGAGATTTATAGAGGATTCATAATAGAGGCACAGCAAACCAAGCACTTAAAAAAAAAAAGTTGAACTTGTCAAAATTTCAAAAGCCCTTCTGACACTTAGCAGTGCATTTCCTGGAACTGTGTGTTCACAGTCTGAGAAGTACAGTAATACTACATAGATTTCTAATGCATTAACAATTTCCCCTTTGCTAGGATTTTAAGGCTAAAGTGCATTGGCTTTGTTGCCTGAGCTTGTAGTTCTATCATTCTCCTGTCTGTATTTAGTATTTATTATTTTGAATCAGAGCCTAAGTTTTATAATTGTTCACAATTTATTTTAAAACATATGAGTGGACTTAGGGCTGGGATGGTATCTTTCATTTCTTTGGCACGACCCAATTGCATTAGAACCAAACCGGGTTCCTGGTGCGGGCATCAAGGTGATTCATCAGGACTAAATTAGCAAACGGAGCCACTAACTGGCTCTGTGACCCTGGACCACTCATCTCACTTTTTGAGGCTTCTGGTGCTTTGAACATAAAATGAATTGATTCCACTCTTTCTAAGATACTTTCCAGGTATAAAATTCCATGATGCTTAATTAAGGAAGCAAGTAGAGGAAGAGAGTAATGTGAATATGTGGGAAGGAGTGATAATTTGGAGCATAGACTAACAAATCCTTGGAAAAATTATGAAAATCAGGAGTATTGTGGAAGAGCAGGCAGAAACAGTGGGAATCTAGTATTAAAAGATAGAATGGTGTGAATCCAGACTTCTGAGTGATGCTTTTCTTTACTGAATGCATTCTCCAAACATGTGCAACTGGATGGCAAAAAGTCTGAAGTGTCTAAGTTAAGACAAACCTGGAAGAACAGCTAAAAATTAGGAAAATAACAGAAAGGTGGTCCTAGCCTCTATCTTGACCCTCATGTCTGCCCAGAGTTGGCAGACATAGGGGAAATCAACAGGGATGTGGTGAAAAAGCAGCAGTGGGAAGGCATAAGAATAGGTACTAGTAGATAGATAAGCAGCTGTGTATCATGGGGGATGGGAAATAGGCAAATTTTGCAGATTGATTCCAGTCAAGAACATCTTAATAATAAAAGGCCAAGAGGCATCACAACCAAACGACCGGTTACCATGAGGGGGCCCCCCCGCCACGATCTGGGGCGTGGCCGGCCTTCAAACCCCAGGCAGCCCCTAGCCTGGGAGGCCTCCTAGCTGCGGACACCCAAGTCTGTTCTGGGCCTAGGGCTGTGCTCTTCCCGCGAGTGACTCGGAAACCACCAGTGTCTAACTGCCAGTCTCCGGGAGGTGGGAGTGCATCCACTGTCCACCAAAAAGTAGGACCATTGAGCCATTCACAATCTCAGTGCAGGCACAGGTCTGTGGCTGATGGGGTGGAGGCCAGACCAAAACAAAACAGCAGAAATACCCTGCCCACCTCAGCGGGTGCAGCTGCAGTCCACGTGGCCTGGGCAGTGTAGAAAGCTCTACCTTCTCCGGGGTCCTGTGCTGGCACTGCCACCTTGTTCACCCTCAAGCCTCCCTGAGTCCTGACAGCAAAGTGTGTAGGGCATCCTGAAGGAGTTGTGCTGTTCTGGGTGCTTTTACCCAAAGACACCCTTTGGGATGAATTCAGAGCCACATCTCACTTCCCACGAGACTGGAAGAACCATGTAAAAGGAATTTGACAAAAGCTTTCCACATCTCTGTTTATTCTTTGAACCCATAAAATGACCTTAAAAAACAACAACATTCAGGCCACCTAAGAGAGAATGCACTTTCTGGCCAGAGCATGCAGGATTCTTTTGCCCAACAGGTTAAAGGAAGCAGAGAGCTGGCACAGTGGAAATGGCCCTGGTGCCTATGAGGAGACCACGGGAATGGGGTTGCAGAAATTCCACAAGCCTCTTGCCACCTTCTCCTTCGCAAACCACACCATCCAGATCCACCAGGACTGGAGGCAACTGGGAGTCGCAGCCGTGGTTTGGGACATGGTAAGCAAATCCTGGGGGGTCTCTAAAAACATCTGCAATTGATTATAAGACTGGTCTTTATTTAAAAAGAAATAAAAGAACAGCTTTGTTGAGATATAATTCATATACTGTACATATCACCTAAAGTGTACAATGAACTGGTTTTTTAAAGTAAATTCAGAGTGGTACAACCATCACCATGCTCAATTTTTAAATATCTTCACAACCTCATCCCCTCCAAAAAAACTTCTGCCCACTAGAATCACTTTCCTGATCATCTTCCCCAAAATAGATTGCATTTTAAGGGTGGGTAAAGGAAAGTTGAGGGAAGTTAAAATACTGCACATGAATCACTGATCAGCTGCCTCCTGCAGGCCCCTTACTGGGGATCGAGCCCGCAACCCAGGCATGTACCCCTGACTGGAATTGAACCTGGGACCCTTCAGTCCAGGGGCTGATCCTCTCTCCATTAAGCCAAACCAGCCAGGGCCATGTGTTTTCTTTAAGTTCTGCATGGTTGTAATGGTCCCCAAATCTATACTAATAAAGGGTAATATGCTAATTAGAGTGGATGTTTTCTGGGCATCCTTCCAGACAAAGCCACAGTGGCTGCGAGGGCCAAGGCTCAAGCCAGCAGTGACAGTAGCAGTAGGGTAATGGGGGTGGTGCCTTCCCCTGATCTGCCAGATCACCCCCCACAGAGGGAGGCCAGGCAGAGGCAGTTATTAGGGGCGATCAGGCTGGCAGGAGGGCAAGGTAGGGGCAATCAGGCCGGCAGGCAGAGGCATTTAGGGGCGATTAGGCAGGCAGGCAAGCAGTCAGGAGCCACTGGTCCCAGATTGTGAGAGGGATGTCCGACTACCAGTTTAGGCCTGATCCCAGTTGGACATCCCCCGAGGGGTCCCAGATTGGAGAGGGTGCAGGCCGGGCTGAGGAGCCCCCCCCCCAACCACCCGTGCACATATTTTGTGAATCGGGCCTCTAGTAGTAGAATAAAAACCCAATCTTCAGAAGAATATGATGAATCTGGAGTAGCTACAATGTATTTTCTATAACATGCATATTTTAACCCCAAATTAATCAATATAAAAAACAGGGAAATATGTATGTACACTCAGGAAAAGAAGTTGATGAAACAAATTGATTTCAAAGTAGCTATTATAAATATGTTCAAAAATCGAAAATATGCTTAAAGAATTAAAAAAATGATGTCAATGAATTAACAAAATCTAAAAGAAAATCTAGAGCTGAAAATCATAGTTATCAAAATAAAAAGCTTTTCTAGATAGACTCAACAGCAAATTAGACATGGCAGAAGAAAGAATTAGTGACCCTGAAAATAGATCAATATAAATTATTTGCTTTGAAGAAGAGAAGGAGAAATGAAGAACAGAAGAAAAATGAACAGAACCCCAGAATCTGTTCTATCCTGAAGGATAATCTGTGTGTACTTGAGAAGACTATATATGTTGCTTCTGCTGCTGCTTGGAATGTTCTTTATATGCCTGTTAGGTCCATTGGTCTAAAGTTAGCTTCAAGTCCAATATTTATTTGTATTTCTGTCTGAATGATGTAGCCAATGTTGAAAGTGGTGTACTAATGTCCCTTCATATTATTGTAGTGTTCTATATTTCCCCCTTCATATCTGTTAGTATTTATATCTGTTAGTACTTAATGAGCCAATGTTAGTTGCATTAATATTTATGTTTGTTATGTCCTCTTAATGAGTTGCCCCCTTTATCATTATATAATGACCTTCTTTGTCACTTGTTGCCATTTCTGGCTTAACGTCTATTTTGTCTGATGTAATATAGCTGCCCCTATTCTCTTTTGGTTTATACTTGTGTTGGGTCTGAGTCCCTCTGCCAGGGACTGGACCTCCTTGGACACCAGGTATTGGATGGAGAAGACAAAATGAGCAGTCATAGGCATATAAGAAAGTCTTTATTGTAGACCAGGTAGCCATTGCTAATAAGGAGCCACCAGACAAAACAGTTCTTTAAAGCAGTTCCATAAAGCAGGAAGCCATTGTACACACAGCAGCCCCCTTACATGAAAGCAGCCTAGCCTCAGCTGGTCAGTAACACATCTTTACACTAACTTAGACAAAAGAGGCTTCTTGCCAAATAGTGACATCAATACTTGGGCTATAGAAAGGCATGTCTGCCCGTTGCATACAGTACAATCACTGTGTCCTTGCTTTTGCATCTGCATATGGCAAATTGGCCTTGAGCATCCAACGTAATCTGGTTATGATTCCCACAACTTGTATGGAATATCTTTTGCCATCTCTTCACTTTGAGCCTATGTGTGTCCTTAAAGCTTAAGTGAGTCTCGTAGGTAGCATGTAATCAAATTGAGAGGGTTAACTTCAAATGCAGGCAGATGGGGCAAGGATCCAGTGGAAAACAAAGGCAGGTGAAACATAGGCAGGGGCAGACATGGCAGTTTGAGCCAGCCAAACACAGGAACCAACCAAACAGAAATAATAAAATGTTTTTGGACACAAAGCGGGAAGCATGGGAAAACAAGGGAGGGCCTGCAGTAACAAGCTGTACGAACACATAGAAACAGAGAAAGTTCAGCACAGGAACAGAAAAGGAACACATAGAAACAGGGCAAGTTTAGGTCCATTGCTGGGCAAAAACAACTGAGGGAATCAATCAGGTGAGGACACAGGTAGACATAGAGCAGGCTTGTGGCAAATATATACCCTTGGACTACAAGGCTTTAACGGGCAGCCCATTATTGTGTTCCCCTCCCCTTGCAGGGAGTCTAAATCTGCTTATAATAAATGTTCCACACATTTGCTTAAATCTTCTGGTCCACATAGCTCATTCTTTGGCGTCGTGAGACATGACCCTGGGAAAACACCTTGGCTTGCCATTCTGGTTATCAAAATTTTGTTCTGTGTTTTTTTAATCCATTCAGCCACTCTATGCCTTTTAATTAAGGAATTCAATTCATTTACATTCAGAGGATTATTGACAGCTAATGACTTACTAGTGCCATCTTATTCATTGTTTTCTGGCTGTTCTGTAGTTTTCTTATTCTTTTCTTCCTGTCTTGCTACCTTCCTTTGTGAATTAATGCATAGATGTATGATTTATAAAAAATTTATATTTGTTGTTGAAAGTATTACAGATGTCCCTTTTTTGTTTCCTTATTGACACCCCTCCTCCCCACTCTCATCCACTCCCCAGGCCTTCACCCCACCATTGTCTGTGTCCATGGGTAATGCATATATGCATATAAGTTCTTTGGTTGATCTCTTCTCTACCCTCCCCCTTCTCTCTGAGAATCCTCAGTCTATTGCATGCTTCTATGTGTCTGGATCTATTTTATTTTTTATGTTTTATTTTGTTTTAAATTTATGTTTATTGTTGACAGTATTACAGATATTCTCCTTTTATTCCCCATTGATCCCCTCCAACTCCTCCCCACCGCCCCATTCACCCCTCCCAGGCCTCCACAACACTATTATCTGTGCCCTGGGACTATGCATGTATGCATAAGTTCCCTAATTAATCTCTCCCCACCCACCCCCACCTTCCCTCTGAGATTCAACAGTCTGTTCCATGCTTCTATGTCTCTGAATCTATTTTATACATCAGTGTATTTTGTACATTAGATTCCACATATGAGTGAGATCATGTGATACTTATCTTTCTTGGCCTGGCTTATTTTGCTTAGCATAATACTCTCCAGGTCCTTCCATGCTGTCTCAAAGGGTAAGAGATCATTCATTTTTATAGCTACACTAGAGGCCCAGTGCACGAATTCATGCATGAGTAGGGTCCCAAGGGGACCACCCCCCATGCACGAATTTTGTGCACGAGTAGGGTCCCAAGGAGGGTGAGGAGGAGCCAGGACCCGATCGTCCCTCCGGGTGGGTAGTGGGACGCCCTTGCCAGCCTGGGATCTGGATCCTTCCCACTCGTTGTCAGAAGCCACCTGGAAGCCACTTTTTTTTTGACACTTCAACTGTTTATTCCATAATCAGAAATGAATCTACATTACCACAGAGTATGAAACCCCACTGTAAATAGAGTGAAAGCAGAAAATAGGTCATTTCACACAATGTCCCAGTTATCAACGCAGATGGGTGCACAGGTACAATAATAACACATGAATGAGGGAAATCTAACAGGCTGAGGGGTTCAAGAAGGTCACCCACATGGTAACAAAATCTAAGTGCTCTAGAAACCAATGCCAGGCTGGCCACAAGCCTCACTTCATAGGACGACCCTAACGTGCATGGGGTGCTGGGCTCTATGATGACTGTATCTTTCTGTGTAGTTGTCTGTGGGCCAAATACTCTCTTCCTTCTCATTTAGGGCGAGCAGCATGTGAGGGCAGAGCAGCTGCCCAGAGCTGAGGGGAGTGGCCGGGCCCACGGGGTGAGAGGTGGACACAGAGGACGCTATCTCACCCAATTGTGGGGCAGGCTGGCCGGCCTTCATCTGCCTGACCCCACCCAGGGAGGGACCGAGCAGGGTGTCTACCTATCCATTCTCCATCCTTCCATCTGTGACACCTGTCACCCTTGCCAGACCTCCCCCAAATTGAGTTCAGCTTAATCCCTGAATGTAAAAGGGCACGGGGTGGGCGGGCCTTCACTCAGTGCTCCCTGATTCCCAGCGACAGGACCTGGTCTCAGGACAGTGACCACAGCTGCAGAACATAGATCTGTTTCAAGAAAAGTTGGGAATGCAGACTTTCATATGAGCCCCTTTACCAAAAGGTGGCAGTTTATTCACATTGTGGCAAAGACACCTTCAAGAATAACATAAGTGGGTAAAGTCAGGGCCAAACCGGGCCATTTCCTCATCCAATCTCTCTGAGGCACGTGAACAGAACCAAGTCTCAGCTCTTCGCAGGACACTTCCGAGTTTTTTTTTGTTTTGTTTTGTTTTGTTTTTTAAGCCTAAAGGACAGTAGTCTGTCTCCATTTTTGTTCTTTGGGATTTTTTCATCGTCGGATAAAAGGATATATACATTGGGGCAATCCTCTGGAGATACAATATTCCAGTTTCACCCATGTGACGACGACAGGTCCCCTCAGAGGGAGGGAGCCGACAGATAGGGAGCAGGGAATTCTGGAAACCAAAGCGATGACAGAGATGTTAAGCCTTTCCTTCACGCGTCTGACACCCCTCCTCAGGCAGCCTGCAGGCCGGGCATCTGCTGGACCTTTACCACTTGATGTCCTGGCAGGCTTCCCTGGGCCCTGCTAGATGGTGTGCAGGGCTCCTGGGCCCGGGGGGAGTCCCCCCACCCAGCCACTCCTGGTACAGCTCCTGCACATGGGCGCTGGTCTCTGGGGGCCACACCAGGATGGCAGCGTAGATGCCTTCCATCTGCCGCAGCAGTGCCCTGTCTGCACACCAGTCCTCCACCTGGGCCTGGCCCCTGCTGCTTAGGCATGCCTGGTGCAGGCCAGGACCTCCACGAAGTGGCAGGGGAACTTGCCCCTCTACAGCTTCAGGACCACTTCTGGATGTTCTGAAAGTCATAAGCAGCCTCAAAGCATAGCAGAACCTCTCTGTCCCTTTCAAGGGTGACCTCCTGGAAGTCTTTGTTCCTCAGGGTGCAGTAGGTGAGCACCCCCACATCCTCGTTGAACAGCTCCTTGGCCATGTGCCTGAAGATGTGCACCAGGTACCTGTCAGAGCTGGCACCCTCGTGGAGCCTCACCTCCTCTTCCTTCAAGTCTCCAAACAGAGTGTCCACGGTGGCGGCGTTCAAGGCGAGGTCACTTTTCTCCATTATCTGGACAATTTCACCTGAGGTTAACATGCAGTCAGCACCCCGGGAACTATGCAAAGGTATGGGAACATCTTCTCAAAGGGCTCTCAGTTTCTTGTGATAACATGGGGCCCCAATGACATGGAAAATCTTGTCTGGGGACAGGTTCTGCCATCTGGTGAAGTAATCCTTCACCAAAGAGCCCATGATCTGCTGGGGAGACTTGGTGGTGCAGAGGTGGGGGTGATGGGGTGACCCAGCACATGCTCTGCATATTGGTCCCAGCTGGGGCAGGCGGAGGTCAGCATGGGTAGCCGGGGCTCTTCCTCACGGTGCTGGCAGTACCGACGCACAAATTCCTTCTGACTCTCCAGGATGCTGAAGTCCACAGCTATCTTCATGTCAAAGACAGTGAGCCCCAAGGCTTTTAAGAAAGCCGCAGAGTCTTCTGGATGCATCAGTGACACTGAGGCTGAATTTAGCAGCAAAATAAGGCAGAGACTAAGGACACACGGACACTGCCAGCACTTTGTGCTGTGAGGTATCACATTTCTTAGTAAGGTTCAGAACACGGAAGAAGTCCTTGGTGTTCTGCTGAGAAACTTAGACTCCTTCCTCTGCGGTCACACAACTGTCACACACCAGGCAGTCACTCAGAAATATCTTGACATCGGCCAACTTATGGAATTCTCCCTTCTCTCCGTTCTCCTGAGCCGGACTCCAGACGTTGACTGCGGCATTGTCTTGGTCATCGGTTTTTGTTTTTTTACTACATTCCTTCCATGTACGGTGCTCACACTTCATCTGGAGTGGGGTGGGTGGGGGCCAGCTCAAGTGACCTAAGGAAGCATGGGGAGAGCAGTCACCACTGGTCACCCCTGGCGCTGCTGGTGGTATCCTTTCTTCCTTGTGGAGCATCTAGGAAGGGGAAGCGGCCACAGTGCTCAAGGCTGAGTTCCAGGAGGCCAGCAGTGCTGTCGGGATCATGCCAGCAGTGCTGGTCTATTGGTGCCTGGCCTGTCCTCTGGAGATTGAACCTGCAGAACTACTAAGGGAGCCAGTCCCCAGTTCCACCCCGCCTCTGCCACCAATCGATTAGAGTCTGAGGGCCAGGAGGAACCTAGGGGTCTTCCTTCCACCCACTTGCCAGTCCCTGTGGTGCCACTCACTCTGGTTCCCCCATTAGCCATCCCCAGATCAATTGGAGCCTGAGGGCTGGGAGGAGGGACCAAGAGTCTGCCTTCCACCAGCTCACCAGTTCCTGCCGTGCCACTCACCCTGGTTCCCCCATAGCCATCCCCTGATCAATTGGAGCCTGAGGGCCGGAGGGATGGACCGAGAGGTGCTCAATGCACATCATGGTGACTGGTCCTTTGGTCATCCTGGTCATCACAGACACTGGCTTTTTATATATATAGATAATATTCCATAGTATAAATCAGGGGTCCTCAAACTTTTTAAACAGGGGGCCAGTTCACTGTCCCTCAGACCGTTGAAGGGCCGGACTATAGTTTAAAAAAAAACTATGAACTAATTCTTATGCACACTGCACATATCTTATTTTGAAGTAAAAAAACAAAACTTCAAAAAAAAATAAATCCTAACTTGTTCTTACCTCAGTCCTCAGGCAGCAGCAGGCTCTGCACAGGCAAGCTCGTGACTCGTCAGATCATACCCGAGGCTGAGAGGAGGAGTCGAGAGACAGAGAGAAGGAGGGGAGTCGGAGAGTGCGGCGCACATTCCACACATGCGTACTGCGGGCCAGGGACGAGTCGGCTGCTAAGCAACAGGCAGCGGCGGCAAAAACACCCAGCGGGCTGGATAAATGTTTTCGGGGGGCCGCATGTGGCCCGCGGGCCGTAGTTTGAGGACCCCTTGGTATAAATGTACCATAGTTTTGTTTTCTTGTTTTTCAGGAGCCAATTTCATTTTATTAAATTTTTAGTTGCAAAGGGTTTAATTATAATCTTAAAAAAAATATTTATTGTTAAGAGTGTTACAGATGTCCCCCTTTCCTAATATGCATATAAGATCTTTGGTTGATCTCTTCAAGCCCCTTTGCCCCCCTCCCCCTAAGATTCATCAGTCTGTTCCATGTTTCCATGCCTCTAATTCTATTTTATTCATCAATTTATTTTGTTCATTAGATTTCTTGTTAATTTATTTTGATTTTTAGATTCAATTGTTGATAAATATGTACTTATTGCTATTTTATTGTTTATATTTTTTATCTTTTTTTCATCCTCTTAAAGAACAACCTTCAACATTTCATGTAATACTGGTTTGGTGGTGATGGCTCCTTTAGCTTTTTCTTGTTTGTGCAGCTCTTTATCTGCCTTTTAATTCTAAATGATAGCTTTGCTGGATAATCTTAGTTGTGGGTCCTTGCTATTCATGATTTCAAATATTTCTTGCCACTCCCTTCAGGCCTATAAAGTTTCTGTTGAGAAATCAACTAACAGTTGTACGGGTGTTCCCTTGTAGGTAACCAACTGCTTTGCTCTTGCTGCTTTTAAGATTCTCTTTATCTTTACTCCTTGGCATTTTAATTATGATGTGTCTTGGTGTGGGCCTCTTTGGGTTCCTCTTATTTGGGACTCTCTTGTAAGTCTATTTTTTTCACCAGTTAGGGGAAGTTTCTGTTGTTATTTCTTCAAATAAATTTTCAATATCTTGCTCTCTCTCTTCTCCTTCTGACATCTCTATAATGTGAATGTTGGTACACTTGAAGTTGTCCCAGAGGCTCCTTACACTATCTTCATTAATTTTAATTCTTTCTGCTCTTCTTATTAGGTGTTTTTTTGTTTACTCATAGTCTGAATTGTTTATTTGATTCTTGGAATCCTCTACTCTACTGTGGAATTTCTGTAAACTATTCTTTATTTCAGTTAGTGTATGCGTAAATGACTAGTCCTTTACCATGTCTTTGAAATTCTCATTAAGATCCTTGAATGCCTCACTAAGTCCCTTGAAACTCTCATTAAGCTCCTTGAGTAAAGTTATAACCATTGTTTTGAACTATGTATCCAATTGTTTGCTTGCTTCCATTTCTCTCATTTGTGACATGTTTCTTTGTTTATGCATTTTGGCTGCTTCCCTATGTTTGGTTCTATGTATTAGATAGAGCTGCTATGTCTCCTGGAATTGGTAGAGTGGCCTTGTGTAGTAGGTGTCCTGTAGGGCCCAAGTGGCTCAGCCTCCCCAGTGGAGCTTTGGTGCTCAGTGAGTCTGCCCCTTGCATGTGTCACTTGTGGATGTGTAGAATTGTAATCTGGTATTTTTTGAAATTGCACACCAGGTGTATTGACTTTGGGGCCTCTGGGGAGGTACAAAGTCAACCACTGCCTGAGGACACCCAGGAGGGGCTACAGAGATCTGAAGATGGCTGCTACTTGTATTGGGCTTGGAAGTGCTGAGGCGAGGCACAGCTATGAAACTAGGCAAGCTGGCACTAGTGCCCGGTCTTATGCCTCTTACTGATAGGTTTGAGGTACGCTGATGTAACTGCTGCTTGTTTGAGAGATTTTAAGAAAGTCTGAATCCTGAGAAAGGCCAGGCCATTTCATATGGAAAAGCTGCTGCAAACAGCTTGAGTGTGCCTGCAAACTAGATGGGACAGGGTCTCATCAGATGGAGCAAATAGTGTGGCCAAGCTGATGGAAACTCAGATATAGCTTCCAGTCAGCTCTGTGAAGGGGGTTGGTCCCAGCACAGGAACAATGACCCCTGAGAGCACCCCCATCGGGGAGAAAGCTGCCCCTAAGTTCCTATCCCAATGCCAGACAATCTGGTTCCTCCATGTATGTACCTGGATCCTCAAAAGCCTCCTGGCTCTGGAAGTCAGAGGAAGCAGGACCATGTATGTTTGTGTTCTGACCCTTCAAGAAGACTCCAGAAGCCTCCATGTCACTCAGCAACAATCCCCACTGGTTTTTACAGTCCGAAGTTATGGGGACTTGGATCTATTTTGTTTGTTAGTTTATTTTGTTCATTAGATTCAACATATAAGTGAGGTCATGTGATGCTTGTCTTTCTCTGACTGGTTTATTTCACTTAGCATAATACTTTCCAGGTCTCTCCATGCTGTCTCAAAGGTTAAGAGATTCTTTGTTTTTACTGCTGCATAATATTCCATGGTGTAAATGTACCACAGCTTTTTTATCCATTCATCTATTGATGGGCACTTGGACTATTTCCAGATCATAGCTATTGTAAATAGTGCTTTTATGAACATAAGGGTGCATATATTCTTTCTGACTGGTACTTCAGGCTTCTTAGGAAATATTCCTAGAAGTGGGATCACTGAGTCAAACAACAGTTCCATTTTCTTTTTTTTTCTTTTTTTGAGGAAACTCCACTGTCTTCCACAGTGGCTACACCAGTCTGCATTCCCACATTGATGTATGTTTTGATTTCCTTCTTTCTCTTTTGTGAATCTATTGTAGGTTTTGCTTTGTGGTTATCATGAAGCTTTCATAAAATATTTAATAGAAATAACAGTCTATTTTGCCAGTAACTTAATTTTACTTGCATAAAAAAAACTCTTTTATGTTTTTGATGTAAAAATTTACCTCTTTTATATTATGTATTCACTAACAAACTGTTATAGCTATAGTTATTTTTAATACTCTTACCCTTTAATAACATTTATTATAGAGGTAAGTGTTTAACATTTCAATACATAGCATTAGAGTATTCTGAATCTGACTATGTACTTACCTTTACTGGTGTGTTACATATTTTCACACGTTTTATGTTCTCGTTTCAAGGAATTTGTGGGTGAATTAAGTTCATGAGTGGGCTTTTTGATTGAGTCATAATGCAATTAGTAAGATTCTCATTCTTCTAATGCCCTCCAAGAGTCCTATCTGCTGCTCTCCTAGCCTTTTCTCACACCCTGGTCATGTAGTTCATGATTCAATAATCTCCATGGGACAAGAAAGAAATTAACCCCTTTGGTAGTATGCCACATGGCTGGGGAAGCCAGGTGCTCTCTCAGATGTTTTGTTTTTCCCCATGGGAAAAATCACAGCCAAGAATATATATCTCGGCCTTGAACTGTGCCACCTTTTAGGAGGGGATAAAATAAAATTGTTCCTATTACCCACTTCTATATGTCCAGACTTGTATTTTCTGGCTCCAATAGTGTTCTGTAATGTCCCTTCTGGAAACCTGGACTTCCACAAAGTCTCTCTTGTATGTGAATGATTATGTAAGACAGTGTTTTCCAGGAGTACCTGAATTATGACCAAAGGGGCTGGAGCTAGCTCACCCATTACCAGAGGATACACAGCCAGGAACAGTCTGTCTGCCTATTGCCAAATGCAGGGATGGACAGGACTCCTCCCAGGTCCCTTGGTGTATGGTGCTGGATCCCATAGTTTCCACAAAGGCCCTTTTGCTTATAGAATGATGCTAAATTTTTGCTGTTGAGGTGAGGGACAAAAATGAGATATGTCTTATGTCGCTCTAAGTCCAGGGTTTCACTGGGGACTAGTCACATTGGCACTAACAAGCCATCATTTCCAAAGTTCCAGACTCCCAGAAGAAAAGCAGGTATCTATATATACAAAAGCCTAAACAACCAAAGTACTAGAACAACCAATCACTATGACATGCACTGACCACCAGGGGTCAGACACTCAATGCAGGAGCTGCCCCCTGGTGGTCAGTGTGCTCCCACAATGGGAGCGCCACTTAGCTGAGACCCATTCTGGCAGCCCACCAGCCAGCCAGCAGCCACTCACTCCCTCAGTTGTCCTGCAGGTCCAATCTCTGAAGAACGAGACAGGCACCCACAGACCAGTGCTGTCGGCATGATCCTGACAGCGCTGCCAGCCTCCTGGAAGTCGGTCTTGGGCACTGCAGCTGCTTCTCCTCCCTAGACACTGCGCAAGGAAGAAACAATATAAAAGTGGCCGCCAGGTGGCTCTCGACAACCAGGACGAATGTCAGAGGGACAGATCTGGATCCCAGGCTGGCAAGGGCATTCCATTGCCCACCCAGAGGGCCGATTGTGTCCCACCCTCACCCCACTTATATGTCATGTTAAGAGGGCAGTAGCCTTGTGCATCTCATGTTACCATGTCTTTTGATTGTATAATTTTCTTTTGTGCTTGATTTAATTTTGTGTTGTTTTACAAATTTAGTGTAGCCTTAAGTGTACAGTGTTTATGAAGTCCATAGTGGTATACAGTAATGTCATAGGTCTTCACATTCACTCACCACTCACTCACTGACTCACCCAAAGCAACTTCCAGTCTGGCAAGCTCCATTCATGGTAAGTGCCCCATACAGGTGCACCATTTTGTATCTTTTATATTTTGACTATGACTGTTATATGTCAAGATACACAAATGCTTACCATTGTGTTAAAATTTCCTATAGTGTTCAATACAATAACATGTTGTATACGTTTGCAGCCTAAAAGCCAATAGGCTATGCCATGTAGCCTAGGTGTGTAGTAAGCAATACCATCTAGGTTTCTGTAAATATACTCTGTGATGCTCACACAATGAAATCACCTAACAATACATTTCTTGGAATGTGTCCCTGTCATTAAGCAGTGCATGACTGTAACACCAGCCCCTTTTTTGTTTACCTAAGTCTAGGGGTGGTCACTGCTTCCTGTAATTGCTGTTTCCATAACTTGTTTTTTTTTCCCTTTTGAATTACATTGTTAACAACTTTCTACTTAGCTTTAAAATCTTTCTATTAAGTTATATCTGTTCAGATAACTACTGTGGTTTTATACCCTGACTGATGCAAGAGCAGAAGACAACTTTCCTTGGCAGAGGTGGTTGACAAGCAAGAACCAACTGGAATTGTTGATTATTACTCATTATTTTCCTTTTTTGGTACCAGATTCATGAGGTGAGGCAGCTGTGGCAATGGCAGCAGTGACAGCAATTGTTGCAGATTTACTCACCTCTGATGACACCTGTGGAGGGTAACCTTGAAACAAATTTAAGCATCAGCCCTCCCTCTACCCCAATCCTGTCTTTCAGCTTTTCCAACAATTGTTCAAGTACCTATTAGGTTTTCTTTTTCTTTGTCATATCTACAGTGATTTATTATTCCTGCTCTAAGTTCTGATAGATATAGATATGTATATAGGCTATTTGTCAAAAGACTATAGAAAACAGCATATTCAAAAGTGAAACTTTAAAAATATTCCCTATAAAATCAGGAATGAGATAAGTATGCTCACTCTCACCATTTTGATTCAACTTCTCATTGGAGGTACTAAACCTGAAGAAGTAAGTGGAAAATAATTAGTAGGAAGAAAACAAAACTGTAATTATTTGCAATTGATATAATTATCCATAAAATCCTAAAGTCTAGCTCATATGGAAAATTAAAATGTACTAAGAAGCTTACTGTAGCAACATTGTACTCGATGCTACATTTATAAAACAGAAAAATACATTTGAAATATTTGAGAGACTTCTTTTTCAAAACCAGATTGAATTATATTCAAAATAATAAATACTTTAGGAAACCTGAGAGGGTTTGCTTTTAGGTGGTTACAATTGAATGGATACAGCCTTGAGCTAATTGCACAAAAGGGATTGTAGCTATAAACTGATCAACTAATTTGTTTCACTAGAATGCAGTTTAAAACAGTCTCCAATCACCTTAATTTTCAGAACTATGATCTTGGCTCTTAAGCCTCTTTAATATATTTAGGCTTTAATGGATGGCTTAAAATTGTAGAACCATAACATTTTATAGAAAATGAGACTCAAAAGAGAAGAATCTGTCATGACCACAGTCACTGCATACAGGAGTTTTATCTCAATGCTGCAAAACCTTCATTCTTGCTCTCACCACAGCTTGCATGCATGGCCATTTCCAAAGGTACGCCTCCATGACATTTCCCTGAATGTCCCCAAATAGGAGTGTCTACAGTTATTCTCTATAGGTAATTGCAGCTTCCGGAAGAACATCAGGTCACTGAGACACCCCAACTCTGCAAACAGCCCATTGTTAGCCAGATTCTATAATACAAATCCATCCTGCTGCTTCTTAGAGATGTGACTTTATGACACTGGAGGGGAAAATATGAAGAGGTATCCAGAGTGTATCTGATGAAAGCAATGCTGTTTGGGCACATTTTATAAATCACACTTATTAAGAATTGGTTTCATCCCTTAATCCTCTTCATCCCCATTAGTTTCATGAAACTCTTCAAGGAGTCACATATATATTGGGTGACTTTAAATAAATTACATTTTTTCTTAAAAGATACAAAACTTGATTTCATTATATACTTAGTACAAAAGTTCTGCTGTTTTCTGTGACCACTGTCTCTATCAGCATCCAGTAAGGGAACAGAAAACAAACCAGTTATTGCACAGAGAGAATTTAATGTAAAGAATTGCAAATACGCATAAACTTATGAACTAGGTAACTGAAAAATAAAAAGAGAATACTAACATGCACAAGAGGCAGCAACTGCAGGATGCAGACACTATTCTTGTGTCTTCGAGACAAAATATAAAAGGTTGGAATTATTAAAATTTAGAAACTTAGAGGAGGGTCGCTGGAGAGCTAAAACTCAGGCCTTCGAGAAAAGGGTACTGGTTCAGCTGCTCAAGGGGCCTGGTATCTCTGAGCTTGGAGGAGAGACCTGCCCAGGGGTTGACCTCAGAGGATGGGACACTGTTGGCCGATGCTGATAACTAAGGATGGCATAATGAGGCTTATTCCACAAGTGTTAAAAAAAACTGCAAACTGAATCCAGCGGTTACTATATAGGGAAAAACTGTTTCTACTGGGTAAACAGTATTGCCAAGGTGAGCTCATGGGATCTGTAAGCAGTCAAGAAGCCAACAGAGTAAACAGAAAAGGGAAAGTCCTTTCTTCTTCAGCCTAACAGTCTCCCTATCCTGCCCCCCACTGGTAGCGTGGAACAGGGAGTCAGCTGGCAAAACAGATAAAGACTTGCAGAGCCCCAGCTTCAGCCTCACAAGGAAATTACAGAGGCTGGTTTGGAGCTGAGAAATTGCTTAGTAACTGGCACAATCATCCACAGAAAATCCTCTGAAATACTGAAAATTGACACATGATTACAGTTACACTGCAGTAAATGGCTAAACAACTTATGTAGGTTAGTAGCTTACTAGGAAGTTATAAAACTGAGCATAGCCTCACAGTTTTCACAATAAAGAGAGAAAAATTCAAATGCCAATCCCTGATTATTATGTAATACAAGAAGATACATATGCATCTGGATGTCTATTTCTGATTCTTATTTGAGGAACATTGAAGCAGCCTATAGCTTTTAATATTATAAATTATTAAAACAAATGTGATGAATATTTAACAAACAATAAAAAACAACTAAGGAGTCCTGGTTCTCTAAGCCAGATGAAATGAAGATAATATTAAATAATGTTTCTTTAAAATACATACACTCCCCACTACCTGTCTCCATCCAACGTGCAATAAACAACAGCTAGAGTTTCTAATTTCTGCCTACATCAAAAAAACACACAAAACTTGGCTTTGGCTAGTGTGTGAAAATATGTGCTTCTATGTCCTGTTGGTGAGAATTCCATTCAAATTTCCATGCAGGAGAATTTCCTGCATGTAAATAGCCAAAGACTATGATGTATATAGCCAAATTTCCATGTGGCTATATACATCATAGTCTTCTAAAATACACTTGATTCTTTTGACAGAAAACTCATTTCTAAAAATTTCCTGTAAGGTGATAATCAAATGAGCATAAAATAGATTTAGTGCAAGATTGTTTTTATCAGTGTTGATTAAAATAAAGTAGATCTGAAAATAAACTTAAAAGTTTATCTATAGGAGCCTAGTTAAGTAATTTATGCAAGTAATGTAATACCATGCATTTTATAGACATGACTAATTAGATATATCTTTATTAACATAAAGCAAGTTGTAGAACATTCATTCAAGCAACAAATATTTACTGAGTACCTGCTTTAGCCAATGAATCAAATACTGACAAGGCCCTTGCCCATAAAAAGCAAAATGTAAATTTTGTGTAAAACTATTTACATATCCTATCTAATAATAGACAAACATGGTAATTGACCGTACCTTCGCTACGCCTACCATTGGCTAATCAGTGCCATATGCAAATTAGCTGCCATCAAAATGGGGGCTAATTTGCTTACTGCAGGCAGGGCTGGCCAGCGCCAGGCGCCATCTGGGCCCTGTGTGCAGCCCTGGGCGGCCGGGACCACTGTGTGCCGCCTAAGCCCCCACCACCTAAGCCCCGCCCCCAGCCGGGACCCCTGTGTGCCGCCTAAGCCCTGCTGCCAGCTGGGACCCCATGGCGATCCCAGAGCAGGCAAGTGCGGAGGGCAGGTGGCCCCCAGGTGGGCCTGCTCCTGGGATCGCCATGGTGATCCTAGAGCAGGAAAGTTTCCCACAGGCAGCACCCAGCAGGGCCTGCCCCCAGTCTCTGCAGTGATCCAGTGATCATGAGCAGGAAAGTGCAGCCTACACGCAGCACCCCACCCTGGCCACAGCTCAAGGGAGAGAAAAACACGCAGTGGAGGCCAGGAGCCTGAGAGATCAACACAGAGGGGCGCCTGCTCCAAGCCTCCACGGTGTGGCTGGGGGCAGGCCCCCAGCAGATACACACACACACACACACACACACACACACAGGACGCCTACTCCGAGCCTCTGCTGCCAGACTGTGGCCATCAGTAGGACATCCACTGAGGGCTCCCGGACCGTGAGAGGGGCAGGCTGGGCTGAGGGAACCCCATCCCCCAGTGCACGAATTTTGTGCACCGGGCCTCTAGTATTTATATAAACACAAACACACATGCACATATGTGTAAACAAATGTCTGGTGGGATCACCTAAAAATATTAAGAGTCATTAGCTCAAAACAAAACCACATGTTTTTCTCTCAATATTGGAACTATAGGTGATTTCTACTTCTGCCTTTGTACTTTTTTTATATCGTATATAGCAATTTAAAAATTATTTTTTATATAGCAACTTAAAAAAAATTCTACACTTATTCAAAATCTAGGGCACCAAACTTAATAGAGTTCACAGTTGAATGTGACTTATTTTTTGCTCAGAATTACTTTATCATTTGGTTTGTGACATTCTTGGGTAATTTACATTCTGTTCTGAATTACAATTAATTTTGTACTTGCCATCTCTTCTTATATGATTACAAGTATCTTGAGGACAGTGATGCTATCATGTAACTTTCATCCCTTATAACATCTAAAATAGAGCATTGTTTATAGTGCATGTTTTTTTGTTCATTCCTAATTTCACTCATTTAACAAACATTAAAGAAAACAAGAAGTTCTGGGCATTAATCAGGGTAACTGTTTCATCCATACACAGGGTGAGGCAAAGTAGGTTTATAATTGTGAGTAGGTGAAACACAGTGTATTCTTGCATTATTATTATTTAATTCTTATATTATTTTTCATATGAACTGTAAACCTACTTTTGCCCCACCCTATCTTATAGAATAAAAGCCTAATATGCACATTGTCCCCTCAACCAGGAGTTCGGCTGGGAGTTCAACCACTTGACTAGTCACAATGATGCACACTGACCACCAGGGCGCAGACGCTCCAACCGGTAGGTTAGTTTGCTGTGGGCGCTGGTGGGCTGGACTGGAAAGTGAGGTGTGAGGTGAGAGCCATCAGGAAGCTCCCAGGCTTTGGCCCCAGCCCCTGGTGGAGGCAGGTGAGGAGCCAGAAGGGGGAGATGGGGCAGAAGCAGGTGGGGGCTGGAGCCAAGAGGGACCTGGTGGTGAGGGAGGCTGCTATGTGTGATCCGAGAGCCGTGGACTGCACAGTCCTCCACAGCCTGTGACATTCTCAGTGCGCGATTTATAATCTTCAGGGCTGCTTCTTTTTATTTGTTAAGTTTCACTAACTACTCCAGGAGAGTGGGTAGCACCAATACGAGGGACGGGCCAGGCGCACCTGCCCGAGGCCAAGGGGTGTCCTCTGGCTCCCAGGGACGCAGCAGAGAGGGGGGTGGGGCTGAGTCGGAGAAACCGAGTCCAAAACTTGAAAGAAAGCAGGAGGCAGCGAGGGACAGAGAGCAACAGCTGCGCAGGGGCCTAGAAAACTGCTGGATGGGGGCAGCCGAGGAACCTGGTGCCTCTCCCACAGGACAGGCTCCACGTCCCTCCCTCCTCCTCCCCATGACCTGTCACCCCAGCTCTCCTCTGAGGCCCCGCCTAGGCTCACCCCACACAGCCTCACCCCACCCCACACAGCCTTTAGGGAACTCTGCCCCTGGGGGAGAAAGGGGGAGGCTGCAGATAGGAGGTTGCAGGAGGAGGGGGCAGAGCAGGGTCTACCAAGTTAGATGGAGGGGAGTGCGGGAGGGAGAGACCCCACAGGACTGGGGACAGAGATAGGCGGGGAAGGAGGGCCATGTGGAAGCATTGCCCTTGGTTGAAGTAGAAATCCTGACCCCATTTTACAGACCCCAACAGAGTGGGCGGGGAAGGGCAAAGACAAAAGAGGGCTTGAGGGGCTGGATAGATGGAGTGCAGCAACATTGATTCATAGCCTATTTATTTTTATTTTTGTTAATATATTTTTATTGATTTTAGAGAGGAAGGCAGAGGGAGAGATAGAAACATCAATGATGGAGGAGAGACCAAGATGGCGGCATAGGTAAACACCGCAGACTGCTGCCGCAAACAACCACTTCAAAAATACAACTAAAAGACGGAACGGTCTGAGGCCCCGCCTAGGCTCACCCCACACAGCCTCACCCCACCCCACACAGCCTTTAGGGAACTCTGCCCCTGGGGGAGAAAGGGGGAGGCTGCAGATAGGAGGTTGCAGGAGGAGGGGGCAGAGCAGGGTCTACCAAGTTAGATGGAGGGGAGGAAGAGAGAGACCCCACAGGACTGGGGACAGAGATAGGCGGGGAAGGAGGGCCATGTGGAAGCATTGCCCTTGGTTGAAGTAGAAATCCTGACCCCATTTTACAGACCCCAACAGAGTGGGCGGGGAAGGGCAAAGACAAAAGAGGGCTTGAGGGGCTGGATAGATGGAGTGCAGCAACATTGATTCATAGCCTATTTATTTTTATTTTTGTTAATATATTTTTATTGATTTTAGAGAGGAAGGCAGAGGGAGAGATAGAAACATCAATGATGAGAGAGAATCAATCTGCTGCCTCCCGCTTGCCCCCTACTGGGGATTGAGACCACAACCCAGGAATGTGCCCTTGATCAGAATCAAGCCCAGGACCCTTCAGTCTGTAGGCCATGGTTCTATTCACTGAACCAAACCATCTAGGGCGACCCATGACCTATTTAAAATAGCTGCAGTAGGATGAGCATGGGTCTTACCACAATGGTGTTACCTGATAATGAGGGTGTCTCTCCTTATGTTGGGGTAATGTACCCATTGTAACTGCAGTGAAGTAAAGACACACCCATGGAGCCTGCAAAGGGTTTCCACGCACACGATGCAATTTACTTCGTGTGGCAGCTGAAGAGGGTGAGCAGAGCCTTGGAAGGACATGAGGTCTCCAAGACCAGGGGCTGGAGGGAAAGTGCATGCCAAGCATTCCGTGCCATGAGTTACAATCCATATATATGAAAGCCTAGTATGCTAAGTGTCCAACTTAGTGGTCAACCAATTGGTCACTATGACGTGCACTGACCACCAGGGGGAAGATGCTCTGACCAGTAGGTTAGCTTGCTGCTGGGGCTGGACATGCCCTGGAGCCCTCCCGCAGTCCCTCCCATGGTCCATCCCCAGCCACCGACCCCGATTGGCCCCGATTGGGACTAAGCGAGATGGCTCTGATTGGCCCTGATCACTGGCCAGGCGGAGGGACCCCCACCTGTTCACCAATTTGTGCACCGGGCCTCTAGTACTTTATATGTAGCCATGTGCCGCTTCTAGCCCAGGTTGAGAAGCAGCCTTAGTGATCTACATTTTCGATCCTCCAGACCCACTAAATTCTACTGCTGGTGGACACTTGACTCAAAGGCAGCCAGTTCAAAACCTGAAAAGAAAATTTGATCAATAAGCTATTCACAAGAGAAAAAAATCACAATGGTTGTAAACCTATGAAATGTTTCCCAGCTTTATTAATACTTATGAAAATGCAAGCTAAAGCACAACAGAGAGAGACATGATTTTTTTACCCATTGGGTTATTAAACATAAAAAGAGTGACAATGTCCTGCATTGAAAAGAACAAGGAGAAATGGTTATTTCCATAAACCGTGGTGGGAAGATAAATTAAGGCTAATTTGGAAGGCAATTTGACAGCATCCATCAACATTTACATTGTGCTCATCTTATGATGCAGTTATTCTGCTCCAGGAATACAACTTGCAGAAACATTCCAATGCACACAAAGTTGAGGCAAGGATGGTCTTTGTAGCTTTACAAGAAAAATACTTGAAATATTTTATCATTAGAAAAGAAGATTAAATAAACTATGTATTATCCATACTATACAAAAAATGATGTGATTCAATATAGTTAATAAAATCAATACTCTTACCATGACTCACAGGCCTCTGTAATCTGGCCCTGCCTCTGTGAACTCATCTCCTCTCTCTCCCCCACACCTACTATTTTGAAATCAAGGGTGATTGCAGTTGTTTATTCCTGTACTTGTCTTATTCTTTCTCCAGATGGCCTCTTAGCTGGTTTATTCTCTCCAGGATCTCTGCATAAATGTTACCCTTGTAGAATTTTTTCCTGACCTTCCTGACTTCAACCCTCTCTCTGTTTTACCCATCTTCATTTTTCTTTATAGAATTTACCAGTTCTTGACATTAAATATTGAGCTACAAATTTTAATTATCCATCTCCTTCACTAGAACCATCTATAGCAAAGACTTTATCTAGTGGTTATTACCAAATCCCTGTTGCCTAGAATGATATCTTGTAATGAATAAATATATTAGATTAATGAATTATTTAAAAAGTATGTGTTAGAATTATATATTTTAACATGGAAATATATCTAAGATATATCGATATTGCAAAAAAATACAAATGATGTAGTCCCACTTATGTAAATAATATGATTGTATATATATGTATGTGTGAATACAAATAGGTATGTTTGTGTATGAGTATTTGTTATATAGATTCATACAGATATCTATATAAGGGGCTAAAATTATACACAGAAAATTGTTATCTCTGCCAAGGAGAGGGTTTGTGGGAGGTAAGGAAAAGGAACTTTTGCATTTAGTCTATATACTATTATATCAATTTAATATTTTCACAATAGATTTATATAGTTTTCATGAAAGAAAAACAAAAAAGAAAGAATATTAGTAATAATAAGGAGAAATCACATTTTTCAGCTCTTGGAACAGGCAATATTCTTAGCACTACAGATCTCAATCATCAAAACAACCATAGAGGATATATTATTATTCACATTAAAAAAGAAGCTGACATAAAGTATTAAGTAACTTAGTCATTGTTATATAACCTCTAGGTGACAGAACTAGGGAAGGAAATAAGAAGAAAGGGAGAGAGGAAGAGAGAAATGGAATAAGAAAAGATTCGTGCATCAGTTGATGTACAGAAGACAAATTTGGCAAAACAAAAGTAGTTAAGTTGTAAGTATCTGCTAAGCAAAATGGCAAGTTATCTGAAAGAGAATGAAAGGTAAGGAAGATGTTCAACTCTTGTGCTGTTGTGCTCAGCTCTTCCAGAGCTCCCAAGATGACTTGGCTGATATTCCTGTTTCTGGATTCCTGGGTGTGTATCCAAAAACCCTTGGCACACAATGACTTGAGTGAGGCTCTTGTCTTTGACTGAATCACATAAATGTCATATAAGAATGTATGTTCTTGACCTAGAAATGGTGCCATATGTCAGATATGTGCCATGGAATGGATTCTTTTTTTTTTAGTCATCACCGGAGGATATTTTTTCATTGTTTTTTAGAGAGTAGAAGGGAGGGGAAGAGACACAGTGAAAGAAACATCGATGTGAAAGAGATACTAATACATGATTGGTTGCCTCCCACATGCACCCCAATCTGGGCAGGGGTTTGAGCCTGCAACCAAGGTATGTGACTTTGACCAGAAATGAACCTGGGATCCTTCAGTCCTCGGCCTGATGCTCCATCCACTGAGCCAAACCAGAAAGGGCTATTCTCTATTCTTTTTTAAAAAAGAAACAACCAAATTAAGCTCAATGTTGACAGCAAAGCATGAACATTTTTAGAAATTTTCCAAAGGCTCTTCAAAGCAATCTATATGATATTTTTTGTGTGTTTGTTTTTATGTATTGGTTTCTTTCTTTTTTTCTTTCTTTCTCTCTCTTTCTTTACTCCTACTATATGCTTATTTGATTGGCCATTTATCTTCTTTAATCTTGCAGTAAAGTGTAACCTAATTGAGTGAATTTAAGTTAAATTATATGAAAAAATTCTCAAAGGAACAAAATAAGAGAAAAATTATAAAAAAAATAGATGTACTTCATGATAAATTAAAATGCTTCTTCATTCTGAATTTTCTTACTCAACACTTCAGTGTATCAAGACTGATTACATTTACACTGCATTTTATTTTCTTTAGAGCTTCTCTGTGTGATGAAGGACAGATTATGGGTAAGCTTTTCAGATAGGCATGCTATTGATCTCCTTCTATCTCTTCATTAAAATAATAGGTCACTTATTTTTATTAAACTAATATGGAATCATATTTATATTCCCCTTATTCTGGAATTTTATCTTTAAGGTTTCATGTGGTATCTAAGTAAGATTGATCACTATAGACATCATAATCTTCTAATTAAACAGGATATGTTAAGTTTATCCATAAATTAACCCCGTACATGTTCATGCATTCCCACCACTGGCATTATAGTATGGAGAACACTATCTTAATAACAATTTCAATATGCCTTGAGGTGTTTCTACTTCAGAGCATGAGGTTTATTGCTTGTGAATCAAGATTAAACCTGATCATACATGATCACAAATGCACACATGGCAAAACTTGGCTTTCCTGATTCAAAGTGTCTACATTTACAGAACAAACTGAAAACAACAAAATATAGCATCACATCTAATTTGTAAATTTTATTTCTCCTTTAAAAGAGACTGAAAGATTAGGTCCCAGTGTTCTATTAAAGCATATTCTCTTTTACACTAAGGCACAAATATGATTTAAGAGTGTGCTCATCACTCTATGCCTTTTATACTGTGAGTTATTGAAATATGAATACATAGGTAATTCTTTGCAATTACTAGACTGCAAATCAAACATGTGAGTTAATAAATGACCCTTAAACTTTTTTGTTTCTTACTAAAGATTACTAGCGATTTGTGGGTACTACAAGAAATTTACAAGGTTTTGAGGAAAATGCTTTAACCTACCATTCCCCTAAGACAACTTGCATCATTTGAAGCTCTTTCTGTGTAATGAAACAAACAGAGAATTGAAAGGTGAAAATTTTAGTCAAACAGTTTTTGTGGGATTTATATTTTTATTACTTTCATAGAATGATAAGTAATGTGAATAATTCTTCCCCCAACTGAATTTGCCAATTGTTTGAAATGGTCAAAGTGATGATTTGTAAAGATAATTCCAGTTGGAAAAAAATCAAATTTAGCAGTAACATTTTAAAAAAATAATTAGGCCCAACCATAATAATATCAACTTCTATTTACGGACCATTTGCTATCTACTGGCCGCTCACCAAAATTTGTCACCTCTGGCCAGCTCAGAGCTGAGAGCCCAATGGATTTAGCAATAAGCAAGTCATTGTTTATTGCTGAGATCAGTTTCAGAGAGTCAGGGTGGAAGCCAGGTTTCAATGGATTGTGGAGGAGGGTCTGGGGGAGAGGGAAGTGGAAACAGCTACCATGGAAACAAAATAACTCATGAAGGGGAAAGAAAGATGCAACAGAAGTTGGCTGGAAGCATAGACTTTAAGAAAATAAGTGTTTTAGGTTTGGGTGTTTTTGTTGTTGTTGTTTTAAGATAGGGGAGAAGTGAGCATATATAAATAAAACTTGGAATAGCATTTTGAAGGTACAGAGAAGGGATAAAATCTATTAAGCAAGGCAATTAAGGGGTCAGAGAAAGAAGGATTTGGGGAGAAGATATTCATTCTGTGTTCTGATTCTGTCAAACCCTACTGGACATTTATCCTTGGGAGTCCCATGAGCACCTCAAACTCAGCATTTCCATCCCTATCCCCAAACTTGGTCCTCTGCTCTGCTTCCTATCTTAACATATGGCACCATTATCCACCTACATTCTCAAACCAAAAATCTGGACATATTTTGAATCATACCTTCTCAATATCTTCTCATCCTATTGCCAAGTTCTGTTGATTTTTATTTTTTTAAAAAAATAGGTATGTTACATTTCTTTTTGAAAATGTCTCCCTGAATATCCAAGTCCAGGTGAGGTGCCCTACTCTGTCAATCAGGATGCCATCAGAAGAACAGAAACCCCTGTAGGTATCCCAGCAGAGGGCATTTAATGCAAGTAATTAATTACACAGAGGAAGGAAGAATTGAGAAGTTAAGGCAAATGAGAGGATAATGATAGCAGACAGCAACTACCACCTTCAGGGTTTAAGGAACAACTCAAAGAGATGGCATTTCTAGAACAAGTGGTGTGACAGTTAAAGTTTAACATCCAGCTCTCTGGGGAATAACAAAATCTGTTTGCCAATTTCTATAGTGTAAATATCCAACCGTGCAGATTTTGAGCTACCAACTCATCACTAAATGCAGGGTTTGGAAGAGGTGCATAGTTTCAACTCTTATGAGCTGGCACATCAGAAGCCAAAAGCTGGGCTGTCAAGCAAAATTTGGAGCCACAGATGGCAGGAGGCTATTTCCGAAGATACTACCTGATAGGGTAAGGGGACAATTACCTTGGCTTCTCCAGTTCTGCTACCTTACATTCTCTATGCAGTGCTTCTCTTTGGTCAAACCCAGTCAAAATCCACCTGAGCTTGGGAAAGTTAGCCTGAAAGTTCAGATCTCCTGAGATATAGAAGCTGAGAAGGGCAAGGCATGGATTCAAGACTAGATGAGTAAAGACTCCTGGAATACTCTACCTCCTTTACAACTGGTCTCCTTATCCTTTTTTTTTTTCTTTTTTTTATGGCAAATATTTCTTAAATGGAGTAGCATGATTTTATTAAAAACAGAAGACCATACATCAAAATCCTAAACAAATTGGCAAAAACAAGGCAAAACCTTCTGATAGACAGTTCTTTAGTCTAAAAGTACAATAAAAGAATTAAGTACACAATAAGGTTTGATTAGTTTTGTAAAGAAGGCTCTGGAGTTCTCAGAGCAGTGTTGGTCCTTCGTTTTACAATCACAGCAAAACTTAAAATTCTCTCTTATTAGAGATAAAATTTCATTAGATGGAGTGAGATTGCACAACAGATTGACATTTTAAAATGACATATGGCTTTAGCATTCTTTACGGGCAATTTTGCATTCCATTTTGAAAGGAAATTATCATACTTAGAGAAGATCAGATATATATTAGAAACAAACATATCAGTTGTGCTGATATTTTCGTGTCTCTAGATATCATGTGATTGAATGTTCATAAAGCAAAACACCAAATGTAAACCAATGCCAGAGATAAATGATAAAATGTATCAAGTATGAATCTATAGTCAAATTACAATATATGATAGAAGTGTACTTCATATAGCAATTAATAATCTTTACTGATGAAATTGAAGCAGTAATCAAAAATCTTCCAGCAAACAAAAGACCTGGTCCAGAAGGCTTTACACAGGAGTTTTACCAAATATTCAAAGAACTAAAACCTATCCTCAGACTATTCCAAAAAATTCAAGAGGAAGGAACACTTCCAAGCTCTTGTTATGAAGCCAGCATTACCCTAATTCCAAAAGCAGATAAAGACAACACAATGAAAGAGAATTATAGGCTAATATATCTGATGAACATAGATGCTAAAATCCTCAGCAAAATTCTAGCAAATCATTTCCAGCATTACATTAGAAAGATCATACATGATGACCAAGTAGGATTTATTCCAGGGATGCAAGGCTGGAACAATATCTGCACCAGTCTGCATTCCCACCAGCAGTGCACGAGGGTTCCTTTTTCTCCACATCCTCGCCAGCACTTCTTTGTTGATTTGTTGATGATAGCCATTCTGACAGGTGTGGGTTGGTACCTCATTGTTGTTTTGATTTGCATCTCTCAGATGATTAGTGACTTTGAACATGTTTTCATATATCTCTTGGCCATCTTTATGTCCTCTTTCAAAAAGTGTCTATTTAGGTCCTTTGTCCATTTTTTGATTGTATTGTTTATCTTCCTTTTGTTAAGTTGTATGAGTTCTCTGTAAATTCTGGAGATTAAACCCTTATCGGTGATAACATTGGCGAATATGTTCTCCCATGCAGTGGGCTTTCTTGTTGTTTTGTTGATTGTTTCTTTTGTTGTGCAGAAGCTTTTTATTTTGATGTAGTCCCATTTGTTTATTTTCTCTTTAGTTTCCAATGCCCTAGGAGCTGTATCGGTGGAGATACTGCTACAACAAATGTCTGCTATTTTGGTGCCTATGGCTTCTTCTAAGATTTTTATGGTTTCCCATCATATGTTTAAGTTCTTTATCCATTTTGAGTTTGTTTTTGTGTATGGTGTAAGTTGGTGGTCTAGTTTCATTTTTCTGCAAGTATCTACCCAATTTTCCCAACACCATTTATTGAAGAGACTGTCTTGACTCCATTGTATGCTCTTGCCTCCTTTGTCAAATATTAATTGAGCATAATGGCTTGGGTTGATTTCTGGGTTCTCTGTTCTGTTTTATTGGTCTATATGTGTGTTCTTGTACCAGTACCAGACAGTTTTGAGAACAGTGGCACTGTACTATAGATTGATATCTAATATTGTGATCCCTCCAACTTTGTTCTTTTTTCCTAGGATTGCTGTGGCTATTCAGGGTCTTTTTAAATTCCATATGAATTTTTGGAGAGTTTGTTCTAGGTCTGTGAAATATGCCATTGGTTTCTTAATGGGGATTGCAATGAATCTATAGATTGCTTTGAGTAGTATGGACATTTTAATGATGTTGATTCTACCAATCCATGAACACAGTATATTCTTCTACTTGTTTATGTCTTCCTCTACCTCTTTTTTCAATGTCCTGTAGTTTTCTGAGTATAGGTCTTTTACCTCCTTAGTTATGTTTATTCCTACGTATCTTAATTTTTTTGTTGCAATGGTAAATGGGATTGTTTTTTAGGTTCTCTTTTTGTGGTGAGTTCATTGGTGTATAAAAAAGCCATAGATTTCTGGGTATTAATTTTGTATCCTGCTACATTGCCAAATTCATGTATTAAGTCTAGTAGTTTTTTATGGAGTCTTTGGGGTTTTCTATATACAATATCATGTCATCTGTGAATAATGACAATTTCAATTCTTCTTTTCCAATTTGGATGCTTCTACTTCTTCTTCTTGTCTGATTGCTATGGCTAGCACTTTTAGTACTATGTTGAATAGGAGTGGTGAAAGTGGGCATTCCTGTCTTTCTCCTGTACTTAGGGGAAATGGTTTTAGTTTTTGCTTATTGAGTATGATGTTGGCTGTAGGTTTGTCAGATATGGCATTTATCATGTTGAGATAAGCTCCCACTATTCCCACTTTTCTGAGAGTTTTTATCAAAAATCAATGTTGGATTTTTTCAAATGCTTTTTCTAAGTCTATTGATAGGATCATGTGATTTTTGTCTTTCAATTTGTTTATGTGATGTATCACGTTGTTTTTTAAAAAAAATATATTTTTTTATTGATTTCAGAGAAGAAGGGAGACGGAGAGAGAGATAGAAACATCAATGATGAGAGAGAACCATTGATCAGCTACCTCCTGCACACCCCCCACTGGGGATCAAGCCCGCAACCAAGGCATATGCCCTTTACCGAAATCAAACCTGTGACCCTTCAGTCCACAGGCCAACACTCTGTCCACTAGGGCATGTATCACATTTATTGATTTGCAAATTATTGTACCAGCCTTGCAAACCTAGAATAAATCCCACTTGATCATGGTGTATGATCTTTGTAATATATTGCTGGATGCGATTTGCTAATATTTTTTTGAGGATTTTAGCATCTATGTTCATCACGGATATTGGCCTGTAATTTTCTTTCTTTGTAGTGTCTTTATCTAGTTTTGGAATTAGGATAATATTGGCTTCATAAGAAGAGTTTGGAAGTGTTCCTTCCTCTTGAATTTTCTGAAATAGTTTGAGGATTATAGGTGTTAGTTCTTCTTTAAATATTTGGGAAAACTCCCCTGTGAAGCCATCCAGACATGGGCTTTTGTTTGGTGGGATTTTTTTTTTTTTGATGACTGCTTCTTTTTCCTCAGTTGTTTTTGGCCTATTCAGGTTTTTTTCTTCTTCCTGATTCAGTTTTGGGAGATTGTATTTTTCTAGGAATTTGTCTATTTGATCCACATTGTGCAGCTTGTTGGCATATAGTTGTTCATATATTTTCTTACAATCCTTTATATTTCTGTGGTGTCCATGGTTACTTCTCCACTTCCTTTTCTGATTTTATTGATTTTTGTCCTCTGTCTTTGTTTCTTGATGAGTCTGGCTAATGGTTTACTAATTTTGTTTATCCTTTCAAAGAACCAACTCTTGGTTTTATTGATTTTTTTTTTAGTCTCTATGTTATTTATTTCTGCTCTAATCTTTATTATTTCCTTCCTTCTATCTACTCTGGGCTTTTCTTGTTGTTCTCTTTCTAGTTCTTTAAGTTGTAGGCTTAAATAGTTTATTGCTGATTTTTCTTGTTTGTTGAGGTATGCCTGTAGTGCTATGAACTTGAGAAGCATGTATATCCTGCTGCGTTGGTGTGAAATGTTCTATAAATGTCTATTAAATTCATATGATGCAATGTGTCCTTTAGAGTCTCTGTTTCCTTGTTAAGTTTTTGTCTGGAAGATCTGTCCAAGGAAGTCAGAGGGGTGTTAAAGTCCCCTACTATGACTTTATTATTGTCAATCTCTCCATTAAAGTCCTCTAGAAGATTTTATATATTTAGGTGCACCTATATTGGGTGCATAAATGTTTACCAGGGGTATATCCTCTTGTTGGATCGATCCCTTTAGTATTATGTAGTGACCTTTGCTGTCTCTTGTGATGGCCTTTATTTTAAAGTCTATTTTGTCAGATATGAGTATTGCTACTCTAGCTTTTTTTTT